>NC_034611.1:22213220-22227788 GCF_900095145.1 Mus pahari | reverse complement strand
CCCTGAGCTCGAGTCTCTAGCTGCATATGTAGCAGAAGATGGCCTAATCAGCCATCATTGGGAAGAGAGGCCCCTTGGTCTTGTAAACTTTATATGATCCAGCATAGGGGAAAGCCAGGGCCAAGTAGTGGGAGTGGGTGGGTAGGGGAGAAGGGGGGGCGGGTATAGGGAACTTTCGGGATAGCATTTGAAATGTAAATAAAGAAAATAATAATAATAAAAAAAGAATCACATTTCTGAAAAAGAACTTTCTACCTACTAAGATGAGGAAGATAAGCCCTTTGGAAGTTTATAAAGCAATACAACTTTAGTTACTAGACTTACAGAAATCATTCACAGCAAAGCTAGGCGAATTTGCAGAACAAAGGTGCCTTAATTTGGAGTGTGTTTTTCAGCAGTGCTTTTCTGCTCAGAGTGATTAAGGCATTGTACCTTGGCAGCCTCAGATGGGCTCAGTGAGACTAGATGATATAATTATGTGAGTCCTTGGTAAACTGGGCTGTGATAGTAAACTTATTGTCTTCCAGTGATCATTCCCCTCCATTTCTTTATCAGAACTGTCCAAACTGTTACTCAGATAGTCCCAGTGTCTTCGCCCCATGGTGAATCAGTTCACACCTGCATATTCTATAACATCCACAATACATTTCTGCTAATAATTTTCATTGTGGTACAATGGAAAAACTTAATTTAACAACTTTTTCATAGATTTGAACATATGGCCTCAGTTTTAATTCATTTTTATAGTAGTATATCACTTTCTATGGGTGATGGTTAGGACTAATCCATCACATTTAAGTATTATAATTATAGGTGCAGTTATATGCAATTATGGTTATGTGTCAAATGCTTACCACTTGCCAACTATACTTAAACTCAATCTTCAGAATGCTTACCACTATTTTACATATAAGAAATTTAGTTGGAGAGTGATTGCTTTGCCTGAATTCATACATCTACTAGGTAGCAACATTTAAGGAGTTCTAGCTAATCTTTATGGGTGTGTGGTATATGTGTTCATTTATGTCCATGTGCAAGTGTGTGTATGAGTGCATGTGTATGTGTGTGTGACTATGTGAGTGTGTGTGTGTGAACATGTATATGTGAGTATGTGTGTGTGTGTATGTGTGAGTGTGTGACTATGTGTGAGTGTGTGTGAACATGTATATGAGCGTATGTGTGTGTGTAAGCGTGTGTGTGTGTGTGTGTGTGTGTGTGTGTGTGTATGTGTCAGAGGTCAGTGTTGAGCATCTCTATTGTTTTCCACCATGTTTTCCAAGTTAAGTTCTCGCAGTGGACCTGTGCTCACTAACTTGGCTGGCTTGCTGGTGAGCTTCAGGGGTCTGTCTGTTTCTGTCTTCCAGCACTAGGACTAAAGATGTGTCCCAGGACCTGGGTGAGTATCTGAACTCAGGTCTTCCTGCTGGCAGATCCATCACTGTATCAGCTGGGGCATATCTCCATTCCCTTCTGCTAGATATTATTTATCAGTTCTCTCACTTAATGTCTGTAATTATATTTTTAGTATGGCATTATTACCATCCTTCTTTATGCATATACAAGCTTGAAATTGGGAAAAATTCAGAAAGTTAATTCCCTCAAGGGCCCACTTCCACACCAAGAAGTAGAAGAAGCTGAGTTTTTACATCAACTGAAGCTTTCATTCAGAAACTGCATTCTACAAATTGGCTAGAATTTTAGGCTTGTTCTTAAATATTTGCTAGGAATGTACCTACATATTGATGTGCAGCCTAATTCCCGTAGACGCCTTTGTGGGCATTATGGCAATCATGACAAACCACAGCTTGATAGAGTTTGAAGGCTGAGCCATAAGAAATGACGTATCCTGTACATGGCTTGCTGCCTCAGGAAGCTCATCCTTATGGCCCAGTCACTGTGGAAGGTAGAGAGTAATGTTTACTTGAGACATATTCATGTCCTTACCCAGGAAGCTGTGAATGATGATATAACCTACATTTAAAAAACCTTGGCAAGTATCATTAAAGTATTATCCTTGAGATAGGAACAGTAATATAGAGGTATAGGGAACTTTCAAGCTAGCATTTGAAATGTAAATAAAGAAAATATCTAGTTAAAAAAAAAGAAAATAGAAAAACAAGAAAGAAAGAAAGAAAGAAAGAAAGAAAGAAAGAAAGAAAGAAAGAAAGAAAGAAAGAAAGAAAGAAAGAAAGAAAAAGAATATCTGGCTTGCCCAGTATATTCACAAAGGTCTTTAAAATTGGAAGAGAAGTGGAATGTTTAAAGCCAGAAAGAGATATTGAAGTGGAAGGAGAGCAGAGAGGCTACTGGAGACAAAGGATGTGGGCCATGAGCCCAGGAATGTGGGCAGCCTCTGGAAATGAATAAACGGAAATAGAGTCTCTCTTGAGCCTTCATTCAGAAAGGAAAACAGCGTGGCAGTAAATGGACTTTGGCCCAGAAGGACCTGTGTCAGACTTCTGGCCTACAAGAAGTAAAAGATAATTTATTTGGATAGTGTTCAGCCACTACATTTGTGGCGATTTTTCAAAGCAGTGATAGAAAAAAACTAATATAGTCATTATACTGTCAAGCCACTTAACTGACAACCTCAGCAGAGGTCTCCAGCATCAGCCAGCACTGTTTGCTAGAAGGTATGTGAAGAACCAAAATGGTGAAACCCATGGAAAAGCAGACTGACCGTATACACAAGCAAGCAAGCAAGCAAGCAAGCAAGCAAGCAAGCAAGCAAGCAAGCAAGCAAGCAAGCAAACAACTGAGGTTGTTTCCTATTTGATTCCATATTCTTATGAGATCAGTAATAAAAATTCACCAGTAGAATTAATGTTTCATAGCTGCATCTCCTGCTCATAAAATATAGTAAGTCTTAGTTTATCCCTCCCACTGTGCAGGTCCTGGGGATTTAGTGCAGGTCAACAGCCCTGGCAGCATGTACATTTTCACACTGGGAAATCTCTCTGGCACATAAGACTTCTTAAAAATCTTATCAAAATGTCAGACTATTTTTAAGCACAGGACACCAGAACACCATGAGGATACTTAAAAAGGTAAGCCACCTGATAGCCAAATGTCTTTGTGTCAAAATGATAGATCAGGAAAACAAAACAAAACAAAACAAAACACAACACAACAAAACAAAAGGAGGAGAGGGCTGGGGAGATGACTTAGCCGTGAAGAGTACATAGTGCTCTTGAAGAGAAGTCAAGTCTGGTTCCCAACACCCGTGTCAGGTGCCACAACCTGTAACCCCAGCTCCAGTCATTTCAAGGACCTCTTCTGGCCTCTGCACACCCCTGCCCTCATGTCTACACACATGGACATATAATGTAAACGTTAAATAAAGAACTCAACTATGGCTGGAGATGGAAGCCGCTGGCTGAGTGTTCACCTGCACTCCGGAGGCCCACATTAGAAGCCTCGCACCCAAAGAAGAAAGCAAAGAAAAGACAAAGAGCTGACAGGAAGTGATCCTCCCTCAGATCAGCTTAACCCCTCCATTTTTAGTTTTTTGAAGAGAACTTCTCTTGAATATTCTCAAGGTTCAGAAAACTAATGGAAAATGTCAGCTCCCTATTATAGGCTCATGCTATGATCATGAATTTAGTATTTGTAAGTTTCAGATGTGCATGATTTTCTACTTTGTGTACCTTATTTTCTGTTACATTTTATAACATTTTTCGTCCTTCCCAAATTTATGCATGGTATCAGTGTGAAACTTAGCTTTTGGTTACTGTTACAGTTTTACGACTTATTTACATTGGTACACATAGGGCTAGCTTATTGCTCGTGGCTAAATTTGCTGTTGATAATGGAGATTAATGTGGTTTTTTTTCTTGTTATTTTGGTTTTCACATGCAAAAGGAGAAAAATGCTTCATTTCATATTTAGTAGAGTCCACTGTATTATATACTTAGGAGTTCAACTTGGTAGGAAAAGACAAACATGTACCTTTAAATCTTTTGGAAATTATTAATTGTTCTTCAAACAATTTCATTTCGTACAATTTTGTGTAACATTGGTCATTATTCTGTCTTGTTTCATCTGCTATTTTTAAACATTTAATGTTTTGGCAAACTCACAAATCTTAAATTCTGTCTAGTTTTGGTTTCTCAAATGACTAAGGAAGCTAAGCAATCTTTCATATAAGCAACATTCCATGTATTACAGAACAGTAATTGTTATAAAAATTCTGGTATATATCCATTGAACAGAGTGAGGGATTCTATAAACAACTTCCTTCAAGGATGCGATTCACTCTGACAGTGCTCACTTCCCATGCCCTCATTTTCTTCCTCTTTCCTCTTCCTTCCTCCTGTTAGCCTCCTTCCTTCCTCTGGTCTCCTTCTGCTTTATGCTGAATATGTGGTGTGTGTGTGTGTGTGTGTGTGTGTGTGTGTGTGCATGTGAGTGTGATGTGTGCATACGTGTGACTGTAGGTGGGCACAGTGTTTGCGCTCAGTGTGCTTGGTGTATATCTGTGTGTTGAAGCATCAATATACAACCTAGAATCTACAAATGAGAGGAAAATATTTATCTAATTTTGGTTGAACTCACTTCCATGATCTCTAGTTGTATCCATTTTCAATAAAACAACATACTTTCATTTTCTTTAATGTTGAATAATTCCGTGTGTAAATATTCATTTTATTTATCTATATACTCGTTGACAGTCACCTAGGAGGACAATAACCAAACAGCCAAATTAAGGGAAATCTTTTGCTTCCTCTCTGTGAACGTTTTGTGTTTTTGCGTTTAAATCTTCCATTTTTTCTATGAATATATATATATATATATATATATATATATATATATATATATATATACATACACAGACATTTCTTAAAACTTCTGGATAATTTATTTTGTTGTATTCATAACAAAAACCCTTCCCAGGTGCTGAGGTATCTCTTTGTGGTAACTTTGGCCTAACACTGGTTTGTGTTTGAATATAGCTTGAAAAATATTTTCTTCAATGAGGAATGGACTTGTCAGGTGTTCACATTACTGAGTTTATAAACAGAATCCTTTTATTTTTTCTTAAGGTTTATGTATGTTTTGTCAATCTGGAACTCACCTTCTAATAGAAGTTAGTGTGAAGTAAGGGGTGACATCTGATTTTGCCTGGACACAAACATAAATAACTTTTCAGCAGCATCATTAACATTTGACCCGTCTCCTTCATTTTGATGACTTATTTTTTAGATTTCCTTCTTGTATATTTGAGTTGGAGACACATTATAACATCTGTATTATTTAATGCAGGTTATCATCTCTGTCAGTCCACAATGTCCTTTATCTGCTCTGTTGTCTCAAAGCTGCTCTGTTTTTTGCTAGGTCCTATTTAGATGTCACCACTTTAGGAGATGGCTCCTACATTTCTTCCTGCTTTTCCACATTGATTACAACTTTAGTTGCAGTATGGATTCCACCAGAGAAATTTATGTTGAGAGAGATTTTTTCAGCACCACCAGACTTTTTAGCTTTTATGGGGCTAAACACAGCATCCTACCATTTTGTACTATTAAGTGTCTGGTAGCTGTTTCATAAGATTATCCACAGGAATAAATTAATGAGTGAATCTTCAAAACAGAACAGCTTGAGTGACACTTGGTGGATCTGAATAATTCATCTTAACTCTCATTTATTTTTTTACCCCTTGTTTTGCTGACTTTATGTAGAAATAATACCATAGTTAGTATGGATAACATTTTTTAAAATTACTATTTATGTCTGTAGTTTATATGATGCTATTTTATTTTTTTTAAATCATTTCATTTAGGACCCTGCTTTCCGTTTGAATTAAGGAATTAAGTTAGCAACCTCACCTACCTGGTGACCAAAATACAACCAAAATTTCCTAAAGCTTTGAAGCAAAACAAAGGCAAGTTCTACACTCTAAATAACTGCTGTTTGTTATGTATTGTTAGAAATGTATAAATCAAACCAGAGATTGTAAATTTAACCACTTTTACTTAAGCATTTTCGTATATTTTATGGCCTTCTATTCTAAGTAAGGGTTCCATAAATAGTTATTGAATATTTTCATGATAATAAACATGTGTTTCATAGCATGCCTCACTCTTGAGAGAGTTTTATAACCATGCAACAATGAAAAGCATAACAGGTTTCTATATGGTTCCACCAGTACTCATGCATCATGGGAAACAGAACAGAGATAAGCATTACTGCCATGGTCTTGACATTGCCCTGGCCACTAGTCATCATTAGAAGTAGATTTGGACCACCCATCCTAACTTTTGTTTTCACTCTGTGACCTTTTCTAAAGTGAACACTAGTCAACATGATAGACAGTTGCAGGAAATATTTAAAAAAAAAAAAAATTGATCTGTCACACTCCCGCACTTGTGCCTCTGTCCCAGCAGCCTGGACCACCATGCACTGGCTGGCAATGGCCGACTTGTATTTATCTTGTGGAGGCTCTGACACAGAACTCCATAATCTCTTCACCCAGCTTGCTAAGTTCCCACTCTCAGGTCTTTACATGCCAGTCCCATGCCTCATTTTTTTTTTTTAAATTTTATCTATCTATCTATCTATCTATCTATCTATCTATCTATCTATCTATCTATCTATCTATTTTGTGGTGCACATCTGGCAAACCCATGCTTTGCCGCCATACCTTTCTCTCTTGAACCCAGACGAGCTGCAGTGTAGAAGAAAATGCAACACAAACTAAGTTCAGAAATAATGGGAACTCAATCCCTGGGTGCAACAACTAAAACCTCTTCTTGTAAGACTTATTAAAATCTGATTCCCTCGCTGGCGAATCCTTTCAGATCTGCCATAATACTGGGAAACTCTAGCAGCTACATCTTTCCCTCAAGCTGTCCCATCCAAAAAGAGACCTAACTGGCTCCTGCTTCCTCTCTTCCTCCATCCAACCCGGAAGTCTGTCTACTCGCCCAGTGATTGGCTCCTTTATTCATTAGGGGATTAGTTCACAAGAACAGCACCAGGCCCATCCACAACAATTGATCTCAAATGTCTCATCAAAACTGCCAATTACAAATAACTGAAAGTAGAGGAAACACAACAAAACAAACCAACCGACCAACATCCCCAAACAGTCCAACTGACAGGCATGATCTTTACCAACCAACATTCACAAACAGTCCAGTTGACAAGTATCATCTTTGGAAGATGCTTAGCCAATTCTTTAGGATGTAAAAATCTCTTTATCCTGGAGTGTGGAGACATGGGTTTCACATGGTTTGCAGGATTCAGGACCAAAAATCAATAGTAACCTCATTTGTGTAAAGGAGTCAGATTAAGGCCAACTCTCCACCATTTCTGCAGGAGGTAATGTTCTGCTTTGAATTCCTCTAACTGACTTAAGAAAAGATCAACCACTTCCATTATTTTGCTCGACTCCCTTCCATGGAAGCCATCTTCATCATTAACTTTCCCTCTTGTGCTTTCTCTTGCTTATTCCTAGAAATTTCCTCTTATCCTGGCTTGCTGAAGTTCTCTCTACACAGTTTCTGACCTCAATTCCCTTTCCTGAACTGATATCTCCAGCTTAGTATTTTCTAATGAATTTCCTCTCTCAACACACTGTGTTCTGGTTTCCTAGGCTTCTTCCAGTCCCAGCACAATGTATTTCTAATTTCTTCCTGATCTCAGTCTTAGGAGTCCAAATTTTCTTGATTTCTTCTTGTTCCCTTTCCTTTTAAAAAGTCTGTCTTGTCTCAAATTGGTATTTTAAGCCCCAAATTTACACTTAAAGGGCATAAATAACTCTTATCTACAACCCCTGTCAGGCCCTTCCTTTCCTTAGAGTTCAGTTTCTTTGTTTGCCAAGTGAGGTAGATGGGAGGGATCTGTAAAGTCTCTTTCAGCATAAACATCATGGCCCTGCAGACATTAGACATTGTCCCGTTTGGTATGTGTGGGTTCACTGGGGTTACTTACCACAGAATAGGTTTTCTGTGTTACATAGTCTGTCTTGAGCACTTTGACCCTCAACACATTAAATGATCAGCTGAGTCATAAAAGGAAGAGGCAGCTAGCCAGAGTGCCACACGTACTGTACCTGTGTCTGGGCTCATAGCCAGGCCTGCTTGAGAGGACAGGAAGCAGCAAGAACACAGGGAACTAACTCTTCTGTGTGAAGTGACATGGGGCCAGATTACACAAGGTCTTTGTGAGACTCCACAAATAATGACCAAAAATACAGGGATAATATTCAGGATTTCACAGAGAAAGTTAATGAAGGAGAGAACAAAGAAAAAAGAAAAAAAAAGAAACTTTAAAATTCAGAATGAAAACAATGAAAACAAAAGCAAAACAAAAGAGCAGGAAATGGAGAGGTGGGTTTTTTGTTTTAGCTGCAGTAAGATTATTTTCTCAGATCATGAGCTAACCACCAACTAGGCAGGGAGCTAGGCAACTACCAGATCTGCCAGGCAGGCAGAGGTGGATTTCTTTATGTACTGTGGAATGAGGCATGAGTCCAATTTCTTAGTCTTTCTAGTCCCTAAGATAGAAACCTTCAAGATCATACTTCTTGAATGCCACAGGCAGAAATGGCCACATATTACTTCTTTCTAAGACATTTGTAGGCTGCCTCCCACTAGATTGATAGTTCATTGATAAATCTATAATATCCTGTACAAGGAATAAAATTCTATTTCCTCCGTCCTACAGCAATGTGTCGACTATAGCTTGTCAGTTTCAAAAAACAGCTCTTTGTAAACAAGCAGAATCCTTGCAAAGGACTTCCTAATTCTTGAAGGGAAAATTTGTAAACTTTATGTGTTCTGGGAGTTTATTTTAATTTTATTGAACCATCTTTGTTTTTAAAATAAATGAACAAGCCAGTTATGTGTATGTGGGTATGTGCAATTTTTGAGAAAAGGCTGGTCTTTTCTTTGGGGCAAACATCTTGCCTCAGACTCCAAGTGCTGAACAGGTGAGAACTACTTCATTCTGCAGCATGTATGTATGTATATATGTATGTATGTATGTACGTACGTATGTATGTATGTACATATCTATTATTTATATCTAACACATATGGGCTATAAGGCTTTCTGGAAAATGAATGACATGCTTAGATTGACACACTTTAAAAGATAAATTCACAATAAAAAAAAAAAAAAACCCTCTGTTTATACAAGTAAGTAGCTATTGTTGCTATATCCCTTTTCCAGGTGGGCACATAGAGGTTTGAAGTGATGCCATAAGTTGAAACTGGTCACACAAAGCAACAGACAAGGCTGGGGTTTAAACAGCCTCACTGACCTACAGTGTGCTGTTAGCTGTTACCCCAGCTTCTTCCCCAGACGGAGAGAAGGGTGTACTTGTGGCATTAGCACCTTGTAAGTCCTTAGTAATTTAACGATGAGACTCTGACATAAAGAGCCCCTTGGCAGTTGCTAGGTGACCACCTGGCATCTCCCTGCCCTCCCATCTCCCTGCCAGCTACCGGCCTCATCTTCTGAAACTAGATCATTTTCTTTCCTTGTTTCTTCAGCAGTTTCCTCTTCCTGATTTGTGTGAACAATGGTCACTTGAGATTCCGGAAGAGGGCTTTTCTCTGACTCTTGACTTACATCATTTATTCAATATTAAGTGAGTATGCATATTACAGATGACACTGTAAGAGACAGTGAGAAACATAAGCGACATCATGGAGTACTTACACCAATGGAAATACCTCTTTTATATTACTTTATGCTGATGGTTATTCAAAATTAATTCGAAAAGTTAGAAAAAAGGATTTGGATGGTTGAGGTTCAAGCAACTTAAGAAAATGAATCTCACTTCAAATATGCTAAAAGTCCATATTAAAAAAGAATTTGCACTGATTGATATTTGACTACATTAAAACACAGCTGAACTCTTCAGCATGGCTTAAGGGAAAAAAAAAAAAGTGGAATTAATGCAGACGCCAAGGACAAAACTACCTGGTACTGGGTGTCTCCATGTCAGGGAAAGAATGTCAGACTGCTTCCATTAGCCTCACACGCCCTTTCCTCCACCCCTCCTGGAGGAAAACGTCAGCCCATGGCACTTCCTGGCACAACAGGCAACTATGATATTTCAGTGTGCTTTGACTTTTGATGCTCCGTTAATTCAGTGACCACCAGTGCTGACCAGGGCTGCATTAAGCCAGTCTAGCCCGCCCAAGAGAAATTTCTTTCATTCATCAACAGATAAGCAGTTTTGGCAACCCTCTCAGGGGAACAAAAGGGAGAAAACACACACACACACACACACATACACACACACACACACAGAGAGAGAGAGAGAGAGAGAGAGAGAGAGAGAGAGAGAGATTGCCCTATAATACTGAAGAACCCACAGGAAAGAGGAAGACTGAAGGGAGCATTAAGGCTAAGGCGTACATGGTAGACAGGGAGTCAGCTATCAGAATTAAACAAGATGAAGTCCAGAGCCCCTCTCAGTCTCTACCTGCTTCTTCTCAGTGTCACCGTGGGCTGAGCACTTGATACAAAACAGATCTCCAGAACTATTCCAGTAACTCCCCAGGACCACCAGGGCAAAAACAAAAACATTCAGGGCTTGACACTTACCAGGGCAACTTGCCAAGCTTATCACATGTGAAAAGATCTGCTAAGAGAGAGGCATCTTGTTCAGAGGCGGGGTGCTAAGACTCTGAGAACCAAAGGGCAGTTTCCTTTCTGAGGAGCAGGCTAGGAGATCAGGAGTAGCATTTCTCTATGAACTGCCAGAAAAGGCAATTACTGACTTTATTAACATAAAGTTTGGGGGAGAAGCTGAAAGGTGTGCAGTTGGGGAGGTGGCAGGGGAACGAGGAAAGACCTACTGGGGACACTGGAATGGCTAATTGCCAGGATAGCTCCCACATTCTTCCTGTCAGGCTCTTCTGCATTCTGGCTTGGAGGAGATTTTGACAGCAGTCTAAATCTTGTCCCAGGCACATTTTCTCTTCCTGTAATCTCCATGGAGGCTGCAGCATCTTCTAATGCCTTCCTCACAGACATGATTCCAAACCTCTTACATGCCTCTTTCCCACGCGGTCACCATAAATGCCTCAGAGGTTTACCATCCTCCTTTTGTAGATGAGAACACCATGGCTTATCTGCAGGATGTAGCTGATGCTCAACAAAGCAGGAATTTCAATTTGTGTCTTATGGAATCTTCAGACATTGAAACAAGACCTCTCAGAGACTCTTAGTTCAGGCTTCTCTGCTGACTGAACAATCTTTTTGTCACCAAGCTTTTCTGATCCCATGATGCCATCTTATTTGCCTTTAGATTTCCCATTTGGAAAATAAGACTTCCCTGAATATTGTGCTTCTTAGTTAGTTACTGTCGCTGTGATAAAACACCATGTCCAAAAGCAACATGTGTGAGGAAAGATTTTGCCTCACTCACTCTGTATTACAGTTTCATGGAAGGCAGGCAGTGCAGGAACCTGGAGGCTGGAACTGATATAGAGGCCACAGCTTTCCCAGCTAGCTTCTCATGGCTTGCTCAGCCTGCTCTCTCACACTACCAGACAAAGAATGAGACCAGGCACAATGGTCTGCCCACTCCCCGCCCCCACCACCACATCAATCATTAATTAAGAAAATTCTCTATAGGGTTTCTACAGCCCGATCACATAGAGGCATTTTTCTCAAGTCCCTTCCCTCTTTTCAGAGGACTCAAGTTAGATATGTCAAGTTGAGATAAAACTAGCCAGTGGATGCATGAAAATTCTAATAAATGTGGTTCTAAGTTGAAAATATTACCCTGCATATATTATGTTTTATTCTATACCTTACATCATGCAGTTACATTGCTATTGTGTTTTTTCAGCTAAATTATTACTTATCTGACCTTAATTCCATATATATATATATATATATATATATATATATATATATATATATATATATATATATTCCTCCTGCAACTTGATATGCCAAGGCAGGTTGATATCCATGGAAGGCCTCCGTTTCCCAGGGGAAAAAGAAAGAAGGGATTGGAGTTTCAAGGAGGGACTGGGAGAAGAGGAGGGAGGGGAAGCTGCAATCAGGATGTAAAGTTAATTAATGAAATGAGTTAAAGAATAAATAATTGTTGTTTGCATATATATATATATATATATATATATATATATATATATATACCAAAACAATATGTGATTGCTATTGCCCTTGGATCCCTCTCAGAAGTTGAAGATAAGTTCCTACTGCTGAAGACACTATATACTTCAGATGTAAGGACTGTGAGGTTCCAGCTGGATCTAACCTAACATCTCTTAGGTTCTTTAGCACCCCTGTTGGAGTAATCTGTTCATTATATTTGGGAAGGCCCAATTATGAAGGCAATAAACGACAACATAAGGCAAACAGTAACAGAGATGTTACTGGTTGGCACTTAAGCATTCGTCTGATTCCCATGCTGTGGATTCACCGTTACCAAGATGCCACGCTAGTCTTTGGGTATCATGATGAAAGTCCTGCCCTGCTATTGCATTAACTCTGAGGAAGAAAGAGAGAAAGAAGGGGGAAAAAAATGAAAGTACATTACTTATCTTCAGATAGGAAGCGTAACAAACAGGAGAAGCTCACACTGTGAACAAAAGCATAAACAATCTCCTCCTGTCAGCACATTATAAGCTCAAGGGGCCAAGCTCAAGGGAAGGAGACTATGCTGTAAGAAGAACATGTGGTTTTTTTTTTTTTTTTTTTTTTTTTTTTAGGGACTGGACATTTTAAAAAAATGATAGCATAGTGTGTCTGTTGTGAAATATAATGGAATACTTGGTAACACAGAGAGCACTGGGGTGGTGGGGCAGTCCTCTTATACACTGTCCATACCTGCTGGCAGGTAATGGCTAGGTCCCCGGGGGAACCTGGCAGCACTGCCTGTAAGCCAACAGTGTCTACCCATCATGAGATCATACGGGTGAAGGGCAGGATTTTCTTCTTGTTCTGTCATTTGCTGGTGTGTTTTGCTTGAAGAATGGATAGATGCTTGACCACATTTACTGCTTGTGTTCTTCACAGTTCTGAAAACATATAGAAGTTGGCATCTATTTTGAAGCTAACATTTTGTTTCTGGTGCTTATTCTTTCTGGTTCATTGGTACCTTGGACAGAAGGTAATGTTATTCTTCGTTGGATGTTATATGTCTTAATTTTGTCGTGGATGTCTCGCCTTAGAACTGGTGATCTTAAGGGCCCAGGACAAGACAACTTCCACAAAGCTACTAAGAGTACCTTACACAACAATGGGAACCAGACTTTCCAATTTTAATGGTTACTTTGTAACTTTTGTGTCTGCATCTATTTTTGCCACACCATTAGGAATAATGAAATATTACCCAGTTTGGAGTCACAAGATTAGCCCCAGGTCAACATTAACAATAAAACTAGTGTCCTGCCTTGCTGCCCTGCTTACTTTCAGGCACTTCAGCCGATCCTGTTACTCACATCCTCATGTCATTTGAAAAGAGTCACTTGTAGAAATCTGGCTTGAGTAATAGCTAATTATCCCACAGCATTATATAACTAGGTGAATAATTGAAAAAAAATAAATACTTTTCATAAACAAACAACCTGTGTACATTTGGAGATAGTATGCAGTATATGTGAAAGGCTAAGTATTGCTCTCAAAAGTCAGTGTTAACTTTAGTGGGTCCTTACTCTTTTTGAAAAACTTAGTTTCAGTAATTCTAAGTCACTTCTTTATATATTATTCCTGCTCAGAATAAAGGGACATTTGAGTGTTTATTGACTCAGTCTCAATAGTTGACATGAGGGCTCTTCTTTCTTACAAGAAAACTTTATATATTATTGAGAATTTATTTTAGAAATGCCACATGCGTTTTTCAGACATTGAGAACAGTTGAATTGGAGTTTTATTGAGTTCTTAGGTTGTTTTGCACTTTTACCTATGGGGAGGAAAATGCTTCTAAGTTCTAACAAGAGAGCACTGAGTTAGCTGTAAGGATGAACTTTTTTCCTTTTTCTTTCTTTCTTTTTTCTTTTTCTTTTTCTTTTTTTTCTTTTTTTTTTTTTTTTTTTTTTTTTTTGAGTCAGGCTGATTAAACACTGGTGCAAATTAGCAGGGGAGCTTATGGAATGCCATCTGTGGAGATATTTCAAAAATAGAATTGACAATTTTCTTCTTTGGATGATTTAGGAAATGCCCCCTCTGGCAAAGAGATAGACCAAATGGGCTCTTGAAAGCATTGTGGGTTCTCTGCTCCCAGGAGTCTTCCTCTACAGCTCTTGGAAGCATTTGTTTTCTAAGTTGAATGTAGACCAAGGCTGCTTTAGCAAAGTTGGTGGTGGTACATGAGTGTGCCCATCTCTTTCCACCCATGGAGTGAGGTAGAAGGTGCAAAGGAAACAATCTAAATACTACCATTTCCCCATCAGCTATGTCTGCCTAAGCCAAATAAATAGGACTGCTTTAGACTTAGTGGGAGTCTGCCAGTCCCCTGCCTCCTCATTCTCCACTTTCTCTGACAGACTTCAAATGTAGGCTAGATTCTTTCCTCCTCTCCTCTCCTCTCCTCTCCTCCTCTCCTCTCCTCTCCTCTCCTCTCCTCTCCTCTCCTCTC
>NC_034611.1:22194723-22213003 GCF_900095145.1 Mus pahari | reverse complement strand
CTTCCCCTTTCCTCCCCTCCTTCCTTTTTTCTCCTCTTCTCTCCTCTTCCCCTTACTCCTATGTCATTTTCTCTTGGCTCTCAAAGCAACAGGGCACTGTTCTGACGATTCTCTTTTTGAACAACACAAAAGAAGTCCCTGTGTCTACAACCACGACTGTATGCTGATTTGAGAAGTGAAATTCATGCCCCTGTCAGGTGCGTTCACTGGAGAAATGCTCAGCATTGCTAAGACCTGTGAAAGGGAGCTTTTAGATCTTCCTTCCATCTTACCCTCCCTCTATGGCTCACTTTCTCATCCCCACTCCCCACCCAGAGCCTCTCTCCCATCTCCCATCTTACCCTCCCTCTATGGCTCACTTTCTCATCCCCACTCCCCACCCAGAGCCTCTCTCCCATCTCCCACCTGGCCCATCTGGCCCTCCCATCTTACAAAGCAAGTTCTTCCTGTGACAGGACTTCCTCTTGCACAGTCACAGAAAACCAGCCCAGCCCCTCCTAACTGGCACCACCCCCTCCCTGTGATTTAGGTCTCCGCGTGAGTCTAGTCTTTCTTACTCCACAGTTGTTTCTCTACATTGAATATTCTTCCCATTCCATTGCAAAAGTGTGCGGCTAATGCACTGTGATGCGTACCTCTAGTCAAGGAAGGATCTATGTTAGAAACTCATGTGACTCACCTGTCCCTTAGCCAATGGTACTTTCAGCAGCCTTTAATGACTATGGAGAAGGCACATAGGCTAAAGGGTGCATCAGTCATTATGTGGACTTTGTGACTCTGATGACTGACCTAATATTTCGGTGACTCAGTTTCCCGAAATGTAGAAATGGGGTTGTAAGCAATACTACTGAACATTTTTGAAGACAAAAGCATTCAACTAGATACTATGTAAAAATGGAACAATAATTGGGTTGAACTCAAAGAGCTTAGGGTCAAACAATAAATAGTCTATATGTTAAAATACAGTCAAATCACTGCAATCGTCTTTAGACATCACCATCACAACCGACGGTCCTTTTTAGCAGTGGCTTTCTTGCCCAGCACTGTTCTAAGGTAAATGAATCATTCAGCAGAAGTTACGTTGTGAAAACCCTCAAAATAATTATGCAGAACAAGGTCATTTAGATTCATTGGCCTTTCTCCTTGCCAGGCAGGACAATTCCCTATAGTATTTGCTTGAATATTTCATTAGTTTACTTTTTAATGACCGGAGCTACTTAGTTCCTACCACACCCCATGGAAGAGTATCTTACAATGTACTAGAAATTAATTTCTGAGAATTTCTTTGTTTGAGATTTACATTCCCTTCAAGCACTTCCAGAAACCTCATATCCTATCATTTCGTTATGCAGAAGTACTACCACTGTGCAGTTCCTCTGCTTAGTGTTTATAGATAGTTATCTTATTGCTTCTGATTTCTTTCCCTCTAAGATGCCATAACACATGCAATTACTCTCTTATTCTCTCAAGATATTAGTCCTAAGTAGCCAAATCTTAGCTATGTCTGAATCTATTTGTGTCTTCAAATTGCCTCCCATTTATTTAAAGTTCTGTGGCAGACTCTCAAATATTTAAATATCACTTTATCTGGTGTAATGATGAAGACAATAAAAGCAAGAAAACCAACAGGAATTGAGAAAAGGAGACTATGAAGATAACGACGCCTTCAAGAATCTATACCATATAGCACTGGAAAAAACTATGTACCTCAATTAGAATGGGATTAACATCTTACATGGAGATCAGGCTCTCAAATCAATATGTAAAATGAAGATTGCCTACAGTTAAAATCACTCTTAAAAATATCTTAGGAAGCGCCACATGCAATACCAACATACCGTTTCTCAATAAGTCCAAAGATTTCTTTTTTGTTCTGTGATTGGAACAGAATCTTGGTTTCTTTGGTTGAGCTCCAGATGAAGCAGTTGGCTTGCATTGAGGGACCATGTTGCATGAAAAATAAGTATCTTTAAACACTAGAATTACACTCCTGCACCATCAGGTGCCCATATAACGAAAAGCAGCCGCAGGATGACAAAGGCCAAGTACAACCAGCCTGTCCTGTCACTTGCACCCTGGGACATGTACTCAGGCACCAGAGGGCTGTGTGGAGTGGGCTATACTATTTTACATCTCTTTTCAGGTCTCTTATCTTTTCTGTTTACCTCTCCTTCTCTACTCCATAATGACTTTCTCTTTGTAAAGAATAGGGATAGGCATCTAGCAGGATATGTGATAAGTCAATAAAATCTCATAATATCCTATAATTCTTAGCCCTTTTGATTATTTCAAGAGGAGAGAGAGAGAGAGAGAGAGAGAGAGAGAGAGAGAGAGAGAGAGAGAGAGAGAGAGAAGAACAGAGAGATTGTTATCTTATTCACTTAAGTGGTTATTCTACATATGTTTGACAGTCTTCACTCAGAAGGAAAAGTTGGTCTCAACGATGGAAGTTTCCACATCTCTTACAATATTAATTCATGGCACTGCCCATATTTTAAATGTATGATTTCTTGTACTTTCTTTGTTTACACTTGAATAATATACTTAATTGCTTTATATTTATGATTCACATAACTTTTGTCATCTTCTTAAAATGCTTAATTTAAAAAACAAGTACAATATAAAATATGCCTTAGCACTAGAGTAGTTTGTAAATTAAGATTCTGTTCTTGACAAGGAATTAAATATCTTATACTTTTATAGACTAAATAGTCATTGAATTTTACTTCAAAAAATGCTGGGAAACCCAAGGAAAAGTTACTAATATTAGCAAGATCCTTTGGTATTGAGATGAAAATATCTAAGCCAAAAGAAAACAAAACAGTAGAAGCCACATTCACACATTGAATATGCCAGGCATGTGTTCATCATGACATCATTTATAGCTTACTAGGAAGTTCTCTTGTTTTCAGCTTTCTGACTCCATTCCACAATAATAGATACTGATAGCATTTTATTGTAGCTATACTCTGCTGGCACCAACCCTGTTGAATTCTGATACAGAAAAATGTGATGTTAATAAGGCAAACGCATGGGCATACACACACACACACACACACACACACACACACACACACACACACACACACTATCCCAGGTTACCTGGAAGGCATTTGTAGTTCTGCACTTGACCATTGATTTTCAAAAATAACAATCATAAAATGTTCAGTTTGGCCAATGCAGAGTCTATGTCTGACTACCTGTTATGAGGAAGATGAAGTATTTCTGTGAACTGAAGATTTAGGATAAATCATACAAGGTTTTAAGACAGGGGATACCTTATTCTATTGGCTGCAATCCAAAATCTATAAAATGAGGATAATTAAATAGCAAAGCTATGGATATTATAGATCTTTTATCTACTCTTCAACCCCATCCACCATCTATCAGTAGGGATGGACGGTTTTGACAGTCACAGAATCTGAGTTGGAATGTCTATGGGTTGGTCTTGAACTGGTATTAAGGATCCTGAAGAGTATTTAGAAAGCATCTCTGGGGTCAGGTGGCCAGAAGAGCTGACTTTGAAGCACATTTAATAGTGAGACAGATTGTTAGTGGCCTTATGCTTATGAGCTTCTGTCGTGCACATCTGGAACAAGTCCTCGGCTTGACACTTACCTCAGTACGCTCATCTGCAAATGGAACACCGATATTATCAGAGTTGCTTGGAAAAAAATATTGTAAATAAACAATTCCTTAAAATGCAAAAAAAAGTCAGTAAATGAAACTATTATTAGTAAGATTGTTAAGCTGTGTGCTTGTATGTGTGAATGCATCATATGGCTGCTTATGAACTGCATGTGTCCTCATGCATAGGGAGCCCAGACTTTGATGTCAGGTGCTTTCTGGATAATAATTCAGACACTCTCCACTTTTCCTTCTCAATTAGAGCCTTTCACTGAATCCAGAACTCACTGATTAACTATAGTGGTTGTGCAATGAGCTCTAGGGATATGCCTGTCTCTGCCCGTTCCTCATCTCAACTATGGTTACAGATGAACATGACACATGACTAACTACTTTTAGCCTTTAGTTTGTTTTTTTTGTTTGTTTGTTTGTTTTGTTTTTTGGATGGGTGCTAAGGATCTGATCTTAAGTTTTCATGCTTATATAACAGGTAACTAACTGACTGAACATTTCCATAATGTCCATTATTCTACAAATGTTGAAGGCTCAGTGACAATTTTCTAGATCCTGGAAAAGACTTTTTATCCATAAGCTTAAGTTCTCTCTCTGGCGTTCTGTCATAATCCCTCATCTCAATTGATGTTTCTATATAAGAGCAGAAGGATATATAAGATTATATGCAAAGTGAGCATGTAGTATTATGAAATAATAGCTTTTGTGCCTAAGACTCTAGAGTTTATTTTCACTTGATTTTACTACATACAGCAACACTATGTAAGGTGTTTATCATACTATCAATAGGAATCTCACCAGCATATCTGAGTTGGTGAATGACAAAGCTGGGCTTTGCAACTAAATTTGTAGACATACAAAGTCTATTATCTTAACTAAAACTGTCAGTAGAAAATGCCTGAGAACTTCTAATGATTCAGTGTCATAATTTATGAGAATGGAGGAAAGATCAAGTCCTTGGTCATTTCTTCATCACTCAAATGATCATCTCTTGAGCCAGCATGAAATCTGAAGCCTAATATCTCATATCAAAGTGACACTGGGCAAGTTCTCTGGTATTCATTCATAATTATCCATTCATTAACATTTATGGAGTTGGTCCCCCTTATTGTTGATGTGATCAAAATGAAAGGGGTAAGGAATTAAGCCACCTTTGCTAAAAAGTGATTTCTGCGGACACTGTATATGTTAATTCTAATGAGACATTTTCTAGCAAATGTACTTACAAAGATCACAATAAAAACGAAATAAAATTAAAGTTGAAGTCATATTAAAATACAGTAACAAAGAAAGGAAAATCAAATTTGAGCCTATCTCAAATTTTAAGCCCACACATTGCTTTTCATCAAAGATGTCACAACTATTTAGCAGTGGGGTTCCACTCTAATATATCCACCAAACAACTGATACAAATGTTACTAAGGTAAGATGAAGACTCTGGATGATGAGCAAGTCTCCAGAGACTCTTTTCAGTGAAATTGAACCACGATTAAAAGCCCCCGAGTCCTGAATTACCACCCACTCATGAGGATTAAAACAAGAGCAATCATTTTCCTATTTCTTGATATGGAGACATGGAAATGAGCTACTTTTCACACTGCTATGTTCAAATACCTAATAGTAGAGACTCAAAGGAAGAAAGGTTTCTTTTGGCCTAGTTCCTTATTTCATCATGCAGGGAAGTTAGGATGGGTGACTTATCTGGTGACTATGAACAGATGAATACTGGAACTCAGTTTGCTTTCTTCTTGTGTTTGTTTCAGAGCTTTAGCTATGGGAATGATGAGATCTATATTTAGGGCAATTTTTCTCTTTCAGGTTAAACATATCTAGAAATACTCATTTCTAGAAAAATAACCTTCTATCTTAATCTAGTTATCAATGAAGATTAAACATACCAACTTGAGAACTCATCAATTTGATGCCTAAACACAATATTTCAAAACAAGTCATTCCCTGACCTCTAAACTACTTGCATCAGACAGTGCAAAAAGCAGGTAATTCATCTCCAAAAGTTATATGGTCTTTAATATTTCTAACCATGTTCAAAAGCCCAAAGTCTCATCTGTTGTTCAAGGCAATCTTCTAAGTGTGATTTATTTCACCTATGAAATAAATCAAGTTATATACTTCCAGGATGTAAAGCACAAGATAAATATTTCTGTTCCACAAAAAAAATGACCCAAAAGGTTTAGAACCTAGCACAACAAACACTATACCCTGAAGCTCTGTTTGATATTTGGGTCACATGATGGAGTCATCTGAACCTACAGGTCGTGGGACCCTCATCCTTGTAGATTTGTCCATTGAGATCTATATTAGTTACTCTTTCTTGTTGCTGTGATCAACTGCCTGACAACACTAATTTAAAGGAGGAAGAGTATATTTGCAAACAGGCTGAGGGGACATAGCTCACTATGGCAGTATATAACTCTTGGACCTGCTCTTCTCCCTGACTTTAGCATTCCTTGGTTGACATAACATCGTTCTGACATCTTCAACATCCTAGTGATTCCACTGCAACTCAGACTTCATACCTTCACTGAAAGGTCCCCTAGCACTTTCCTGCAGGTACGCTGATTCTACTACACATTTCTGGGTTTTAGCATGTCCCTGGATCCTGGCACAAGACTTCATGTCCCATCTCCATCCTGTATCTTCAGTGCATAGAAAACCAGTACCACATAGACAGTGTGTCTAGTTCTGCTCCCAACTTGAATTGTTGTCTGTCCCAACTCCAAGACCACAGTTACACTGGTATCTAGCTGTGGTCTTACCTGGAAAATATGCTTTTAGGTTGCTATTTTTAAGCAGGAAATTTCTTCAGCTGTATTCAAAATTTAGGCTCTTTCCTTTCAAATGAACTTGCATTTTCACTGATTGGTGCCTTTGATGGATGGGGTCTTACCCTCGGGGTGCTCTTCCTCTCATTCTAAGGCATATCATGAGATTTTTTTAATGGCGTTGCTATCTTTACAAATTACAACTGCTTTTTCAGTCATCGTGTCTAAGCAGTGCATCTTCATATCTGTTTGCCCAACTTGTTGTTTTCTGGTACTCTGAACCTGGTTGAGAGCAGAAGACAGAAATTCTGCCAGAGCCTTAATGCTCACCAGTCTGGAAATTTCCTCTGCAAGGCAGATTAGTCCTTTATTAATGTTGAAGTCATCCTCATTCATGTTCTCAGGCCATGAGCAGAAATCGGCCATATTCTTTTAGAATTCTGAGAGTTCCCAGGAGAGCCCTTGCTATTCGTGACAGCTAATAATCTAGACCTTCACTGTCCAGATTGATCTCAGCATTCTGCTCTTGCAAACTACCAGCAGAATAATTCCATAAGCTTGGAATGCACCATTATAGGCCTCTCTAGTCTAAAGTCTAAACATTGCCATATTCTTCCTTCAGACTAGCTTGGAAGACCTGAAAAAACCACATGGCCAGGTTGATTAATGCACCTATCCCATCCTTGGTACCACCTTTTGAAACTGGTTACTTTTCTTGTTGTAAAAAGATATATCTAGCAAAAGCAACTGATAGGATGATGGTTTATTTGAACTGATAGTTCGAAATGAGAAGATTGAGTTCATCAGGACAGCAAGGTTTCTAGTCACACTGTATCAACAGTTACAAACAGAAAACAAACGAAAACAGAGAAAAGTGAATTCTACAGATCTCCCCCCCCTTTTGTATTTTTATTCAATCTGGGAATATGGGTTCATAGAACGATCCTGGCCATGTTCAGACTGGGTCTTTCTTTAGTTAAACACCAACATCTACATCTACACAGAGGTATATTTTCATGGTTATTTTTAATACGGTCAAATGTATACTGAATATTAATATCATGGGCTCCGTTTTAAAAATATCACAATATTTCATTTACTGCATTCCCATATGATAATCATGTATTTTGAATCATAAAGAGGGCACACAACATGTAATGCTTTGTGTAAAATTTCAAATATGAGATTCCAACTGAAACACATGATCCTTTGGTTCAGGCAAAAGTATGTGCATGCCAATCAGCCTGAAGTCTTATGTGTAGGGTTACATTTATGAAGACATGTCGCTGTCACTGGTGACAACCTTAGAGGGATTCTTGAGTAACAAATTTAAAGATCATACAGAAAAATGAAAGACAAAGAGGTAAGAAGTCCCCATCCTCGTGCTATTCCCAGGACAGCTTGTATGAGCGGAGCAGCTAAGCTCCTGCCTTTAGAAGCACCTGAATCCAGAAGGTAGCTATTTACACATGCACAGATTGAAGGATCTGCCATTCAACTGTGACAGAAAGAATAAAGTGAGCCTGTAGAGCACTTCCCTGTCAATGAAGAAAATTTTGCTTTGCAAAGGATATTTCCTAAGTGTTTATGGTCTCTCTCTCTCTCTCTCTCTCTCTCTCTCTCTCTCTCTCTCTCTCTCTCTCTNCTCTTCTCTCTCTCTCTCTCTCTCTCTCTCTCTCTCTCTCTCTCTCTCTCTCTTCTCTCTCTCTCTCTCTCACCTCTCATGAACAGTCACGACATTCTGTCAAATAATTTATCCTTCTGCAGTCCCTCAACCCCCTTTTATGCCATCAATTGATTCTTTCTTTGCTATTTTTGTAGGCTTTCTGTGTTTCTTTGTTGTGCCCTAATCCTAGTCCAGTCTTCTTCCTTTTTTTCCCTTATTTATTTATTTATTTATTTATTTATTTATTTATTTATTTATTTATTTAAACTCCAGATTTTATTCCCCCTCCAGCTCCACCCTTCAACTATTCCACATCCTATACCTCCTCCCTGTCCTATGTCTCCATGAGGATGTCCCCACCCCATCAGACTTCTAAACTCCCCGGGGCCTCCAGTCTCTTGAGGGTTAGGTGCATCATCTCTGAATGAACACAGATCCAGCTGTCCCCTGCTGTATATGTGTTGGGGGCCTCATTTTAAATATTCTCTAGACCTTTCTGTGAACACAACCCATTTTCTTTCACTCACTGCTGTATGTTGGACATAACTTAGAGTTAGCTATTCCTTCAAAAGCTATTCATTGTGAGGAAAGGTGGCTGGCAGCACGAGGGGTTGTGCCTGAAGGTGCTTTGAATACAGGAATGTCCTTTGTATGAGACGAGCTGTTATTTGGCAGTAGCAGATATGGTTCTTTCAGAATGCTAGGAAGCATATGAGGTTGGGCCCTCTTACTGACACTGGAGTCATGAGAGAACCCACTCTATGCTTTATGCCTCAGGCTTCTCAGCAATGACATGGAAGGTTGGAATATCCTCAAGTGAAATTTTGACCCTTAGGCTCCTTTTCTTTGCATATTGCAGGGTATGCTAGATTGCCAATGCACAAACGTAGGAGGAGTCACAGTCAACATTCCTAACTTTTGCCTCAGACAAGCAAACTGAAGCACAGAAGGCAACTTTACAATTTTAAAGTTATTTTCCTCACCTTGTGTGAACTGATGGGAGTTACCAGCAGCAGGGCCTCTCACTAAGTCTTCCAGTGAGCAGACAGTGATTGACAGGCACTCTGGAGTGTTCTGGGAGCTGGATGATACCCTGCCTTTGCCTGGACAGGCAAAGTCACTTCTTTGCTCACCGACACAGAAAGATCACTATGAAGCAGACTCTACAGTTCACAGTGATGAAAGAGGAGCTGGAGACAGGGGGCTGAGGGGGCATGGGAGACACAAATTGAAGACAGAAGACAAAATAAAACTTATCATCATAAAAACGCAAAATATCAAAGAGAACTGTTTGGGATTAAGAGCATGTAACGTGCCTCATCTCCCCGTGATACTGCGGGCAGCTTGGCTTATTTCAGGGCTCAACCGGTGGGCATTACTGCACAGAATGACTTGCAGATTCTCAGTATTGTGTAATATTGACCAATTGTTCCTGGGAAGGCTTAGAAATATTTAGAAATCTTCCAGGGAACCAGCAATTTGGAATATTTAATCTACCGGGGAACCAGCAATTTGGAATATTTAATCTACCGAAAGGAAAAAAAAGCAACATACAACAAGCTGAATTCTGGAGATTAGTAAACTTACAATAAAACGATATCAAGTGATTGATTGTAACATAGTTTCAAAGAACATGCCACTCTAAATTGATTAAGAATTAGCTTGATGGCTGGCTGGAAGAGCATATTTTCTAGCAGGATATGCTCACCAGGCAAACAGAGAAACTTCTTCCTCTCCTCTGGTGAAGTGATTGTACCCTAACTTTTCAAGTTGCTTTTATTAACCATCTCCAGTGAACAATTTGCTATCACCGGCCAGTGGTTTCTACAGATACAACAGAGAAATGCCTTCTCAGGGACTGTTATACAGTACTGCTTACTGAAAAATAACAGAGATTTTTTAGTTCTTTTCTCTCCTGGAATACTAAAATGTATCAGTTTAACTTTTCAGTCACTGAGAAATGATCGGAAGCCTTGTCCTTCCTTCTTTCCTTCCTCCTTCCCTCTTTCCCCTATCTTTTCTCTTAACTGTCTTCACATAGGGTCTCAGTCTACAGCCCAAATTAACCTGGCATTCTTAGCCTTTCACCTATTGATACTGCAGGTGTAAGCCTGTTCAGCTAGGGCGATTTTCTAATGAACATAAGTTTATGGTTTAAAAACAAAATAAAACAACAACAACAAAACAAACAAACAAACAAAAAACAATCAAAAGACACATAAAACCAAAATAACCCCAAAACACTTTCCTTACCTTTAAAAGTGGTAAACACATAGCATGAGTCTATATAAGAGAAACAGCTGTGTGAGCCCAGGGGCAGATTTTCATAACTCGAATCAACATTTCAGTTGTTTTCTTAATTTACTTCTGTTTATCCAAGTGAAAAGCAAACTCTTGTACACTGTGGGCATAACTCATAAATTCAGAAGACTTGTATACTACATTGATATCTATATTGTTTAAATGCTGGGACTATAATTCAGTGAGAAGAGTCCTTGGAGCATGTGTAAAGCCCAGGGTTTAATGTCCAGCACGGATGACAGCAGGTATCATGGTGCACAGCTGGAATACTGCACTCTGGACAAAGAGACAAGAGAATCAAAAATTTAAGATCAGTCTTGGCTACATAGTGAGCTGAAGGAAGCCTTGGCTATGTGAGACTTCATTTGATAAAAAAAAAAAAACAAAAAAAACAAAAAAACAGATAATAAAATATATACACAAATATAGAAAAGCACATACTTAAATGTATAATAGTGAAATAACTTAAAGAACAGTTCTTATAAATGTACCTTATAAAAAAGTCAATGTTTTATAAATGTACTTCTACCTATTATATTAATGTGCTAGATCGTTCAGACAACAACATCCAATATTCCCCATAAGATAACGACACTAAATTTTTATAATGTCATTTGAGAAGACTCATGGGAATAACTGATTTTTGTGGTCGAGAGCTGCTGATTGGTTATGCTTGATATTTTATTAATTTGGGGGTTTACTTGAATCTCTGTATATGGCAATAAAAGGAACCCAAAATTTGAATTAGAGAGCCTACATCAAAGAGCTACACATAATAAATCAAATGTATGCTTCTAGACAAGTTTCTTAGTAATATGGAGCCTCAAATTTTTACTGATAATTGGTAAAGACATTCATATATTGTTGGAAAGATTATGAGACAATATATAGAAAGTATTTTTGTAGTATGAACACAATAAGGAAATAACCATTTTAATCACTAACAATGAGCAATATTTTCTTTTATATAAGAAAAGTGACTGGAAGAATAATTTCTTTTCTCAGTCCGTTTTGGGAAGAAAACAAAACAAAACCTTAGTGTTATATTATCAAAATCTTTGTTAAAGAGAAGAAAGAATCTAAGGAATCTTAATAATTACAGTTGACTACTAAATCTTTCTCATTTATGAAGACACTAATTTCAGTTTGTTAAAATAAATGAAGCAGTTATATATGCATTTCCAACTTCTCAAAGATAAGACGTATTAGTCAATGGAGTTAATATGTAGTAGTAAAATACATAGAAAGACAATCTTGAAAGAAAATATTTTTAAACATCTTTCCCATAAAACAATTATAAAATAAAGGAGTTATCTTAATCCCAGCATTGTTTTGAAGGCCATGATAACGTTAGCAAGTGCTTTGGTCACTCTTGGTTTCTAAGGCTTTCTCAGATATAGGAGAAAGCACAAACACTAATATGATGCCACACAAACCTTGGTATATTGTAATTCCTTAAAATGACCAAAACAATAATTTAAGAGATACCCTGACTGTGTATGCATCTCTTCTGCAACTGGGGGTTGCCAAGTTCCATGATGAGTCTCCCACACCTTCTGACAGTGTCCTCTCCCTAAACCGCAAACATTACAGGTAATCATTTCTATGACACAGCAGCCATGCTTGTCTATGGAATAGTCATAGCAGCGAGTCTGCTGTTCAGATTGAGTAAAAGCTCTGTTGCAGATAGTCTTATCCAGCAATAATTCTCTAGATGCACAGGAAAATCCGGTGTGAGTGAGCAGCACTGGAGATGTGTCTCAAGTTGATGGGCTTCCTCCACTATGAAGGAATTCTTCAAAGAGAATGGACAGGAAGTCACTTCTCTCTCTATTTGGAACTCATTAACAAACGAAAGCAGCCTTCCACACCTATGAACAACTTCCAAGTGACCTTTTATTTATATCAACCCCCTCCCCCCAAGAAAAACATTCTCCGGAAAGCACAGAGTTATTCCTGTAGTTTGGCAGATGAGGGGCGGGGGAGGCGAAGAGGACCACAAACACTGAGAATCAAATGCAAGCTCAGCTCAGTCAGTTCCTCTGCCAAAAAGTGTGCTGAAGCCAAAGGACCTCCCACGTTCTCCATAGTGCGCTTCTGTGCATGGTGATCTGCAAATATTATCATTCCATGACAATGCAGTTTCATCAAGGTACGTCTCAATCCATGGGATACGAGTCCCACACAACAGACGGGGACTTTGGCGGAGCTGCGTGCACGCTGCGTGTGTTACTTACTGGTTATATTGCGGTGGCCACACTGAGTCCCGTATGGCGCAGTATTAACGAATGGCATGCAAGCACCTTCTGTCGAAACATCTGCGACAGGGAAATTTCAGGCATTTTTCCAGAAAATTTTTGTGCTCTGGACCAAATTTTCATTAGGACTCTGAAACCTGGCAAGCAGCATTGTTGTTTTTTTTTTTTTTTTTATTATTTTTTTTATTTACATTTCAAATGCTATCCCGAAAGATTCCCATACCCCTCCCCCCCCCTCTGTTCCCCCACCCCCCCCCTCCCACCACTTGGCCCCGGCCTTGCCCTGTGCTAGGTCATATGGAGTTTGGGAGACCAAGGAGCCTCTATTCCCACTGTTGGCCGATTAGGTCNTTTTTTTTTTTTTTTTTTTTTTTTTTTTTTTTTAAATAAACTGGGATGTGCCTTTGTTACAGGAGTGAGGGAAAGGGCCCTGCCATGGCTCCCTTCTATTCTAAAAAGTTCAGGAAACATATGACAGCTCACAAGATAACATCTCCCAACTTTTGGCTTTTTGTCGACATACAAATAAAATTCACAGTTTGGGATATGTAGATTTTCACATCTCAGGGTAAGAGATTCCAATGGAGGCTTTCCTCAAGCAAGGGTTTGTGAAGGAGACACCCAACCAACAGAGATCATTTGTACGTGTTTCATTTTTGATGCTGGCTGCCAAAAAAAGAAATAAAACAAATCTATGCAAGAGTTTTTACTTGTTTTAAGGGGACAGCATGTCCCAGAATTAGGAAAAATAAATCAAAGAGCAGGGTGCATTTTGTACATGCCTGCTTGAACTCATAAAACACACGAATAAAACAAAGAGCAGGCTTCGTTAATGTCACTCATGGAAGTATGATTTTTTTTTCCATTTTCTTTCTTCAGTAATCTCTCTACTATAGTAATGGAAACTAGAAAAACACCCTTTCGTAATTTTTAAATTCCCTATGCCCTGCTATAAACACTAATGCAAAGCAAACATGTTTGGCAGTTAATATGTGCATTATCATTATGTAAATAGGCATGTTATCATTATAATTCAATAATGTTGTTCTTGGTAAGCCCCCCCCCCAGTACACATATTATCCAATTTCAGTCATAATGCGTATTATACCACCGGGGCTTTATAAGCCCTCTAGATCACAGGGAATAAGTAGACTGTATATAACAAGAGATTTCCCACATATGCAAAGATACTGGATGCAGAGACTACCAAACAGACTGAGGCTGCTTCTCATTGTTCAATTCCAGAACAGCAATTCGAGGAAGCCTGAGATTAGTATCCATTTTACTGTTCAAATTGAGTACCACATTATGGCATTTTATACTGACAACATTATAAGTTGAAATGATACCTTTAAACTCCATGAGATGACTTGATCTAGCACTAACATAAAATAGGCTGTGTATCTGAACCTTCTATGAACTAGGAACAACTCATGTCACAGTCTGTTTGGAAATGTTACAGTGTTTGCATAAATCCATTGCTTATGCATAAGCACCAGGGAACCAGAATCCTGAGGCAGGCAGTAATCTATAAAGTTCTCACGGCGCTTGATAAGCATGCAAGATGCATCGTACATCCTCCTTAGTGAATTGCAAATGTTTATGCAAGAAGGAGCACATAGCTGCATCTTGCATGAAAAGATCAGCAGAGATTTCTTTAGTAGGGATGGGAAGACAGCAGAGAAAGAACTGGCAGGAGGGTGATGAAAGGCTTGGTATATCATTTAGTCTATTTGGGCTCTTAAAACAAAATTTATTGTAAGAAGTAGATTCGGAGGTTTTTCATCATCATCGTCTGTGGCCCAAATTACTCAACTTATCACTATTTTTTTGTCTGTTTGTCTGTTTTACCTATAATGAAAGGGTTAGGTCATCAATGAAAGGATGTGGTGTCTCATTGATTCATAGGCTCTTTGTTTTTATAGAATCAGTAAGCTATGATGTCTGAAGCAACAAAACAAATGATCAAATGGTGTTTTTTTCCCCCCTTTGTTTAAATAATGGTGTCACTATTTTGTTTCACATTCTTAAGGAGAATGCTGTTTGACTCACTGTTAATCTGATAAGACAGCATGAATTGCTTAAAGATTCAATGTCTATAAGTTTAAAATGCATTAGCAATAGGTTCTGATTTAGAGGGTGAATTAGGGGCTATTTTTCATTTGTCTGCCACACCTTTTGTTAAGCACCTGCTTTGCGTGAAGCCTTCTGATTTGAAATGTCCTATTCAATTTTAGTTATGCATAATGCACCACTAGGCTAGAAACATATCTACCCTGGCGTTGAGATAAGCAGATATTTAACATGCAGAGCAGAACTTCTGTTTTAACCCAAGAAAGGCCATTTCTATTCCATCATCAGATTGCTGGCAGGCACAGTTTAAACAGTGGAGCTGGCAGCGAGATAAAGCAGGAATGTTCTCCCTGTGGACCAGCACAATACCTTGTTGGGTCTTTCTGGACAGAATTATTCTTCACTCCAAGTGTTCTGCCTGTTTTTTCTTCTCCCTTCCAGTGCCCAACCTGATCTCTCTCTCTCTCTCTGTAATTTGCTACAGACTTCTGTTTTCAAAACACCAGAGACTGGGTGGCTCAAACAGTCAACTTTATTCTCCTATAGTTTTGGAGTCTGGAAGAAGGCCAAGAGATGCTAACAATGATGGTGTCTGGGAAGACCTCTCTTTCTCCCTTGTTCTCAGATGGCCCCTTTTCTGTACTTCTACAGATTAAAAAAGAGAGAAAGAGAAATATCTAGATCTCTCTTCTCTGGTATCTCTTCCACTTATTAAGACAGCAGTTGAGCCTCACCAGATCATCAATTTAGGACTTCATTTGACCTCAATTATCTCCAAATTGAAGAACATTGTGGTGACAGTGTCAACATACAAATCTTAATGGGACACAATTCAGTGTATAGCACTGATAATCAGTCAGATCAAACAGGCTGTCCTGGAAGGGCTACTTCTTAAGGATGTAAGGTTAAGGATGGTTAGGTAACAGTTTCAAGTTAAGCCATAAAACCATTCTGTATGCTCTCATCGTAGACCTGAACTTCTTTCTAATGTATGTTGATGACTTGTAGTTATGAACTGGAGAGTCAGCTGTGTGAGTGAAGCAATTGTGCCTCTGATTTGAGTTCAGAATATGAAACACAGAGAGTGGGCTTGTGTTTTAAATTTGTGCAAATCCAAGAAGCATACTGAAAGACTTAAAATTAAGGGCTTGGGGGTCCACAGATGGCATCATTGCAATGGCTGACGCAAGGGATAGTGTAGCGTCTGGTTATGACATGAGTAGGAATTGGGGGAAAGAGATGTACAAGTCCTTTGGAACAGTTTCACTCCCGGTGGGAGCTGAGCCATGTAGCACCAGAGCATCTAGTCACTTGTCTACATTATCTCAAGAACCACACTCCCCAGTACAGTCTTGTGTCTTTCTATACCATGCATTGCTTTGCCCCTTCCTTGGAAAGGTGAGCAGGAGCCTGCCATCTTCTGTGCATTATTAAAAGTGTAATGCTCATGGAGGTTGCTCTTTGGAGGAATCCCACCTGGCTCCTGGCACAGCTGGGGAAGAAGGACTGTCATCCACAAATTGGGTTTCTCTGCAAGGACCCATGGGGAACCCTTTGTGCTCCCTCTGCTATCCTTAGATTGCTAAAGAATGCAGTGAGTCACTCCTGAACAAGGGTTGGGGATTGCTGATAGACCTGTGCAGATCAATACAGTCCTGGAAAGTGGAAACAAGAGGAACAATGTACCTCTGCTCCAGAATATTTAGCCATGTCTGTAAAAATATTGGGTTAATATTACTTGTGATTAGTGGAGGTGACACTGGTATCTACCCAGAAGAACGTGGCTATGTTGTTAAACATTATATGTCATCTTCAAAGGACAGCTGGGATGATTAAAGTGTTATCCCAAGAGATGACCAAGGTTTTATAACCTTAACCCATGCAAAAGTACTGGGCACTGTGACATGTGTTTTTAGTCACAGAGCTGGGGCAGGCAGAGATGAGAAAGATCTTCTGGGTTTGTTATCATGCCAACATAGCACAATCAGTAAGGTTTAAGCAAATGGAAGACATTGTCTCAAAGGAAGGTGATGGCATTCTGTGGATAACAATTGAGGTTGTTCTATGATCTCCACATATATATGCATACATGTGTAAAATATGCCTGCACATACACATGTAGGCACACATGCAAAAGTAATCTTATGATAGACAAAAAGTCTACAACAAAAACTTCTCAGATTCACATTCCAATAGGACCAAGTGTAGAAATCTTGGTATAATGGTTAAGAAAATGGGCTTTAGAGTGAATGCTTATTGGAGGGGATTCCTGAATCCTAGTCACAGTTAATTCCTCTCATCCATATAGTGAGAATCAATGGGAGTAGAGGATGGGAGGGACTTGGGAAGAAGAGGGGAGGGGGAGGGGGAAAGGGAGGCAGGATCATGTATGAGAAGAGACAAGGATGATATTCAGAGGGTCAGGAATTTGAACAGAGGTGTATAGCAATGGGGGATGGGGAACTGGGGGTAGCTACAAGCAAATCCCAAATACCAGAAAAGCAAGAGGCTCCCAGAACCCAACAGGGATGAAATTAGCTGAAATGCCCAACAAAGGGGAGGGAGAACCTGCAGAGACCATATCCAGAGGTCAAGCAAGGCCCCCAGTTGGGGGATGGGGCCACCCACTCATCTCCAAATTCTTAACCCAGAAGGGCTCCTGTCTAAAAGAAATATGGGGACAAAGTGTGGAGCAGAGACTGAAGGAAAGGCCATCTAGAGGCTGTTCCACCTGGGGATCCATCCCATATACAGACACAAAACCTAAACACTATTGTGGATGCCAAGAAGTGCTTGCTGACAGGAGCCTATTATAGCTGTCTCCTGAGAGGCTCTGCCAGAGTCTGACAAATACAGAGGCAGATGCTTGCAGTCAACCATTGGACTTAGCACAGGGTCTCAATGGAGGAGTTAGAGAAAGGATTGAAGGAGCTGAAGGGGTTTGCAACCCCATAGCAAGAACAACAATATCAACCAACCAGACCCTCCAGAGCTCCCAAAGACTAAACCACCAACTAAACAGTACACATGGAGGGACCCATGGCTCCAGCCATATATTGTAGCAGAGGATAGCACTGTCTGGCATCAATAGGAGGACAAGCCGTTGGTCTTGTGAAGGCTGGAGTCCCCAGTGTAGGGGAATGCCAGAGTGGTGGGGTGGGAGTGAGTAGAAGGGATGGGGAGCATCCTCATAGGGGCAGAGGGAGGGAGGATGGGAGAGGGGGATTCTGGGAGGGAAACCGAGAAAGGGGATAACATTTAAAATGTAAATACATAAAATATCCAAGAAAAAAATTCTATTTTATATATATAATATATATAATATATAATTATATAATTTATAATATAATATTATATATATATTCTGGTTCTATTACAAAAATAAACTGAGATAATACAGTGAACTGGGTGCATGAACACATACTAAAAAGAACTGACCAAACACAGGTCTCTAGAGTAATACTTTTCTTTTCTTTTCTTTTCTTTTCTTTTCTTTTCTTTTCTTTTCTTTTCTTTTCTTTTCTTTTCTTTTCTTTTCTTTTCTCTTCTCCTCTCCTCTC
>NC_034611.1:22184677-22194688 GCF_900095145.1 Mus pahari | reverse complement strand
TGTAGCCCTGGCTGTCCTGGAACTCACTCTGTAGACCATGCTGGTTTCAAACTCGGAAATCCGCCTGCCTCTCCCTCCCAAGTGCTGGGATTAAAGGCGTGCGCCACCACTGCCCGGCTGAGTAATACATTTCTAAGTAAACAAACTTTCCCGGATTAGCAGCATCGACGCTAGATTACAAATTCATGTGGGTCATGTGTGAATGTTCTGGAGTCATGGAAGTAGGATGCTTCTGAGACTAGGACCTTATCCATGATTCTGTCATTATTCTGGAGAGTCTAACTATCATAAGATGCATGGAAGAAGAGAATGTGCCTTCCCAGGCAGAAAAAACTCTCAGTTCTTTAGAAACAATAGTGTCTATTAATTGTACAAAATAATGGGTTTCATTGTGACATCGAATGTCATGCACTCTGTACACATTCACTCCCATTACTGTCTCCTCTCTCTCCTTTCCTCCCTCACGGTTCCCTTTCCTCTTCCAAATAATGTTTACTCAACTTCACTTCCAAACGGAACACAGAGGCAAAGGCAGGAGTTTGTCTTTCTGGGTCTGACTTACTGTACCTGACACAATGGTCTGCATAGCTAGCCTGGGGTCTGGTGTCCAGCAGACTCAGGGTGCAGGAGCAAGGCATAAAAAAGACTCTGGGGCTCATTAGCCAAGAGAGAAATTAGAGACTGAAGGAACAGGAGAAACTGGTTAGGAAGAGGCCGTGCTGGAGAAGCCTGAGGAAGAGGAAGAGGCCCAGGAAACCTGTTTTCCTTCTGGGTTGAAATCCCCAATCCAGCATTTTCCTCTGTGCCACAACCTGGTACCAGAAGGACCCTTCCTTTCCTGCTGAGAATGAGCTTAATTTTCCTTTTACGAAAACACATGGAGCATAATAGCTCCTTAATCAAGGCCTCTACTGTAGTTACTGAGTACAACTGTCAAAAAGCTTTTACCAGCATCAGGGAGCTGCTCTCCACCCCTTCCATCTTTTTACCTCACCTCCTGAAGGCTCAGCCAGCCCTGGGGCTCTGAACAAGAGGAAATAATGGCTCTCACAGAGCACTGCCCAAACAGCCGCCTGACTGCTATGGGCCATGCGCCTGTTGGTGTGGATAAGTTACTGTGAATCGATGTATGTTTAACATCAATTGAAACCTGAAGGAATTTTAATTGTTTTTGTTTTAAACACCAGATATAAGAACATTCCAAATTTACTCAAATCACTAGATTATTGAACCTATTAGGATTTTTGAGAAGTTGAATCTTTTAGGCTAATTTTCTAACACTAGTGATAGCATGATTTGCTATTTAAGCTCCATATAATATCTACTTACACACTAGCATATTATTTAGAAAGATTCATCCATCTGTGTCTCTCTGTATTTCCATGCCTGTGTGTCTATATATGTATGTCTTTATGTGTCTGTTTGTGTGTGAATTCCTAGGTCTGTGTGCCTTTGAGTATGTATGTATGTATGTCTTTGTGTGAATGTACGAATCTGTGTGTGTATATGTTTGTGTATCTTTTTCTGTGTTTCTCTGTGTCTCTCTGTGTGTTATTCTCTCTGTGTGTCTGTGTCTTTGTGTGTTTTTATCTACGTGGACCTGTGTCTCTGTGTGCCTGTATGTGTGTCTTTGTTTGTGTCTCTGTATCTGCGTGTTTATCCGTGTGACTGTGTGTTTGTCTATGTCTCTAAGTAGTGCCTGTATGGCTGTGTATCTTGAGTGTGTGTGTCTATGTGTGGTTTTTGGTCTATGTCTGTGTGTGTGTGTCTGTGTTTGAACTCAAATTTATTTCTATAACTGTCAAGCACTCCCAGAAGTGAAGATCCTGAAAGGAAACAGAGCTTGAGTCCCAACCCACAGTGGTCATAGGGTGAGCGCGTTTCCCTTAACTCCTTTAAAGTTGAACACACTTTTGAGGAAAGTGGGGCTGGGGAATGCCCAGGCTGGAGAAGTCTTTTATAAACAAGCCGTTTAAACTTCAGTGACAATTAGCCCCCTGCCCTGCTTTAACTTCTGGATCTCACAGACTAGGCTTGCTGGATGATTTACTGTCAGGCTCCCCAGCCGTACCAGGCTAGCCTGGGGACGTTCTACCCTCACATGTGTTGTGTGTGGGGAAGTTGAGCCGCCATGGCCGATTTGATGAAGTATACATAAGTCCTAGCTCTGCATATCTGCAATATCGCGGACGGTCAAGGAGGCGCCTGTTATAAAAATACACAGTGAAACACAAGCGAAGGACTGCACTTTCTCAAAGACCAACGTAATGCATTCCAAATGTTTAGGCTCATTTTCCAGCCTCTCACATTCTTTGCGAACAAGAGTTATAAAACAACCCTGATGCAGGCCAATTATTTTTACTTTGAAGGCCATTAATCAAGATTGACTAAGAAAATGAAGACAGCTAAGCAAAATTTCATATGTGACTAGAGCAAGTTTAAAATAAAACCAGATGGGATGGACAGAGACACCGAGCATTTCTTTTTTTTAAAAAAAAAAAAAAATTGGACTCATGTAATAAATGTCTTACAAATTACAGCACTCTTATTTTCTTACAGTAAATCAACTCAGGCCGTAGTGTACAAGTGGTCTCTTTGCTGAAATGTCAAAAATAGAACCTGCCTTGTTCTTGTGGAGTAATCCCGCAAATCTAAAGCAGCAGTGTGGGCTAACAGTCTATAAACCATCTACCTGTGTTCAGTCAGACCGAGGGCGGATGGATGTGTTTCTTAGGGTCTGGGAGCAGAGCTCACAGGGAATCCACAGAACACCCGATGCGGGAATTAGCATTTCATATTGCAGTCCTCGTGCAATCCGATGGCCTGGAAGCTAAGAAAAGATGTGCAAGAATCCAGATTCTCTGTAACAGAAAGACGAGAAAGGCAAAACATTCTACCTGTTTCAATATTTAAAAATTGTCTTTCCCAGAGATCTCTCAGTGGGAGAATTATTCTTCTCATATAAAATACAGTTTAGAAATGCATGCTTTCTGAAGAGAATAGTAAAATATCTATACTTAGTATGGGAAACTGAATTCTCTTCTGAATTTTATGTGATTTTTTTTTTCTTTTCGCCTTGATTTCTTTTTTCAAAGAAAGCTCCTCCCTCTCTCCTGCACGCAGCAGCAGTATCTTGCCACAGTGACAAGATGGCTGAAAATAACCAGCTGTTCCAGGATCTCTCTCAAAACACACACCATAATCCCAAAGAATTCTCGCCATTTAGCACTGTCAGGTTGAAAAGTCAGCCAAGGAAATGAGACTAAACTTGCTTTTCATAACACTCAGTGGACCATTTCCCCAACGTATTTGGAGAAAACATATATGCTCTTCTCAGATCAGCTTCAAAATAATCTGGGAAGAAAATGAAGTCAATTGTCTTATTTATTTATTTATTTTTTTAAGAAGGCAATTTGGTTGAAGTTCAAAGAGGACTCTAAAGATTATTTTCCTGAAAACAGTCAAAATAGGTCAACCTGTGAGAATCAAAGCAGACACTCATTCCATTCTTCCTAAGTCTCCAAACAAAGCAGGAAATGCTTGTCTAAAAGTCCTCAGAAAAACACAGCTCCCTAGACGTGGTCATTCCTTATTTGGTGCAGTGACTGTAAGGCCCTGAACACTGTGCGTCTGTCAGTGGACTCTTTGTTTAATTGCTTCCCATTTGAAGCCTCCTGGTGAATCCTTCTTTCAATAAAGCCTCAGACTGAGCTATGTGGACAAACACCAGGGAAGAGCGTCAGGAGAAAAGAAATATCGCAGGGATTTACTTTTGCAAGTCTAGGACTGTGTGTGTTTCTTGACCAGTGACTTTCGTTGTGACAAGTTCTCTTCCATATGTTTATAGTAAATCTGGGAATAAAGGACTCTACACATGAGCAAGTTTTTGATGAGAATTCTGTTTCTTTCTCAACAAACCCAATACCTTTTACTGTCTCAATATCTAAATTTCTGTTGAGTGAAACTTTTACTCATACCCGGAACCTTAAAGTCCATAGGTCTAAGTATTTTAGAGTCTTTGAATGTCTTAATGCCCCTGGCTGCCTTCCCTAATAGTTTTCTAATTACTTTTTTTGAAAGCCAGGATCATTTCTGCCAAAGACCTCATTCTCACTGTGTCCTATACACATAGCTTCTTATCTTTTAGGTTTCTGCTTAATGTTACCTCTTAGACGAACATATTTACACTCTTCCTAAATCCCTCCAGGCATTCTTTGACACATTAGCCTTTTAGATTTCTGCTCTTGGTCAGATACTTGACCACTGTTTATCAACAGTGGGACATCAACCTCATGAAGCCAGGAGTCCTGTCACTCTGGTCATGGCTATATTTCTGTCATTAGATACATACTAGGTGTTCAACAACTTATAAAGCAAGTTTCTTGAAAAAAAAAATGTCATAAAAAATGAACATAAAGGAGAAATTAAGCTAGAATAGAATGTGACAGAGAGTAGATTTGGGATGCCTTGAGGATGCTGTATAAGATGCTGAAGTTTCACAGTATTCCAACCCATTGGTTAAGGTCTGCCTCTGCATGGCTTCCCTTCATATGGGCAGAGCTTCTTTTTAAATATGCCATGTCCTAGTGTGTATAATCAGTCACACAATGAGAATGAGTAGATTTCCATTCCTTCCTTCCTTGGCATAACTACCTTTATTTACATTACCTTTCTTCTCTTCTCTCCATGCTCTCCTGGGAGGGGCGGGCCATTTGCTCCCATCTTGCCTGTTCCCAGTCTATCCAGTGCATTGGCACCAAATCAATCTTACTAAAAACAGTTTCGTGATGTCACCTCCTACCTCAAAAAAACTCAAGTGGTTCTCATTATCTAAGAGCAAAGGTCAAACATTTTAGCTCAGCATTCAAGACCATGAGGTTGCACCCAGTCAGTGCCTCAGCCTTATCTCTCATGGCTTCTCAACAGGCATACAGGCCCCAGTTAAGCTGGACTCCTCAGTCCCTTGAACTCGGATTGTTTCCTCTCCAGCTTGCTCATGAAACTCTTGCTGACTGGAACCTTTTCTTCTTCTACTCAGTTTTTAATTAATGGTTATGATCCAGATGGAATCACTAAGGATAATTTAAAAATTCTGAAATGCTTATTATTATTACAGATTGTGTCTTTGGCCATAATCACAATTCCTTCTAAAGATCATTTACATGAATTGGACTCTCTGTAAAGACTAAAAATATTTTTTACTTCCATCCAACACTGAGCCTTAAATGTTGATGATGAATATCAAAAGCTTGCGCGGGCTCTATCTTCTCAATGGAAGCAGAAAAGAAATTTAGGATTTGTTAGAATAAACAGGTGATATATGAAATAGTTTATGTAGGATATAGCAAATGCACATTAGTGTTTTAATATTAAATTGCTGAAAGAAAAAGGTTAACAAACTAATTATCAAGTGATTTTTAGAGCACTCATAAAACACAGCTGATTACACCACAGTTTTATTGATACTGCAAATGTGTCTCACCAAACCATGCACAGAGTAAACAAATTAATATTTCAAAGAGGGTATAAACTGCTTATTTCTGGTGCTGCCACCATATTTTCTAATCTAAATGCTGTAATCTTTATCTCATGTTAGAACTGTAATTCTATTGAAAATACTAATTAAACTTTTGAAACTCTTACTAGAAAAATGTAGATGCAAATTCTAGAAGACAATTTCAGATAAGGCCGTGAGAACCATAGAATCATTTCTCTTTGTCAGTACAACATATGAGGATGTGAAGTCCAATGTCTGGTTCTTGTATTGTTACTTTGATAATGCTGTCCATCCAATCTCATTGGCAAGGCTGCATGGATAGTCATCTATCCATCAACCAGTAGAGCACATGGATTCTTCTGCTATTAAGACAAAGTAAAATGAAGCAAAAGCAATCCAAACTACTGAAGGAGGATGTTTCGTTGAGCATTTCTGTATCATGTGCACTGTGACAGCATCATACTGAGTTTGAGATGCATCGACTACTCACTGTTTTTCTTGTATACATGAGATAGAGACTACAGTGTCAAATGAGAGGCCAAATCAATGCTCACATTTGGAGATTGCTTCTCATCAAAACTCCCCATCTCTACTCTTTACTTTGTTCAGTTCCTTCCCTTTTCTTTCATTTTTTTTTTCATAGTTTTTTTCTTGAAGCTATTAGGACTTGTTCAGTGCAATATCGTTACTAAAACTTAGTAGCTTTTTTCTTCATAAAGGATACCATACTTTCTTGGAAAATACAATGCCAATGAGTACTAATATAAATGAGTCAACATTATCAGTATTGTGTGTGTGATACTAGAAAATTGTTGGATGTTAAAGTGTATGTAAGTGGGAGACCAGCAGTCATTAAGAGTATAGGGTTATCTCATGTAAGGCTATAACCTGGCCTTGAGGGATTCAGAAACAGGAGGACCCCCAGAGCCAGCTGGCTTCCCACCTAAAAGGAACCTAAGCCTTGGGTTCAGGGAGAAACCCTGACTCAAAGGAGTAGGTGGAGAGTGAGATTGGAGGACCTCCAGGGACTCTTTAGGCCCTCTGATGTGGACAAAGGGCCTCACATTCAAATAAATATCTGCCTCTAGATAGACACATGTGTGGACACTCTCGAATAAGTGATCATTTCTGAACAGAGTATAAGGATGAGGAAGACAATCCTATCCAGGGATCATTAAAAGTGTTTTGGAGAAAGACACATTTTAAGTGAGATTTGACATGGCAAAAGGGGTAAAATGTGTGACATGTTTAGTGTGGGGAAATTAGAAGGTGCAGCAGAGCAACCACAGGGTTGGGAAGAACATTTGAGCCACTCCCTGGATGTTAGTAATGTTGGGGCTTCTGAGAACAGCACAAGGAGTTGAGAGCTTTGTGCTGCTGCTGGGGATGCTTCGGATTTCAAGGTACAAGAGAGCAGGGCAAGGCTGGAAATGTGGGTTTCACTTTTCTTACTTAACAGACATTCTTAAAAATCACATTGACTTTAATTTCAGGTAAGAGTTTATACCACCGGAGACTAGACTAATTCAACTTTTCCTCTTTCCATGATTAGCATATTGTCTTTTAAACTCAAGGGTCCTTTTCATAGAGTCTCATTACCACAAGATGGCTATTGATGCCTTTGGTCTCACTGCTATAGAAAAGGCAAGACAAGCTGATCCACAGGGAAAAACATAAGATATGTTTGTCTATCCCTCATGAAAGAATAAACATCATTTCTGTCCTGGAATCATGCAGATTTCCAGTAATGCCTCATTTTACAGATGTTGCTGCCTGTGTAGCAACTGTCAGTCACACATCTAAGTCTGTATCTTCTCAGGAGGAGGCAGGTAAGGGGAAGCTAAAAGGAGACACATATAGGGTCAGTCAAACAGAAATATAGATTTGTCATCAAAAGGACATTGTACTCTATTTTGGATAACAAAATTGAATAAAGCCATTGAGCACTGTGAGGTGAGAAACCATATTATCATTTGAAAATATATCTCTCCCAAGTTGTCATGGGGAACATTGATTAGAGATGCAAGAACTGTTTTAGCATGGTGATCTGGAAGATATTGGCTATGTGAGAAGTAGCTGTGGCTTGAACCAATGTGGATAATTTTAGGAAAGATGGGGTATATGAAATAGCTCCTATATAATCATTCCAAGCAGAGCTACAAGCCAAAAATGTAGAGATGTGTATGAATTTAGATTATAAGGCTTTGTAACAAATACGCATTGTGTGGTTAAATTTTGACAAACACTAAAATACACCTTACCCTTGGACCTAAAGCTTTTCTAATAGAGGAACACCTGATTGATAGAAAGTTGGTTGATTTGTTTATCAAAGCCCCCTTTCCAGATTTTTTTTATAGAAAGCATTACATTTTAATTCTTGATATAACAGAATACAGCAAAAAACAAAAACAAAAACAAAAAAACCTCCCATACCAATTGTATTTGCGTTTTCCAGCTTGATAAAATAATTGGACTTTCGTAGTCACACTAAGGAAAACCCAAATGCAGTAGATAGATAAATGATATTTGTAAATCCATAAGGAAAAATTGCAGCCTTCCTATGTAAGAAAAACCATTCAACAAGGGTAAAAAGGAAGAAATCAAACTCATACCCTAGCATAAATCTCATAGAAAAATATTGGAATTTTTCAGTTTTCTATAAATGCTACTATTAGAATTCATTTCTGAGCGGAGACATTTTTTTTTTCTTATTTCAACTTTCACATTAACAGCCCAATAATAAACCCTTGATTAAAGAAAACGGATTACAGTGAAGGGTTGAAATAAGCTTAATTGTAGAGGTGTGATTAGTGCCACAGTGAGAGACTCCTAGGTAATGATTTTTAAAATTTTATAGGGAATGTTTAACAAGATGATTGCCTGACTATAAAATGTCTCTGTATAAGAAAATAGTCTTTGAAGGCAGCATTGGGCCCTGTTGCACTAATACGACCATGAATGGCAACGTTTCTTTTATAGTCTTGACGAATGCTGGAATAGAGATTTTATTATAATGATTTTTGGACCCAGAACTGTGAAAATAGTGGGCAGGATATGAACACTTTACCAGATCAATCAATTTTCATTTAAAATTCTGCTTATTGTGTATGGTATCAAACTATGAAAATGTCACATTTCAAACTAGTGGTTTCTGTCCTACCAAAATTGCAGTACTTATTCAGATGTAAGTAGATAGGATCAGCATTAGAGACAGCGTGGTGTAACAGGAGGGGTCTGGGGGGGGGGGCAAGGATTGAAATGTCTGCCTTGAAGTCCCACTGAACCCTTCCCTGGCAAAGGCTGCAGCAGATCTTCACAAGGCCAAGACTCTCAAATTTGCACTTCTCAAATCCATGAGGAAGGAAGGTGGGACAGGTAGTTATGGAAACCTCATTAGTGGGGTGACCTGTGTTCATCTATAACGAAATCTGTGGGAGCAAAGGGGAGAACTCATCCCCGTGCCGGGATAAGAACAGGAGCAGGAAAGGTAACGCACAGAGGGAACTTGAAGTCTTACATAGCACAGGACTGACTGAACTAGTTCAGCAGGAGAAAGGGCTGAAACAGTAGGGCTATGAAGAAGCCCAGGCAACTGGCACTAACCAACTGTGAAAAGAAGTTGTAAGAGATGAGACATGACAGTGTTAATCAACCTTGTCTAACATGTACTGGGTAAAAAACCATGCATGATCTCTCACTAAAGAGATTGTACTTCACCCCAAATATAACAAAGAACAATGTGAACATGACACATACAGCCATAGTTCGATGTGAAACAGTCCAGTTGGGTGCCTCTGTATAGGGCTGATTTTTTAAATAGGTACACCTTTTGGCAATGAGGCTATTGTAAACAAGTTTTAGAAAAGCTAAAAACATATTTGAGAGTTAAATGAGAGTGACACTCTTAAAAAGAAAAAAGAAAATCTTTCAAAAGAAGAAGTACTCAAATAGGACTGAAGATGCACTGCCCCCTAAAATGATGAAAGCAAAGCTGGTATGGGTGGGGAGGAGAAAGGTATTCAGACCGGTGATGTGTCGGCACTCATGGGTATGCATAAAGACCCAGCAGAAACCTGTGTACATGACTTGCAAAATTCAGGGACATTGCCAGTTGTCTTTAAGTTTCTACCTTCTTGCCTTCCTAAAGTGATGAGCTGTAGCTTGGAATTGTTAGACATGTAAACCCTTTCTCTTAAGTTATTTTGGTAAGGGAATTTTGTCACCACGACAGAGAATGAAACAAAGACAGCACCCTAATCCCTAGGAGATGTGGCTGCATCATCGGCTACATCATCGTACATGAGAAAGGGGCTTAAAGTCTTCAAGTTGCAGATGGAGTTCAGGTTCATAACAAACTGACCTTATACTAGAGAGATTATCCTGGATTATCTAAATGGATCTAATTAATCACAAAAACCATTGGAAGCAGAAGTGTAGAGTAGGGAAGTGTGTGTGTGTGCGTGTGTGTGTGTGTGTGTGTGTGTGTGTGAGAGAGAGAGAGAGAGAGAGAGAGA
>NC_034611.1:22179111-22184492 GCF_900095145.1 Mus pahari | reverse complement strand
AGGAGGAGGAGGAGGAGGAGGAGGAGGAGGAGGAGGAGGAGATGTCAGAACCAAGGTCAGACTGATACAGCACTCAGCCCTGAAGTTGGAGGAAAGGCTGTGAGCCAAGGAGGGTGAGCAGCATTCAGTGAGTGTCTACACAGCATGCTGCCTTTCTGGTGTCTTGATATTTGTGTGGCCGTGTCTCTTTTGGACATCTTACGCACACCACTGTAAGACAAGGAAACTGTTATTTTAAGACCCCACTTTTTGTGATAATTTGTTGGGAAGCGATAGAAAGTAATACATAGTGCTGTGACTGTACACATTTCTAAGCTAAAGCTTACAGAGTGAAATATCTGGAAATAACAAGAAGGTTCATGCAATAGACCTGGTAAAAGGGTAGATCCTTCTAGTAACTGCTCAAAATGATAGTGAAACCGGCCCCCATACCACAGGTCTAACAAAGGGGTACAGGTAGCTAGTTCTCCCTCTCTCCCTGGTTCCCCCCACCACCACACAATTCACAATTCACTTTTCATTTTTCTTTTCCCATCTGACTTCATCAAACTTTACTTGAGGGTCCGTATTATTTATACATAGGTCAACATGTAATCGTATGTGTGCGACTTGTGTCTATGTTGTGTGCAGTATCTCCTCTGTGCATGTGCACACATGTGCGCAGTTGCACGTGTGTGCCATATGTGTACCAATATGGACATCAGAGATTACCACAGGCACTCGTCCTCACTTTCTACCTCAGGGTGAGGTCTGTTTTGTTAACTTACAAAGGTTTGCTATTTTGCCTTAGGGGCACATTACTGTACCAAGCTTAAGATGCCCTTTCTGCGGCAAGTTCTTTAAGCAGTGAGACACCTCCCCAGCCCACAAATTTCCGTCTTCTTTCAGAGTAACCGAACTGATACAGCAGGAATCTGAGTAACGTAGGAGGTAAATAGAAACTGTTAACATCTTTCAAGGTAAAAACCTACTGGCAGGCTTTTTGTTTCCAGTAAGGAACCCTGGACCTGGTCATTCCTTCTGCAGTATTTTTTTGCCTGCCATGTTACTCAAAGAGTTAGGGTGCCGAGGAGCACAGTAAGGCAGGGAGGCCAGCTTACAGGTTATCTAAACACAATTTAAGGTACGACCTGTGTGAGGCCAGGCCTGGAATCATCATAGTTTCCTTCAAAGCCTTTCACACAGGTAATTGGTTTTCAATTTGAACGATTATATGTTTAAAAGAGTTCCTTCTATATTAAGTTATTGATTTTTTTTTTCTTACCAAGTCTACTGACTACAGCATTCAGCTGGTAAGAATTATTTTAGCTTGAATTAAATGTGGATGGGTAACTCAGGCCTATTTCAGGTTTAGCAAACATCTTGAACTATTTTTCAAAAATTTGAGATTTGGCAAAAAAATGTTTTGCTCAATAGTTTTCTGTTTAATTTTTAACACCCCCCCCCCCAATTCGCTTTAAAGGGAATATAAACCTTATGCTTCTGATTCATTCATTGTTAGTAGGCTGGGTTATGTTTGTTTGTTTGGGTTTGTTTGTTGAGGGTTTTAGTTTTTGGAGAAGGAGGAAGATGTTTTAGAAAAATTCTCAGGATCTTTGAAAAATGCTTCAAAAGATAGTAACAGAAAGGAAAAATGACAAAGCTTAGTTTTGCCTCAGGAAAATAAGATGAGAGAATTTCTAGCTTTCTGTCAGCAATTCAGTAGAAGAGGAGAAAAGAGAAGAAAGTAGAAGAGAAAAGAACAGGAAAGGGGTAAAGGAGAGGAGAGGAGAGGAGAGGAGAGGAGAGGAGAGGAGAGGAGAGGAGAGGAGAGAGAAGGAGTAAAGGAGAGGAGAGGAGAGGAGAGAGAAGGAGTAAAGGAGAGGAGAGGAGAGGAGAGGAGAGAGAAGGAGTAAAGGAGAGGAGAGGAGAGGAGAGGAGAGGAAAGAGAAGAGAAGAGAAGAGAAGAGAAGAGAAGAGAAGAGAGGAGAGGAGAGGAGAGGAGAGGAGAGAGAAGGAGTAAAGGAGAGGAGAGGAGAGGAGAGGAGAGGAAAGAGAAGAGAAGAGAAGAGAAGAGAAGAGAAGAGAAGAGAAGAGAAGAGAAGAGAAGAGAAAAGGAGGAGGTGGACAGAAGAAAGGAAATCACTTTCTCCCCATATGGTTGCTGAAGATGTTTGTAGATCTTGATATTCAGGCAGAAATTGGTGCTGAGGGAGCCTGGGTTAATGCGTGGCTCTGTGCAGGCTCCAGCGAGTCTACAGAGGTGCATTTTCTCTAGTGAGGGGCAGAGGGAAGAGCCAGGAAAGCAATGTTTCTAGCAGAAAGATTATTTATGATTCTACACACAGTGGAGGGAAGGAGAAAATGAAGGAGCCAATGGGAAAAACAGAGGAAAAAGAAAAGAGTGACTATTTCTGCAAAAGTTGAGCAGTATATCATTTTTCTTTTGTCCTTAAAGGGCAAGTATAGACCGAAAATAGCTCATCCCAAGAGTACCCTCCAACTCTGGATATTTCCAGAATTGACAAACAACCAATGCTGTGATCATTTGTTATAAACTGAATGAGTTTTAAATAATGCAATTAACACGGCTCTATTTCTGCCCTTTTACCCCCAATATATTAATTTGAAGGAACTTTTAGAAAGCCATTATTGTCACACTTCTTCAATTGGCCTTTTGTTTCTCTCCTAATTTTTTTTTTTCATTTTTTTATTCTACTTCGAAGCAAGAAGTATTAGTCAAGAAAAAAAGAGCATTATATTATTTGTTTGGATTTGGGTGTGTCTGCAGTTTCATATAGATTTGTGTGTGCCTTTGGGTACAACTCTGTCATTGAGACCATTAGGTTTCAGAATTTTCTATCATAAATATTGCAGTTATCTTGAGAATCAGAATAGCATGCTTAATTGATAAAATGTACAGAATTGTGAGCTTAAATTATCTTCTCTAAAACTCATATTTATCGAACAGATTTACCATGAGGAAGTGTTATCTTGGAACAGAGAGCTGCTTCCTGAGCTCAAGTGTCTTACGGAATCCATTTTTAACTATTGAAAAACAAGGACCAGCAAGATGGACCAGTGTTTAAAAACACTTGCTGTGAAACCTGATACCCCGAGTTTGATTCCCAGAACCCATAATGGAAGGAGAAAACAGACTCAGGAAAAGTATTATGTCCTCTGAGCTCCACAGCAGCTGCACACACACACACACACACACACACACAAACATCCACACATCCACATGTGTGCGCACACACAGAGAGAACATACATAATAATATTAATTATAATCCTAGTGGTTTTAAATGAAAATAAATGTGATCTAAGTGTCTAGTTCAAACTCTATAATTACACTAGCCAACTTCTGGTAAAAAGACATCAAGTTCTCAGACACTAGCAGCCATTCTATTAGGCCCTTCAAATTCACATCAAATTATCTCAAGTCTTATCTTCCAATCAAATTCCAGCCAGTATACAGTCCTGGCATTTCTTCCTTGTGAACATACTTTATTTTTTTTAATTAACTTTTATTTATTTACATCCCAAATGTTATCCCACCCTCCCAGCCCTCCCTTCCTCAGAATTCTTCACCCCAAACCCCTTCACCTCTGAGATGGTATCCCCTCCCCAGCACTTCCCCTTTTCTGGGGCATCAATTCTCTACAGGATTAGGCACATCCTCGCCCCCTGGGACTAGACAATGCAGTCAGTCCTCTTCCTCATATGTACCAGGGGCCTCTGACCAGTCCTGGCATTTTGTAAGAATGACAACTTGACCCCAAAATGACAGAGAAGGAGGTCATGAAGAATCATCTCGGTGTTCCAAGGCTGTCTATTGACTTCAGGATCTCTAAGACTTTTGCTTGAACTCTGTTGGTCTTGGAATGAAATATCTGATACACAGAAAAATTATGGCCTCATAAATCCTGGGTGGTTAAGACAAACGCTATTGTTCCCTTTATCCCAAGCATAGCTTGATTGAATTTAACAGAAATCAAGTTGCTAGTAGACTAGGTTATCCCTGTCAGGTGGCTGTGTTGACCCCAAAGTAGGAAGGACTGAATCTGATTTAGGTAGCAAAGTGCATGATTCAGAAGCAACATAAATAAATATCCATTGTTGTGCTTTTTAAATTTAAAAATCGTATGGATCTTCAGGATGGGTCAAGTCAATAATGGGAGAGATGGAGGACTAGAACAAAAAAACATTGCAAGTTGAACAAAGTATGAGTCCTGTTGAGGAGTGGGGTATGGGGACAGACAGAAAGACAGGGTGAGATAGCAAATTGCCACACCGAGACAGAGAGGAGATAGAAAAAGTTCACAAGAAGAGACAGGAATGCCTAACTTGCTTAAAATGACCCGTGGTTGCTGTAAATCATCCAACCCCAGGAGATCTGCTGTACTCTTGGGAGACAGGACCAGTCCTTTTAGAAAGGTGGCTCTTCTGTGACATAGTCACTTCTTGTTACAGTGCTTCCCAGTGTACTGGGTCCAAAGCATTAGCATACGCATCTTTGGGTGACAGAAGCCACTTTGTTTGCTAAGGCAGATTCTACTGTCCTGGGCATTTTCACAAGACACTGCTTTATAGTAGAACTCATTTCTAGAGCTAGAGACTCCTAGAGTTGAGACTGACACTACTTTGTGTCTTTCTGGTGACGATCATGGTAAGAAAATTTCTTCACTTATTGTCTTCTTTCTCCTTTGCACTTTCTTCATACACTGAACTAATTCAGTGTCATAGGAATGTATGAATGAACAACTGCTGCTTAATTTAAGGTCAGAATTTGTCCAGGATGGCATGCTATCTTCAGAAATAATTTTAGATTTTTTAAGTTGGTGTTCGAAATAATGTGTTTTGTTATGACAGTATTAAAGATATGTACAATTATACTTTGCACCTCTAAACATCAAATCATACTGCGATCTCACTACCTGTTAATAAAACACATGTTAAATAATTACTGGCATAATGCACTTGCTAATATTTCTACACTCTTGAGATTAGGTGTGAGTTATATATCTCTGGTAGGCTGGTTCTTTCCCCTCCACACTGTATTTGAGACAGGATTGGAAGAGACATCTGGAAGGGCCATGGAAGTTGATAGAGAGGATAAATACAGCCCCAGCAAAGATACAGAAGGAGAGTCCAGTCTAGGGCTGTGCCATGTCTGTGTACTTAAAATTTGTGGAAAGCAATATGATGGGAAATGACAATACATTGATGGACAGGAGAAAGAAAGAAAGAAAGAAAGAAAGAAAGAAAGAAAGAAAGAAAGAAAGAAAGAAAGAAAGAAAGAAAGAAAGGACGACAGAGACAGAGACACAGAGAGTAAGAGAGACACAGAGAGAGAAAGAAAGAAAGAAAAGAGAGAAAGAAAGAAAAGAAAGAGAGAGA
>NC_034611.1:22172612-22178781 GCF_900095145.1 Mus pahari | reverse complement strand
GCCAATAAAGAACATCCCTCCATGGCTTCTGCATCAGCTCCTGCTCCCTGACCCGCTTGAGTTCCAGTCCTGCATCCTTTGGTGATCAACAGCAGTATGTAATGTAAGCCGAATAAACCCTTTCCTCCCCAACTTGCATCTTGGTCATGATGTTTGTGCAGGAATAGAAACCCTGACTAAGACACAGAGGAATTGGGTTCATGTAACTGAGATCCTAGCAAACCTTTGTGTAGATGAACTAAAATGTGCAAGTCTAGTCTCTAAGGACAAGATATGTATTTGTAAATTAGTGGCTGTTAACCTCCAAACTGGACGGCCAAGAGAATAAAGCCGCATCAGATCTAGCCAAAGGAAGGAATCTGGGCAGGCCTGAGGCAGATCGCCACACTGTGGGCGGTGTTAGCACATGGGAATTCAGGGGAGCATTTATTCTTGGATTCAAGATTACCTCCAAGGTGAAACCAGGACAACTGATAATCATGTTTTCCTGTTTACCCAGTATCTCACTTCCTCAGATTTAGTTGCAGTTCTATGACTATGGAAGTGGAAATTGAGTCAATGCCAAGCAGGTCTGGACCAATTCTTTGCCTTGGGCCGCTGTATCCCTGATTGGGATCTGCAGGCAGGCGTAAGCTTCCTATTCACACCATAGCAGCATAGGCAGAGCTGTAGCAAAACCAGCCTGCCCGCCCCAAGCGTAAGAACCGGAAAAAAGTCACTTTGTAACCTTTAGTGTAGGCATGAAATGCCACTAAAGTGATGCTTCCATCCCTAATTATTTCCAGCTCTTCACTAGTTGTGGCGATGCTGTTTAAAGGCTACAGGGTTTCTATGTATATCACACACGTGACTTCATTAACAGTGTTTAATAATCCCAGCGGTACATCAGTTCATCCCTCCCAAGTGCCTCATGATAGGTTAGATGCTCTGAGGAGCAAAGGACAAAAAAATAATAGGACTTATTTTTCCAAGGTAATAGTTTCATCTCTTTTTACCCTCCCTGTCTCTCCCACCCTCTGTTTTTCCTTCATTTCATCCATCCTTGTCTTTCACTTTTTTGTTAATGGAATAAAAACTGTTCTGCAAAGATTTATTTTGCTTTCTGATGAGTCTGACGTAACCAACAATTCTTACTTTTTCCATTGCTTATTTTTGTTTTGTTTCAATTTTTTTCATTTTAATCTTCTGGATGTTGTTGGAGTACTTAAATTTATTTCAGAATCTGCCTTAACTCCTCAGCCATCCAACAAGCTCACATACGCATAGGCACTAAGCCAATTTGCACCAATAATAGTGATTTACAGGAAGCAAATAATCCAGCTTTTAAAAAATATCATGGGTGTTCAGGGGTTGGTTGAAATAAAAGGCAGCTGGGAATATATATCCAAGAAACTATTCAGAGAATACTATTAATGGATTAAGAAGAGGACTGTTTGGGATTAGCATGGGGAATACACACCCTCCTTTCACAACAGAGAGGAGCTCATCAGATCCCATCTTCTGTCACTAGACACTCCCTTCAGTCCTAGAGGCTGATGTAGCCTTAATTGTATCTCCTTTAGCATCTTTAGGGCACAGTCCATTAATTATCATCCCTAGGACAGAGTTATACTAGTTTAGAAAAAGAAACATGTATCCCACAGCCTAAATAAAACTCCCCCTTTGATGCTGTCTTCTTTTTGTACCAGCATCTCTCCCACCATCCTAGGCATTCTTGTGTTTTTAGAGGTAGGATGGAGTTTATTCTATCTATGTTTCCACAAGCTGAAGTCTGAGTCATACTATCATGCATCCACAAATGTCTCTTGAGGGTCCATCTATTGAAACCTCCAGTAGGCAGGTGTTCTGGAGCCTCTGACAATGTGCATTTTGCTCTGCATCTTGATCCTCCCTTCTGCCTCTCTTTCCATTGCACTGCTCTCCCAGGTTGGCTCGAGCTCTCAAACCTCCCAGTCCCACTTCTAGCCTTCTGCGTGTATCTTGCTATTGTATTTTATTTTATAAATGTTGATAATCCTCAAAGTTCTGCCAACAGAGTGTCCATTTATTAAACATCTCATGCTAACTCGCTTACAGAAGTTTGATGCCATCAGAAATGGCAGTGACATCCAGTTGTCTTAGTGATAGTCTGTCAATAATGCTCGATCCAGCCTCCAGGTCTTCCACCTGTCCAGGAAGCCTTTCAAATGAGTTACAGTGTTAACAACATTAACAAAACTGAAACATAAGTGTGTGGTGTGGTATTCATTACTCTCCTCTCTCTATCTCTTTGTTCTTCCCAATCCACTCTTCCCTCTCTAGTGGTTGACTCATTTAGAACTACGCCATTTGTCCAGACAGGCTAAACAGAGGCAAGCTTGAAGGTTATTCATGAATGCTTTTCAACCTTGGCTTTCATATCCAAATAAATAAATGATCGCCAAGAATTATGTGTGTGAATAATTCTCGATCACCAAAGATTATGCACTAAATCATTGCGTCCGTTTTTTCCTAGTAGCTCCACATCTGACTTCAACATGAGCTTATATTATAAGCAGCATCCCCAACCTGAGAGCTGTGCCAAAAGTCACATTCTCAGAGTGATGGAGAGAAGAATCCATACAAATCCCATGTCAGTGACATCACTTCCCATTCTCACAGTGATGGAGAGAAGAACCCATACAAATCCCATGTCAGTGACATCGCTTCCCATTCTCACAGTGATGGAGAGAAGAATCCATACAAATCCCATGTCAGTGACATCGCTTCCCATTCTCACAGTGACAGAGAGAAGAATCCGTACAAATCCCATGTCAGTGACATCGCTTCCCAGTTCACATTGCTGCTGGTTTCTTTTTCCTTGGTTTGCTCCTTGGCTACCACGGTACGAGATCACCTGTCTCTTGCTTCGCCCTTCTCTAAGAGTGAGTATTTTGTAGTTTTCCTGCTATCCTATGCTGTTTATCCCCTATGCTGTTTATCCTGCCTTCCTTGGTTAAGCTGACAACTCTGCTTACACGTTCCCTAGGCCCTCCACCTGACCATCTCCCAATCCTAGAAGACTCTTCTTGGGAAACAATCTCTTCAAGGAACTCTTCCTGGTTTCTGATCCATCCCTCTGTTTGGATTGAGTAGCCTCCTCTTTATATTATATTTTAGGCTATAATTTTCTACTTAAGTCTAGTATTGATTGGAAGAGTTATGTTTTGTGTATATATTTTATCACTAGCATATTATTCAATACTCATCACACAATAGAAATGAGGTTTTGTGTGTGTGTGTGTGTGTGTGTGTGTGTGTGTGTGTGTGTGTGTGTTTCTGTCTGTCTTTGAGAGCATCAAAGGTTAGACAGATAGATTTAAGGGAAATATGGAAGTCCAGAGTAATGGAGTGTGTATATTTTGGACATTGTAAGCAAAATAAAAGCATGCATTGCTTTTAAATGAAGAATGGACATAAGCAGTATTTTAGGGAAAAGCTTTCAATAGTAGGTTAGTAGCATGATGGGGTCAGAATATAAAATTACCAATGTCTTAGTATTAGTTAGTAGAGGAATAGAATGATGATGATATTATTCAAAGTGATGCTAGTTAAAATGTGGGGGAAAAGTACACACCAACATGTTGCCTCTGCCCTCATGAATACAGTGCAGGCTCACTGTCAGGTACAGGGAGAGTACAATTAGTTCAGGAGCATGGCTATCTCACTTGTGCTACATGTGTACTACACAGCAGTGAACTTGGCATAGATGAGGTAGAGAATAAATGGTTTTACAGTAAAAGGTAACAGATTAACAATAATCCGCATCCTTTACATGCACACAGTACAGCATCTGTTCCTTAGGAGAGAGGTGTGCAGCGTGTGTTGCCACATGATTTTGTTTTCTTCATGGCTGCCAGCACCAATGCATGGTTCAAACAACAAACCTGAAATAATGATGGAGTGATATGACTGGGGTCGTTGGGGTTACTCTCATTCTCTCCCAGCTGCCTCCCGGAGTTCCAGGCCTTAGCACAGTAAACGCTCCTGCTTAGAGTCAGCTGGAGAACTTTGATCTCAGCCTCTAAAAATGTTCTCACTGTAAACAAGCAACATATCTAATAATACCCATATCACCTGCTCATCCAAAGGGTTCCATGGATGTTTAATTAATAACTGAGAACAAATGTCACCATAGTTGCCTCAGTCTAGACAGGGGACAATTATTCCATCTACTTATGTTTCCTGCTTGTAGCATGTATTAAGCTTTGGGAAAGGTTATTAAGCATTCAGATAATTAAACTTTTTTGGTACATAATGACAATTTATATTTAAAAACAATTAGCACGAATTACTTATGTGTTCAAAGAACTAATTTTACAGAAACTATTATATTGTACAAAGATAAATGTTCAAGGATATTAACTGTAACATTGTTATTAAAAGTAATCAAGTCTGAAAATTATTTAAATGTTCATCATAAATTATGGCATAGTATAGGAAGATTTCTAAACAAAGGTTGTTTGGGGCCCCTCTCTACTCCCAGTCTCCTCCTTTTCTTCATGCTCTTCTCCTCCAACAAGCCCTTTATGTTTTTATCCAGGGACTATAACTCTCTCTTTAATAACATATATATATATATATATATATATATATATATATATATATATATATACATACACATATATATGTGTGTGTGTATTAGAAAATCTGCAAGACACATTTTAAGTTGAAAGGCTTCAAAATTGTAGAGTTGAATAGTAATAAAGTAATAATGTGAATAACAATATAGATCATGTGACTACATACATGCATGTACACATAGATATATGAATACACATACAAATGTAGACACAGGTAAATTGCACACATAAATACATATGTACACATGCAATATGCCATATGTACACATTTATACATACATACATACATATTCTGCCACACAAAACATAAATATACCATACATAATACACACTTATACATACATACATGTAAACATATGAACACATTCTACCGCTTGTGATATCAAAACAACAAGATTAGGATTCATAAGGAAATGCTAATTCTTGAGTTATTTTAAACATTGAAAAATATTCCTATAATGACTTCATATGTGTTTAGAGGTTTAATAATACTGTAATTTCTCCTAGCATTTTTGACTTCTGGAAACTAATATTTAAAGTATTTAAGATGTGCCCAGCACTATCTCTAACAACAATCTATGAACATCTGCCCTTACACACACAGTTAACTATATTCTTCACCCCTCATCAAGGAAAATTCTCTTCACAACAGATGGAGACTATTACGGAGAAGCACAACCAGACAAAAAGCAGTTGTGGAGTCTAGCCCCAACGGATACATTTACAAAACATCCCTGCACCTAAGTTCAGGAACACTGGGAAAGAGGAGCTGGAAAGGTTGTAAAGCCATAGAGGACCAGGGAATTTGCCGCGAGACTGTGTCTCCTAGTGATGACAGAAGCTACACTCATAAAATCTTATCAACACGCCTGCTTAAATGAGCAATAAACAAGGACTACACCAAATCATATGCCAAAGTCTACAAAGGGGCTGGTGAGATGGTTCAGCCGGTAAGAGCACTGACTGCTCTTCCGAAGATCCTGAGTTCAAATTCTAGCAACCACATGGTGGCTCACAACCATCTGTAATGGGATCTGACGCCCTCTTCTGGTGTGCCTGAAAACAGCTACAGTGTACTTACAGTAATAAGGAGCAAGCAGGGCAGACCAGAGAGAGAGGGTTGACCGGAGCAAGCAGAGGTCCTACATTCAATTCCCAACAACTAGATGAAGACTCACAACTGTCTGTACAGCTACACTGTGTACTCATATACATAAAATAAATAAATTAATTAAAAAAAAAAAAACAGAAAAGAAAAGTGTAAAAAGCCTCAGCCTTATACAAGCCCTACAGGCAACTGAGGAAGGCCGAGAGCAGAAGTGGTCTCCCTCAGTGAGGAGCACACTAATTTGGTATCCAGAGCCAAATTGTCAGCCCTGAAAACATACATACATACATTCATACATACATACATACATGTAACATTATACGGACTGAGGAGGTCATATTTATTTTCATAAATATTCATACATATGGATGAAGTAACAATTTGTGAAAAAAAAAAGACAATGAATTTAAAGGAGAGTGGAGAGGTGAAATATAGGATGGTTTGGAGGAAAGAAAGGGAA
>NC_034611.1:22147612-22170112 GCF_900095145.1 Mus pahari | reverse complement strand
TATATGTACATTTGGAGGTGAGAGAAGTTTATTACTTACCAGAGGCCAGGAAAGTATACCATTTACTTGAGGTCACTGAGCTAAAGAATGACAGATTCCAAAACTGTTACTAACATACTTGCTCAACTGTCATGCTAGTCTCTATTTTTTGCATTATACCAAACAGTTATTGGGCTGGTATTATATGCCAGGGTGAGCTCTAACCTGTATTAATAATTAAAATGCATTAAGTGATACCAAGCACAGAGAAACTATTCAATGGATGACGGGATCCTGTGGGATAGTATACTCACATCTACATTTGTAGAGAAGAAAGGCGGAGTGCAGGAGGTTAAGTAACTTAATCCATTGTGTAATAAATCATGTAAGTAGGAAGTGCTGAAGCTGAGATCGAAATCCCAGAATCTAGCTACTCATAAACATTTAAGCATCACACTCCAATTTCTGATGTCTGGATAGAAGAAAAAAAATTGAGAGTCATTTTAACTAGCTGTGATCTCATTGTCCATATTGCCATCTCCATTAGAAGAGAACGCTGATGTTAATAAATGTGCAAAACTCACAGTTGCCTTCTAGCTTGAATTCAGCTGAAGAGAATGTGTAAGACAGGATGTATCACCCATCATCATCATCATCATCATCATCATCCTCACCAACTGTGATGCAACATGCATTAACTGAATGACTACTATATGCATGAAACAGGGAGCTTTGAGCCACTCTGACCTTTTTTGTCAGGCCTTTTCTCTTGTTGTCTTAGTCTGTGAAAGGAACCATAACCAGAATTTTCACAAGTATGGCCTAACAAAGTGATCAGGATACTGGCCCCTCATCTGAAGTGACAGATGTGCAGTAACCTATAAAATTTCATGCTCTACAAAACCTAAATAATAGAACAAAAAGAATATGTTTCAATGAAAGAAAAAACATTATTTATGTTTTAAACAAATAAAAAGCCTTTGTCTGTTTCCAGCATCTGGGTATTTCACCATTGCCTACTATTTCTTACGGTGAGAGAAGTGTACTTTGGTATTATTTATCCACATCAGTTTTTATTTTTTGAGATTTTATTTTTACTTTATTATGAGCATGTGCACACACACTCAACATTCTATCTCTCTCGCATATACAAACACATATACAGACAGACACAGACACGCAGACACACAGACACACAGACACACACACACACACACACACACCTGTGCCTGTGCCTGTGCTTGTGCCTGTGTTAAGGAGCTGGAATTTCAAGTAGTTATGAACCACCCAACATGGGCATTGTGAACTAAACTCAGATCTTCTGCAAGAACAACTGCATTGAACCACTAAGACATTTCTTCAACTTCTATTTTTCCACCTTTATGAGCAGCCTGAGCCAGCACATGCCAAACCTTACTGGATATCACTACTTGAAGCCTGTCATCTTGGCTTCTCAAATACCCAAACTAAACTCATCTCTTCCAGAAGACACAAGTGCTTGAGTTTCCTTTATCAGTTAGTGGCATACACAGCTTCCATGACAATCGATTTGCATCACAGATTGAACCTTCTCTGAGAAAGGAACTGCCTAGATAGCCCCCCCCCCGCTTCATTCAGTCCCACCCCCACAGAAAATGTGTAAAGAAGTCGAGGGACATTCTCATTTGTTCCATTTGCACAATTTTAGCATCTTCTTTGAACTCCAAAATGTCAAATTGCCTCCAAACAAGTTTTGATAGCTCTACCTTGCTATCTTTACTTGTCTAAAGTGTTTTCTGAGTAATCCTCCTGGCTGGGCTGACACGCCCCCCATCTCTACCTCTCTTGTAGCTCACATCCACCGCAGCCATCTGCTCTGTAGCTCTTTTCCCACCTGTGTCTTCACATCATCCTTCACAGTGTTGACAGTTCCAGAATAATGTCAGCACCAACCTAATTATATCATTTCTCTTCACGATACTTTTAGGACACTAAGGCACCTCCTATGTTGGCAACGACACACTTTTCTTAATCATTTTTCCCTGTCCTCTTACCACATCCCTCAGATTTCTAGGCGAATTCTCAGCATCAATGCTATGGACTTTTCTATCCCCTGTCTGCAACTGTTGGAGGATTCTCTAGGTTCCTCTTTTCCAATCATACAACATTTTGCTATTTCAACAATTGACGAAAGACTACCTTTTGTTTTTCAAGACCTTATTGGACAATTATTTTGACCCTTTCTAAACACTCTTACATTCATCGCAAAAATCATTTCTTCTTTTTTATCATCTCTGAAAGTTGGCTTATGTGTTCTTCATGCATATATTTCATGGTGTTGAGACTACAGTCCATGTTCCTGCTAGATCTGACTCCTTTCTTGAATAAGAACCCCTTTTTCTTCTGGTTCTCAGAGAACACAGCTGCCCACAGCGTAGGATTCAGCATGGTTTCTATGAGAAGCCATCAGTCTCTAGACCGGAGTGGAACTCTAAGCCCATTCCTTTTCCACTGGACTCACTGTTCGCCCCTAAGTTTTTTCCTGCTTTCCCCACTGCCACTCTCTGTTTAGAAACAGGGGAGCCAATGGGATTACACCAGCAGTTGTCAGTTGGAATGAGGTCCCAGCGCACCAGCCTCCGCCCCTTCCCTTGAGCATTAGCTTGTGTTTGCAGCTGCAGGTGAGGATGGGTGACTTCAGAGACTCCTCTTGAGCCATGAGTCCGAGCCAAGGACATAGCCCAGCTATGCAGAAACCCCTTCACCAGATCCTTGGAGCCAGCCAACGGAAATGTAGGCACTTTTTGATTTTGCTTTACGTTGTTCCTTACCTCTTGGGTACTTGATTACATGGGAACCTTGTTTGGATAAAGAAGTGTGACCCAATTTTTCAAGCAAATGATCCGAAAAGAGACAGGGTTTCTCTGTATAGCCTTGGCTGTCCTGGAACTCACTTTGCAGACCAGGCTGGCCTCAAACTCAGAAATCCGCCTGTCTCTGCCTCCCAAGTGCTGGGATTAAAGGCGTGCGCCACCACGCCCAGCTGGAGTAGCTATTCTAATATCAAATAAAATTGACTTCTAACACAAAGTTATCAAAAAAAGACAAGGAGGGGCATTTCATACTCATCAAATGCAAAATCTACCAAGATGAGGTCTCAATTCTAAATATCTACGCTGCAAATGCAAGGGCAGNCTGCCCTTGCATTTGCAGCGTAGATATTTAGAATTGAGACCTCATCTTGGTAGATTTTGCATTTGATGAGTATGAAATGCCCCTCCTTGTCTTTTTTTGATAACTTTGTGTTAGAAGTCAATTTTATTTGATATTAGAATAGCTACTCCAGCTGGGCGTGGTGGCGCACGCCTTTAATCCCAGCACTTGGGAGGCAGAGACAGGCGGATTTCTGAGTTTGAGGCCAGCCTGGTCTGCAAAGTGAGTTCCAGGACAGCCAAGGCTATACAGAGAAACCCTGTCTCTTTTCGGATCATTTGCTTGAAAAATTGTTTTCCAGCCTTTTACTCTGAGGTAGTGTCTGTCTTTGTCCTTGAGGTGGGTTTCCTTCAAGCAGCAAAATGTTGGGTCCTGCTTGTGTAGGCAGTCTATTAGTCTGTCTTTTTATTGGGGAATTGAGTCCATTGATGTTAAGAGAAATTAAAGAAAAGTAATTGTTGCTTCTTTTAATTTTTGTTGTTAAAATTGGAATTGTGTTCTTGTGGCTGTCTTCTTTTAGGTTTGTTGAACGATTACTTTCTTGCTTTTTCTATGGTGTAGTTTTCATCTTTGCATTGGTGTTTTCTCTTTATTATCCTTTGAAGGGCTGGATTCGTGGAAAGATATTGTGTGAATTTGGTTTTGTCATGGAATACTTTGGTTTCTACCTCTATAGTAATTGAGAGTTTTGCTGGATATAGTAGCCTGGGTTGGCATTTGTGTTCTCTTAGGGTCTGTATAACATCTATCCAGGATATTCTGGCTTTCATAGTCTCTGGTGAGAAGTCTGGAGTAATTCTAATAGGNCTGCCTTTATATGTTACTTGACCTTTTTCCCTTATTGCTTTTAATATTCTGTCTTTATTCAGTGCATTTGTTGTTCTGATTATTACATGTTGGGAGGAATTTCTTTTCTGGTCCAGTCTATTTGGAGTTCTGTAGGCTTCTTGTATTTTTTTGGGCATCTCTTTCTTTAGGTATGGGAAGTTTTCTTCTATAATTTTGTTGAAGATATTTGCTGGCCCTTTAAGATGAAAATCTTCATTCTCATCTACTCCTGTTATCTGTAGGTTTGTTCTTCTCATTGTGCTCTAGATTTCCTGGATGCTTTGAGTTAGGATATTTTTGCATTTTGCATTTTCTTTGATTGTTGTGTCCATGTTCTCCATTGGAATCTTCTGCACCTGAGATTCTCTCTTCCATCTCTTGTATTCTGTTGCTGATGCTCACATCTACGGTTCCTGATTTCTTTCCTAGGGTTTCTATCTCCAGAGTTGTCTCCCTTTGGGTTTTCTTCATTGTTTCTACTTCCAATTTTAGATCTTGCATGGTTTTGTTCAGTTCCATCACCTCTTTGGTTGTGTTTTCCTGAAGTTCTTTAAGGGATTTTTGTGTTTCCTCTTTAAGGTCTTCTACCTGCTTAGCAGTGTTTTCCTGTAATTCTTTAAGGGCTTCTACCTGTTTAGCAGCATTCTCCTGTATTTCTTTAACTGAGTTATTAATGCCCTTCTTAAACTCTTCTACCACCATCATGAGATATGATTTTAAATCTGAGTCTTGCTTTTTGGGGTGTGTTGGGGTATCCAGGACTTGCTGTGGTGGGCGTACTGGGTTCTGATGATGCCCAGTGTTCTTGGTTTCTGTTAGTAAGATTCTTATGTTTGCCTTTCGCCATCTGGTAATCTCTGGTGTTAATGTTCTAACTGTCTCTGGCTGGAGCTTGATTCTCCTGTGATTCTGTTAGCCTCTCTCAGCACTCTTGGGAGTCCAACTCTCACCTGAGTCCCAGTGGTTAGAGCACTCTCTGCAGGCAAGCTCTCCTCTTACAGGGCAGGTGTCCAGAAGTCTGGAGCTCTGATCCACTTCCTGAGTCCTGGGATCTGAGCCCTCCCTGTAGGCCAACTCTCCTCTGGCAAGAAAAGTGCCTAGGGGTATAGGTCTTAGCTCCACCTCCTGGATGAGGATGAAGGCCGGAAGTGACCCTGTCCAAGAAGCTCTGTTGCTTCTGTTGCCCACGTGCTCTCAGGTGATCTCAAGGTCCTGGGTATTCTAGGGGTCCTTCCGAGTGGAGAGTTCTCTGGGGCCCTAGGCACCCCTAGCCTGGTTCAAGCGGAAGATGGTGGGGCTGGCCTCGACCAGAATGGATCCCAGCCTCTGGTTTGGTGGGTTTCCTTTTTCCCTGTTCCTGCTGGCACAAGACCCTCCTCGATTTTTTTGGAGCTGCTGTTGCGTTCCACTCACCAGTGATCCCGAGTTGATCCTGAGGTCCTGCTGCATGGAGAATCCTCTGGGTTCTTGGCAGGCTCCAGTGCCTTCAGGAGGAAGATATCTGGGCTGGCCTGACCAGAAAGTCCCAGCCTCTGGTCAGGCGGGGTTCCTTTGTCCCTGTTCTTGCTGGCACAAGACCCTACTCAATTCTTTGGAGCTGATGTTGCATTCCACTCACCTGTGATCCCGAGGTCCCTGGTGTGCTAGGGGTCCTGTGGCGTGGAGAGTCCTCTGGGGCCCTTGGCATCCTCAGCTGGGTTCACGAGGAAGATTGGGCAATCACATTTAGTGTATTGAAAATAAGACATTAGAACAATTCTCCCCTAAACCTTCTGAGTTAAGCTCTTCCCTTCCCTTCCCCTCCCCTCCACTCCCCTCCCTCCCCTCCCCTCCCCTTCTCCTCCCTTCCCTTTCCCTTATATTTTCTGGTGCTGGAATGAAACCCAAGGTCTTACACATGAAGCAATCTCTGTACCACTGAGATGTATCATCAGTGCTTAAGATCTTTCTGTTCTCTGTTAGCTTAAAAAATGCACAGTTAAATCTTTATGGTATTGTAACTTACACATTAGCTTCTACCCAGTCATTGGCTGGCAAGCCTAACAGGATGAGATTAATAACCATAAGAATGTGTTCTTTAAAAAAAGTTTTATTATTTGTTTTCCTGGAACTTTATTAATTTTATTATTATTTCAAAATCCTGGCTGTGCAGGTCATTTCTTTTGCAGGATGTTTCAAGTCTATCGTCTGTTGATTCTCTCACACTGACTCCATACTCATGAGGGTAGAGAGATCCAGTTTTTAGGTAAAATTGAACAGTAGAAAATTCTTCTCAGTCTGCACTTTTCAAAATGTGAGAATCCCATCTCTGCCCAACTGAGCAAACTCTGCTGTCCACTGCAAAGAAAGGCAGTAACAGTAGAGGCTTGAACTCAGCTCAAATGTGTCAACATTTCAAGCGAGGTGCTTCTTAATTCTTGTAGGAACACATGAAAGGAAAGTGGGTCATTTACTTCAAAGCCAAAGCCGTAGGCTATTCGTATGTTCTGCTAAACCCAATCACGATCTCTTTTCATGTTTCCAGTGAAAAATATGTAAGCACCACATGTTTGTCATTGTAATTGATACAACAAGTGCCGCTACCTTTTGGCTCTTTCATCCTCAAATATCTGCAGTATGCACAGTCCCTTTCACCCGAAGTTTCTCTTTCATTTATCCACATCCAGTGCCATGATTCGAGAGTCCTACCCTCACACTACAGAGACGTCCATGAACAGGACCTACGATTCTCTTTTACAATGTGGAACGAGAGCCTTTGTTGTTATTACATCATTATATTTCTGAGTAAAAGCCCATCTTCACATGGTCACCATGTCAAATGAGCTCATGTTGGGTTGTATTTCATCAGACACTGGTTAACACAGTCTTTGGCTGTGGCATTAGTTATGGCCTGCTCAGGACTACTGATTTACCTGGCTCAGTGTGTGACCACGCATCTCTGTTATTGCTATAAAATGAAAAGTTTCAAGATCGTGGTCATGGAAGAGAGGAAACGATTTTTACCTCAGCTCTAATGCTCACAGAGTACACTAATCTATAGTAATTCTGCGACTGCATTTAGAAGCAATTCCTTCTATTCACTCAGAGATAACTGTTACAATACAATGGGCTGCCTCCTGACTTCCCCCCCCACAGTGAGCAAAATACACCGGTTCACTGCAAAGAAAGGGAGCAAGAGTAGGCTGTAGTATTTGTTTCTATGTGAATTAACAAGTGTGTGAGGATCATCAGGAGGCCTGGGTAGCATAATGAGTTTGTACCAAAACATTAATGTGGTATATAGGATGCTCTAGAAAAATATGCATGGCGGGGGAGATTATTGCCTTCCTCAGATTTTATTGATAAATCTAATAAAAGACTCATTGACTCTGTATTCTCGTCAGTGTAAGCTTGTTCAGAAGTGGGAATCTGTGTGGGTGCAGGAACATTCTATAAAAGGATGTTCTGATTAGAAAAAATGCTACAGTTTCTCTTTATTTCCTGGTCAGCATCTATCTCTCAAGACATGACTTTGTTTTAGTCCATTTCTGGGATTTTGTGTTCACAACTAGCACATAATCATTTTCTCCTTGTGGGGTAGAATCTGACCCTAAAATAGATATCACTTGGTATCATAAGTTTCTATAATGTTTCTAGATTTATATCAATCTTTCTTGGTAGAAGAAAATTGTCTTGAAGAAAATGACCAAAATCCATTGCCACTTCTTATTCTCAAATAATTTTTTTAACTCGTATCTACTATTATCAGAAAATTCTTTCTTATTTTATAAATTGCTGCATAATGATCTCAAACCAAATTCTTCCTACCCACCCAAAATGTGAAAGAATTGCCAAGATGCCAATGGCTGTGGCTCTTTAAACTCGTTTAATAGTGTCTATTTCTTCTATCATCATATTTCCCCAATTTTCTCCTTTCTCAATCTCCTCTGCAAACCATCTTGTGAAATGACTCCTTGTAACCCCAAATTTTGTCCACTCTAACCTTCTCCTAATAAAATGAAGCCGGTCAACTCAAAGTGACAGCTTACTTTTCATTTGGCATCGTTCAGTACCCTAGTTATAAGAAGTACTTCTTGTCATATGATAGTGGATAGTGTCAATTTTCATACAAACAAATCAAAATAAACTGGAATGAGGTAAAGCCTCTTCCTGGAGAACCCAATCGTATCTGGAGACTGCAGAGGGGAGGAATCTGGTAACCAGCGCCAAGAATGAAAATCCCAGGGTAATCACCCCACACAGCTTGGCTTGGTTTGATCAAAGCCTATCTTGTAGGATGTGATTTGTAGATTTTAAAATACTTGCAAGCTTAAGTACAGCTGCACCCATCTCTAAATTGGAGAAATGATGTCATCCTTGCAATTATTCAGAGAAAAGACTTAGCAGAAGACAAAAGCTCAGCCCCAAACGTAACCTTTGAGGTTCCCTGGACATTGCCGAGCACACAAAGCAGCTTGTGACACCATTCTGCAACAGAAACCCAGTTGATTGTGGATAGGGTTGCTATAAGGAAGGCATAAGCGTTAGCTGCACAATGAGAAGGCAAGCGCATTTCCTCCCTGTCTGTGCAAACATTTCAGAACCTGCCCTTTCACTGAAAAGCTTTCAATCAAGTGCTGAATGACTTCCAGGCCCCTGTGCTTCTGAGCTGTGCTGTGCTACTGTGCCAAGGAAGAACAGAGGAAGCACTAAGACCAGATGTGTGGCCATCAGGCACATTTTCCCCCATGTTCTTTCTTGGGCTACACATGAGTCAAATGAAGTTCTCCAAGTTCTCCGTAGGAGCTGCACCTTGTCATCTATCTTTATGAATAATTTTATTTTTGTCTATGGTTCCATGCATGGACACTTAGGAGAGGCAGAGAAGAGTCACCAGAGGGAAAACAAAAACTGAATGTACAGATGTAATATTGCAGCCTAAGAGCAAATAGTGTGGCATGTTGTACATTCTGGTCTCTATGCTTCTAAACTGCTCCATTCTTCCCTTTGAACATTCTTGTACAAGGGCAAGCATACAGGGTGATTCTGATCTTCCCTTTAGAAAAATCATTACAGCGCTGGGCCTGATTTTCTGCTTCTCTCACACCACTCACCATAACCTTTTAGTTAGGAGAGCCAATGATTTTAAATAGAGGATGAATACTTACTGAGTCAAGTTCAGAGGATTCCGTGGGGCTTTGTAGCTTCTCAGCTTGAGCTAATGGTAGAAATCCCTCATACTGCCTTCAGCATCAGAAGCTTTTTCAGTCAATCCTTACCTCCTGGATGAAACACCACCTTTGAAGGCATTGGCTGCTTTGTGTTCTGAGCCCAGGACTTGCTTCTCGAACATTCTTAGCAGCATTAAGCTTATACCTGGGAAATCTTATAGTTGAAAAGATTTCTCACTAATGGGAAAACCCTAAGCAGTGACCAATACAGAAAAAGAAAAGTTATTTTTCTGTCTTTATAAATATCACTTCAGTAGGTCTCTTTGGTAACTATGATGGGCAAAAAATATCTAGAATATTACAGAAAACTTTCCCTGGTATTATTATTTGTTGATTCTTGCTGTAGCATGCATGTGAAATGTCCCCCACAAGCTCAGGGGTTGTGAGTTCTTGTTCTTCAGCTCGTGATACCTGTCTGGAAAGGTTGTGGAATTACTAGGAGGTAGACCCTCAGTGAAGGAGGTACATTCCTGAGGGTGGGCCTTGAGATTGCCAAGTCCTGCCTACCTTGCAGCAACTAAGTGAAATATTGCACCTTTCACCATGGCTTCTCCATTTTGAGCTCTGAATTTGTCAGCCCAAACAAACCCTTCCTCCTTTAAGTCGCCTCTTGTCAAGTGTTATCACACAGTAACCAGAAATGTGGCACCAGGGTCTCCTCTCCCTTCTTGTTATATCTTTGGAATCCACATACCAAATAAATAAATAAATAAATAAATAAATAAATAAATAAATAAATAAATAAAAATAAAAGTAGATTTGGAAGGTAGGCACCTTCTGTTCTCATCTGTACTTTCTTAATTCACACAATAAAATGCATGGGAACCCCAGAGCTTTTGAGACACAGATGTATTAGGAGAGTTAGTTTAGACAGTGTTGAAAATATCTATGACTATTTTGAAAGTCAATTGTATACTTTAGACGAGAAGTTCTAAACAAAAGAGCTTTCTTGGAATGAGTCTCCCTTCTGGGTGCTCTGGACTTTCATGTCTTTCCATTTTGGGTAAAGGTGACAGAAAAAAAACAGATCATAGTTCTCAGTAAATGGAAACATTTTAGTTTGCTTATTATTTGGTGAGCTGGGCATCCACCTGTTGTGTTATCATGTTAAAGGAGGTAAATGGACTGTCTACCAACATTAGTCAACGGACTCAATCAAGATAAACCTGTCTTGAGATACTCACTGTCTTTGTAAACACTGTTCTCACAGGAAAGGGCAATGAGTAAGCAGGTTAAAGTTTGTACAAAAATTTCCTGAAGGAACACGATTTTATCCTCTTATAACATTTAATTTTAACAGCTGTCAAGTGGAGTGGCTTCAGGTTTTGTGGGGTCTAAAATTATGTTGTTGGTAGCGATTTCTTTAGAAAAATGCTATAAATTAATGACTAATGCTAATTTTATTCTGCATAAGAAACAAATTGTAAGTTTAAGAATTATCAAAACTACAATATCACAAAAGCTTGAAAAATAATATAACACCTTCATATACTAACTGGCTTATATTGTAAGTGGCCCTTCTTTGTCACAGTTCCTTTTAACTTTGTTTCATCCCTTGAATGCTCCTTCACAAAGCAGTCTGGTGTTTTGTGAGTAGAATAAATTAATGGCTTTGGTTTTGTGATGTTTTTTTAATCTATAAGCATAGTTGATAAAAATTTGCTTTTTCAATTATTTGAAATTTTTATGTTTAAGTTCAAAAATCTCTGCAATATAAATTTATGGGAAAATTCCATCAATCCCCATTATTATTATTATCATTATTATTATTATTATTATTATTACAAGTTATGAAAGAATTTCTGCAAATGAAGTCACATCTCTGTTCACCTTGTCATGCTTCTATTACTTCTTTCTTGACTAGAGTCAGAAGATAGATCTACTCTGGGGTCAGTATGTGCCTCTGTACTATAAGGACATGACACAGAAGGGATCACAAAACCTATAATAAGTTTGTACCAGGAAACCATGCATATAAAACCAGATGTATATTACCTGGAAGTTGGTATGACATTCATTCCTCACTGGCTTCAGACCAATAATGACTTCTTGCTTTATAAAGCCATTAAATGATCTAATTTCTTAGTCTCTTCTTTAAAATGTCTGCAGCTTTTCTAATACTTTCCAACACAAGAAGGAGCTGAAGTGGAAAATGTGAGTGAAAGAGACAAGAATTTAAAGATCTTAATTAAACCACTTATTTTTTTCAGATGGTGAGAAACATGGAGTCATGTAAACAGTTTTCTAAGGCCTTAGATAGGTATATGCCAGTGAAACTTCCAAGTTTACTATTTGATCCTAAAACCATATATTGGATCCATTATTACGATTTTAACACATTTACATGCATGATATTTTATTTTCTAAGATAGAACGTACATGGCACTAATGTAATTACATAGACTTTAGTATTTTTCTAAGTCCATCCAACTACCACTATGATTTTACTGTAAGCATTGCAATAACAGCTATGAGAACCCCTGTCTCTATTAGAAGTCATTCCCGACTTTCTTTTCTGTAGTATTTTTCCATTACACTGCCTTTCACTAATCTTCTTTCGATATCTATGAATTTGCTTATTCTGAATCACAGAACATATATTGAATTATACAACATAAAGTCTTTTTTGTTGTTGTTTGGTTGGTTTCTTCCACTTACAGTGTTATAATCTATACCTTTCCTTTTCTCAAAATGTATGCCTTGATGTCAGGGCATGTGGCCTCACAAGATGAAGTGAAGAAAATTTTCTCATTTTCTCATTTTTTGTTTTGCGAAGAACTGGTCTTAGTTCTTCTTCAAATGCCTAGGAGACTTCTCCAGGATAACTATGTGTTCCTGAGCTTTTCTGTGTGGGGAAGGGTGGGTTATTAATTTAATTCTTTTGGTTGTTAAAGCTTGTGAAATATTATTTCCTCTTGAATCAGTTTTAGTAACTTCTGTCTAAGAATTCTTTCTACTTATTCTAGGTCAATACAAAGAAAATAATATCAACTGGGTCACTATAACTCTCCAGAGCTTGTGGTCTTTTGTTTAAACCCACATCTATTTGGCTCCCTGGTGCAAAGAGGCTTACCACAAAGGGGTGGCTACCCATCATAGACAGAAGGGGAAGTGAAATTGTCAGAGGTTTAACCAGTGAGAAAATTGTGTTAGCCTCAAATGAACTGTACCTCCTAGCTCTTGGCTAGAATAGTCCTTGAGGAACTATACAGTTCAGCTTAACCCAATGTGCTGAACTAAGTTCTAATAAACGTTTTTTATGCTTTGAATATACTTATTTAATGAAATACTATTTTGAAAAATCTAATGCAATCAATTAATGTTCATAATCTATTGGTTTTAGTGTAATAGCTTTTAAAGCTTTAACTTTGTTCCATTTAATATTACTTTTTAAATTTCAACAACTAGTTATTTTTTTATACTTGCCATATTTTTGTGAGTATAGGAGCATTTTGTTTATAAAGAACTATTTGCAAAATGTATGATATCTTATACTTTTAAACTATTTAAAAACTTACCTTGAGCTTTTTATATGTTAATGCACATTTTAAACTTTTCTCTTAGAGCCTTACTTTTCTAGGATAATGTAAAACAACATAATTATTGGGTTTCAGTTTACTTTGCATGACTAAAGATGTTTCCAAAAATTCTAAAGTATTTTCATTTAATATTGACTGTAATCGTACTACCATGTTGTTAGTGAGGTTTCGTATTGATAAAAGTTAGTGTACTTAACCTATTTTATGATTTATGTCATCATTATGTCATCTGCCTTTATCGATGATAAAATTGTAGAAATATCAATATTTTAAAAAGTTATCCAGCAGGAAAAAAAATGAAGTCTGAGGCCCAAAGTCTCTCTTACCTAGCACGCTTACGTGATTCACATTTTATCTGAATGCCAAGTACTGATAACTTTTTAAAAATCTAATTCTAGTCATAATCTAGTACAGACATCTCAGTGCTCAACTTTTCGAGCATATATGTGTCTTAGTCTATAGTAATATTATGTCAAGTCAGATGGAACATAAATATTTTTAGTTTAAACCATCTAAATCCCATTAGAAGTAACTTCTCTTTAAGCAATGTGATTTCAAATCTATTACATATTTAAATCCATATTGTTGAAGAGATATTGTAAACACATCCATATATACCTGGCTTTCTATTACTTATCTTCCTATAGACATTGCCTCTTATACTACGCCTACTTGGCCTTGGACCTTACATGATATTATAAGTAACAACAGGGTCCTTTTAAGTAGGATATTAATTTGCAAAAAAAAAAAGAGGAACAGAAACACAAAGTATTTATTTTCGATTCTGGTTTTCAACATGGAGTTCAAGATTTACCACTACACCCATCTGAACCAGCAATGTATAATGAGCTCAGCTTCCAAATTCAAACATTTCCTTGTTTCCACCATGATTCTCTGGGAGTGGCATTGCCACTCCTTTATGTCCAACCCCCAAACTTTGAAGCAATATACAAATTCTCTCTGTTTCATCCTCTTGCCCCTTCCTCTAAATCCTTCAAGCAGTCTGGTCCTGTCGTTTCTTACCAACCACCTTGATTTCATTCTCCTTCCTGTCTAAGCATGCCATGTTTCCCTGGGCTGTTACAGTATTCCATCTTCTCAGAGTTGAACCGTCAAGCATCCTTGCCCTCTCTACAGTATTCATTCTCTGCCGTGATGATCTTGTTGCCATGATGATTTTAGAAATCTCCAGATCTGGTCAGATAATACAATCAGATTGAACAGATAATATGAAATGTTATTAGCAAGTCACTTCAGCTAGCTCTGACATGGGCTCCAGTGAACACTTCCGCTCGACGCCTTTAAATTTTCAGCTTTTTTTTTTTTTTACATTTAAAAACATTTTTGAAATGAAAATTACACTATTTCTCCCCTTTCTTTTCTCTCTTAAAGACTTTCAGGGTTTCAACAGTTTGTGGGGATGAGCAGACTATATTCTGGGTAACAATGGCATTTTGTCAGCCTCTATGTAGACTTGCACAGTTCTCTCTTTTCCTAAGACTATCATCAGTATTCATTTTCATGTGTGTTTTCTTCATACTCTTCCAAGTGAGCTCATGAATGGACTCCTGGCCATGGTGACCATGTACAAAACACTGTGTTGCTATAACTTCCAGTGGAATACTTTATGCTCAATTTTAGTTCTCTTTCTTTCTTTGGGTGTGTGTGCACGCATGTATGTGTGTGTTTTAAGTAAGTATACATATTTATGTGTGCACACCTGTACACATGAGTGTAACTATACGTGGGATTGGAGGTCAATACTGAGTATCTCCCCTTATTAACTGTTTTACTTTCTGAGGTATGGCTTCTCTCTGATCCTGGAGCTCTCCAGCCTGAAAGGTTGACTGACAAGCAAGTTTGGTCCATGTAACTGTCTCTTCTGTCCTGCTAGGATAACATAAATTCATCTTGGTAGTTAGCATTTTGCATGGATGCTGGAGATCTGAGCTCAGATCAAACACTTTACTAACTAGGATTTTAACAACTGAACCATCTTCCCAGACCATAGTTATTTTTCTTGATGTTTCCTTACCTGGTACATGGGTCCAAGAAGAAGCATAAAATACAGAGAGCAGAAGTTTACTCAGCTCTGAGGTTTATGGTAAAGTCTTATTGTGTTGTACCATCCTGTAGTGTTATCAGACAATACTCTAGTTCTATTTATTGTCTTTAAAAATCTCCTCAACACTGTGAGTCAGGGCTAGCTCCCTATACACCCTAATGGAAAAAAAAAAGCCTTTAACTTAACATGCACATTACTTCATAATCTGCTTTATACCACTCTTGCTTTCTTTTAGTCTATAGTAAAGTCTCTTGGGTTGATACTCTGTTCTTTCAGCATCGACCAGAGTGCCTAGAACATAGGAGAGACACTCCATTAATGTTTGTTAAATAAGCATGGACAATCAATCTAGCATATACCCAGAAATGTAATACTTTGGGGGAAAATATAGCAATTATTAAATATAGTACCTTTTCTCCTTCTAGGAAGGGAACATTTTGTACAAATTAAAGTTTGACCTTTTTCACATACCATTATAACAGTTGCAGCTACCAAGTGCAGAAAATGTCATTTCAGTGCCATTACCACTACACTCTGTTATGAGATGCCCTTAGGAGACATCAGGTTTAACCTAGAATCCAGCAAGAAGAAAGGAGGACCATCATGGATGGCCAGATTTCTCAGAAAAGCTGAAGGGGTCTGTGTTCAGTCAACATGCGCACAGTAATCTCCAGATACTGTCTGGCAACACATTTAGAGTTTCCAGAGCTGAAATGTTGGCTTGCTTAGCTATAAATATTACCTTGATGAAAGGCAGTCCTGACGCTGCTTCCCACTCTTTCCCTCTGATAAGGACATGACCATTGTGTGCATTTCCGTAGGAACCCAGGGCATATAACCTTTCTAGAAACATCCAGAGAATTATAGCAATTTATTTAACAATTTATAGCAACATAAAGAGAGTTACCCAGATTTAATGTAGAAAGCATCTATATGTTGGGGTGGAGGTTGGAGAGAGAGAGAGAGAGAGAGAGAGAGAGAGAGAGAGAGATTTATTCAAATCTCAGGAGTAATCCAACAGCTTTGAGAGGGAAAGAGCTCCTTTTCATGTCAACGAGTTCTGAATTCTCAAGTTTGGGCACAGAGCCCATCCTGTGATATGTTAACTAAAAGAAAAAATGTCTTTTCAGGCATCTGCCTTCCTTTTTCTCCATTTCCATAGCAAGCTGTTTCAAGGTGCTTCATGAAAAGCTTCTCAAATCCAATGTGCTCCAAAAGCCACAAGTTTGATGGCTGATGAAAGAGTCCCAGAGAGTTTTTGCATCTCTTCTGTAGCAAAGATCTTGAAAAGCCAACTGACTGAGAAAGAACACGATTCATCCTGCGCAGACGCCGTTGAGTGTCTCACCGGCACACTCGCTCTGCATTTACAGCGTTGCCTATTCATCAGCTCTCTGCAAGCTGCACGGACTTTTTGCAGGAGGCAGAGAAAAACTGAGTCATGAGAAATCTCATACTGAACTTTCTTTCATTTATGGAAATTGTGACTTTAAATGTTACAAATAGTCACACTTCTGCTCACATTACGTGAAAACACATACAGTGTAAGTCCTTTACTATACAAAACTCCCTGGAAATGAGTGATTCTGAACAGCTGAATATTCCAGATGGCTTGAGACCGTTTAACCCAATAAATCCCAGCTACTTAAAATGTAGCAGATATCTCTGAAACAGACTACACTTTGGTCTGTCCAAAAACTTTTAGGAACTGCACTTAGAGATTAGTCAAATTTATAAAGCATTTTTTTTTTCCCATGAGTACACATTCTTCAATGCACTTAGAACAGCGCAGATGGACTCAGGAAATTGTAGACTGTGTCGTTTCATTGCTTTGACTCGTTAATGTTCCTAAAGAGGCCTTGCTTCTTCAATTTTTATCTCCAGTTAACACTGTATTAGAAATAATGGGCAAACCTTGGATCATTTGACTACTTCAAAACAGAAAACAGTTAAGCATTGTGATTGGATGTGCACACTATATGTTAATGCAAAACAGTGTAATTCAGTACATGCAAGAGGATTATGAACTAATACTCAGTGCCTACTACACTGGTCACATAAGCGATTTCCACGTTGATCCATCAACAACTGTACAGAGCTTTTCGTGGGTTTGAATGTCTGTTTCTTTCCTTGTGTCTATGGCAATTGCCTGGGAAAATCCTGTTGCCTTCTTGAGCCTTGCCTTGTGTTTATCAGAGTGAGTGGCATTGAGTAGATAGAAAAGTATCTGTTTAAAAACGAAGTGTCTGTGGTGTGCTACATCTGTGCGCAGCATCACGCGTGCTTTTGTACTCTCTTCATCCTTGTCGGTCATTTCACGGGAAAGGCAGAGGAAATATCCTCCCAAATTGTTAGACTGCAGGGAATTCTGTCTTTAGGGTCTAAATCTTCAGTTTCCCTATAACTAGAACGATTTTTTTGTGCTTATGTTCATCCTGTTAGGGTCGTGGGGGTTTCTAAAGGATAATAGCCGCCCAAGGTTCATAGACACAAGGAAAATAACACTGGAGGTCTTCCTTCTTTCTTTCCTTCCTTCCTTCCTTCCTTCCTTCCTTCCTTCCTTCCTTCCTTCCTTCCTTCTTTCCTTCCTTCTTTCCTTCCTGCCTGTCTGACTTTCTTTCTTTCTTTCTTTCTTTCTTTCTTTCTTTCTTTCTTTCTTTCTTTCTTTCTTTCTTTCTTTCTTTCTTTCTTTTTTCCTGACATGTCTTTCCTTTTCTGCCAAAGCCTTGCTATCTAGAGAGTCGTCTGGCCTCACAATCATGACCTTTCAGTCTCAGTCTCCTGAGTATCAGACAAACTGTCAAGTACCGCCAGACCTGATGGCTTTCTTTATCACCTTATTTCCATTTCCCAGCCCTTCATGGTGCTTTGTTTTGGTGTTCCTGGGGTGATTTGAATAGGGATGGCCACATAGGCTCATGGATTTGAGTGCTTGGTCATTGGAGAGTGATACTACTTAGGGTCATGGAGGGGTGTGGCCTTGTTGGAGTGGGCATGGTCTTGTTGGAGGAGGTGTGTCACTGGGGGTGGGCTTTGAAACTTTGAATGCTCAGGTTAGGCCTAGTGTCTCTGTTTTGCTGCTGCCCGCTGATCCAGATGTAGAACTCTCAGCCACCTCTTCAGCGCTAAGTCTGCCTGCATCTTGCCATGCCCCTCTACATGACAATAATGGACTAAACCTCTGAAACACTAAACAATCCCCAATTAAGTGTTTTTCTTAATAAGAGTTGCTGTGGTCAGAGTGCCTTTTCACAGCAATAGAACACACTAAGATATTATATACATTTGGGTGTACCTTTACTAAGGTCATGTAGGATTGGTATAAAACAGAAAATAACAACAAAACACCTCTATAGAAAAAAAATTGTTAGTCTTTGGATTGTGAAAGCGTCTAATGCTGTAAGTGGGCATGGGATGGTCTCACGGCTATGTTTTTGTTAGAGTGCTGTAATACTCTAAACCTACACACACAGTCTCGATCTATCGTACAAAACAATTTCCAAAAATAAGCACAGGAAAATTTATACTTTTAGCACTGTAGAAGCACAAATTAAATGTCCCAGTGAGATACTATTGCACACTCATGTCAAACAGCTTAAATTAGAAAAATTAACAACACAAAGAGGTAAGACAATTGTGGATCTACCAAACCTAGCTCACATATAACTGGAGAATAATTTGGGAATCTCTTAGAGAGTGAAACATACAGTCTCTGTGGATTGGTGATCCTATGGCTACATGTTTATACAAGAGGCAAGAAGAGACATGTACATGCATTGTTGGTTTGACTGTATCAGCTTTGTCCATAATAGTGTAAACTGGAAGCAATCAAAGTGTTCATTAGTTAATGTATACATTTACTGACTGAAATAAAATACACTAAATTACTGACACATGAAACAAGAAGCATAGATCCCAGTCATCTAATGTAAACCACAGCATGTCTGAGACAAAAGATACAGGATGCATAATTATACTTATGTGGATTTCAAACTAGAAGATGTGATCTGATGGGGGATCATATCAGGTCAGTAGTGGCTGGAGAAGGAGTTTTGGCCAGAGAGGTGCAGGAAGAGACAGTCTGGGTGGTGGCAATGTTCAGGTACTGAGTGAGGTGGTGAGTGGGTGGGGTCAACACTTAAATGCATCATTGAGACATTGTGTGTATGTAAATTGCTACAAGAACTTGTCCCAAGAAGAACAATTAAACTTGATTTCATTCCTTCACTTAGCCGTATATTAGTATGAATTCACATCTGGAGTCACATTAGAGAGATACAAGTTACCAAAAGAAACACAAGGGTATGGAGAAATGCCTCAGCCATTAAGAGCACATACAGCTCTTGCAGAGAATCTGAGTTTAGTTCCCAACAACCACATCTGGCAGCTCACAACTTCGTATAACTGCAGTTCCAGGAAATTCTGACACCTCTGTCCTCTGAGGACACTGTGCTCACATACATAAACCCATATTCAGACGCACACACATACACAGCATTTCAAATAATTTTTATTAGATATTTTCTTTATTTACATTTCAAATGTTATCCTTTTTCCTAGTTTCCCCTCCAAAAATCCCTTATCCTCTCCCCCCTCCTCCTACTCTCCAATCCACCCACTCCCATTCCTGGTCCTGGCATTCCCCTATACTGGGGCATAGAGACTTCACAGGACCAAGGGCCCCTCCTCCCGCTGATGACCAACTAGGCCATCCTTTGCTACATATATAGTTAGAGCCACAAGTTCCACCATGTGTTTTGTTTTATTGGTGGTATAGTTCCAAGGAGCTCTTGGGGTACTGGTTAGTTCATATTAATGTTCCTTCTATGGGGCTTAAGTCCCCTTCAGCTCCCTGGGTATTTCTCTGGCTCCTTCACTGGGGACTTTGTGCTCTGTCCAATGGATAACTGCGAGCATCCACTTCTGTATTTGCCTGGCACTGGCAGAGCCTCACAGGAGACAGCTATATAAGGCTCCTGTCTGCAGGCTCTTGTTGGCATCTGCCTAGTGTCTGGGTTTGGTGGTTGTTTATGGGGTCATCCCCAAGTGGGTCAAATAATTTAAAAACAAATTCAATACCTACATTCTGGCTGCAGAGACAATGAATTTGAAAGAAAGCAAGGGAGGGCTGGTACATGGGTTGGGACAGAAGCATGTATATTTGGCCCACATAATCAGTAAAATCAATGTATCAATGTTAAAACATATCTAATACATAAGTTTTAGTTGTAAATTTTTAAAGTAAAATTTGTAAATGGACAGAAATAAACCTATATTAAACCTATATTATATTTTCAGTTTTGTTTTGTAGTAAGAGAATAAGTAAAAATAAAGTAACATATAAATTTGTACGTAAACATGCATTTTGGTATTTGGATCTAAAATCAGGGCTTGTAATCCTGACAGGTCTTGGTAAGTTGTACACCCACTGAACAAGTAGAAGAATGTTTTACTGATACCCATAATTTAATATTGCAAATCCATCAAGGAGAACTACACTTATAAATAAAGATTTTGATTAAGCCAGATGAAATATACATTATATTTTGCTTACAGGGAGAATGTATTAATTTAAATTATCTTTTCTCACCCTGCTACATTAATAAAATGTGCCTGACAGTCATCACACTCTTACAGGCTAGCGTTGTTATGAAAATATGGTTGCTAGGATACCTTCATTATTTCATCGTCATGTTATTCTGATCTATCAATTAGTAAGAAACACTCAAGTTAATTCTCAGTCACATTTATACACATTCTTAGCGTATGATTTTCCTTATCTCCAAGAGACATTTCTCTCTGTGCAGTCACCTTCTACCCCATAAAATATTAAACACGGGGTTATCACATCAGTCTACAAATTACAGCACCAAACTGTCTCCTCTTAACCTCTCCTCTTACGTTCAATCACGGTGAAAACTCTTAGAGCCAACATCTCTGCACCTCTTCAATTTTTCTTATCCTTCTAAATTTATTTCTAAGAAAACTGATATCTAGGAAAATGTATGTACAGAATTGGTATCTTCACTCTTTTCAGATTTGCTTGGAAGGTAATACAGGGGCAAAACAGAAATCCTTTCCAAAGTCAGGCCTGTGTATCTTTAGATATTTGTAGTGATTTCCTGGTGGGTAGTTACACTTTAGGGTTGTATTCACTAAAGATATTTGCTATGGAGTCCTACACTCAAATTTCTACCAGATTCCGTAGACATTGTTTTGAGTTGTTTGGTGTATAATTTAAAAGAGCATTGATAAAATACATTTGTACCGTTATACTTTTCCATTCAGATTTTATCTGAAGAGGGGCTCAGTGGGTAGCAACATCTACAAATCAGGTCCAATTCCCCGTATCCACCCGGCAGCTCCTAACCATGTGCTACTCCAGTTCCAGGCCATCAAACTCTCTCTGCTGCCATTCATGAACTCCTGTATGTATGTGGCATGCATAAGGCCCACATGCATACAAGAACTAAAAATAGATAAATAAATCTAAAAATTTAATGTCTATTTATAGCAGTCTATTCTCCCAAAATAAAACAGGCTGCATCATCTTCTTTCAAAAAGTGAGGAAAAACAGTGAGAAAATATTTACTTCCTTAAAAAAAATGTGTAAAATTAGAAATCTTTTCAAGATTCTATGTTGTTGTTTTCTTTTGTTTTTTTTTTTAAAGAATAGTTCGCTAAATGAAAAGGTATGATAACAGCAGGAAGCTGAGCAATGTCCTGACTACGTCATTGCAAATTATCTTATATAGGCCAAAATGAACTAAGAGTTCCTACTGTTTATATTCCTTTTAAAGGTGCTATCATATGGAAAATTTAATGGTTAATATTTTCCTTTGATGTTATATTTAAACTATCAACATCATAAAATGCAAAAAAAAAGCTAATTAGGGAAAAAGAAGACACTGGATTCAAATGGTGGATGTCTGAGTTCTTGAAAAATGGTTTTCACACCGTTCAACATATCTTTTTATTTATGTGCGAATAATTTCAAGTCTCTTGTATCAAAACTCAAGCTATACAGATGTAATCGTTCAGGAAATAGGTCTGTGCCAAAGACTGTCTGCAGCTGTTTTCAATTCACTGCAGTATATGTGTGGTCTTCACTGCAGGTCAGAGAAAATATCTCTTTTGAAATTTCCATGTGTGTCTTGGCAAGTCATCTAGTTAAAGAAAGCTCAAACTCACATGAAAATGTTGTCCTCTATCAATCTGGCGTTCTCAGAGCTAGGTGGAACATGCCCTCTAATGAACCATGAAGACATTGATATAGTTGAGGTTTTCAGGTCTCCTGTATTATTCATATGACTTTTGAAAGTAAAGCAACCAAACATTTTAAACTGTAAGAAAACAACTAAGGGCTGGAAGCAGTAGATAGAGTATGTAACCTGAAGTAGAATGATGTGAGGATCTTTGTTAAATACATACATACATACATACATACATACATACATACATACATACATAGAGACAGCAACAGGAACTTAACTTTCACCTATGGGGTGAAACCAAGGGCATTACTGATAGTCTGTAATGTTTAGGGGATCTTTTGTAAAACCAGACTCCAATATAGATTCTCATGCCTTGCTAAAATTATTATTAGCTGGTCTTAGTCTATTAAAGGGAGTATTATGAGCATCAATTAAAACTCTCTCTCTCTCTCTCTCTCTCTCTCTCTCTCTCT
>NC_034611.1:22131197-22147567 GCF_900095145.1 Mus pahari | reverse complement strand
TCTCTCTCTCTCTCTCTCTCTCACACACACACACACATACACACATATATGAAAGACACATAGATATAGATATATGAACATTACAGTAAAGCTCAGGATTGTAGTACTTTTGATAGATTTATGATATTCAGATTTTATTTCTATGTTATAAGCATTATTTCATTTTATCACTCATTATTCTTGAATTTTCCTTAGCAAAAATTGTTACAATTAGCTATAAGACATCCCATCCTTTGTCAGGATGAATATATTTTCATTGTATCCATTAGGGGACTATAGAAATGTTTTCTCATAAAGCATAAAAAATAACTGGCCATTTATTATACTTTTCTATGATTTGGCAATACCTAATTAAATCTAGACAAATGATAGTTTTCTTGTAGGCCCTACTTTTTGTTTATAATGTGACCTGTGTCTGAACATATTATGAAAAGGTAAATTTTAATATGACAAATAGATGATATCACCTACAGGTTCCTTTCTATTTTTCAGATATTAAAAAAATGAGTAAGATTAGTATCAAACAAAAAGTACTGTAGTGAGTGTGACATAGTAGATGTGTCTTCTTTGTTTGCCAAAAGGCTTCAGACTTCTCCCAGCAGCTACTGCAGTAACTCTGTACTTTGTGTTAGACATATTTTTATTTAGATATTACTGTGTTCTTTTGCTTAGTTTTATAAATTATCTTTTATCATATCTGCAGCCTTTGGAGAAAATGGATAATTATTTTGTTTGTCATAATACAATAATTTGAAATTATCACAACATAATTCTATGTAACAATCTTGTAAAATGTTTATTAACAGACAACTCAATATAATAGACTGACATACTTTACTTATTCACCACGGTTGAAATGGCATGAGTGTTCTAATTCTAATTTGGAGGTAAGTGGGTGTGGTCAACCTTACTTCTACAAGTTTGTTTAGACTTAGTTAAGTTTGCCAAAACATAATAGGTAGTAAATTATGTCAATTGCATTCCACTTTATGGGATTATACTTCTGTACTGCCTTACAGATACACTAATATATGCAGAACCTTCTGGAACTCAAGCCTTAAAGCTCAGCCCTTGAGAGGTGGAGGCAAGAAAATCAGGAGTTCAAGGTCATGCTGGATTAAGTGATGTCTCAAAAAAGTCAATAAACAAACAAAAATTAGCCAAACAAAAAAATTAAGACAAAGTAAAACAAGTCTATTCTTCCTTTCTTGAATTATGAATTCTTTCTTAGTGTTATGTGCCCTCATATTTGAGGGTCTCAGCGATCATAAAAGAAGTATGCAATAAACAAAAATCACCTAATCAGAAAAGGTAAAGAGAATAATTAATAGTAGACAATATAAAATTTCATGACTACAGACATGGAAAGCCATGGATACTGAATAGAAAGAATTATTAACCAATGCGGATCACGGAAACATGTGAACAGGAGACGAAGGAGCAGTCAGTCACCAGAAGGACAGGCGAGAGTGAATGGCAGATGAAATTGAAGGGATAGATTTTTATTTGGTTTATTATTGTGAGTTCACCGCTACACATAAGTACTTATCAGAGCTACAGCTCTGAAAATTAGAGAATTGGCAGTCAGTGTGCATCTCTGTTTTGAGTGGCTTGTTTTTCTTTCTCATAGGTTCTCTACTGAAATATAAAGTGTGGCGAGTACTTGTTTTGTTTTAAAGCATGGGGTGTGTAAGTTTTATCTGGATATTCTGCCTACTACCCAGTTTCCAAAGTGACATTTAGTGTCAAATCTCCACCCAGTACCCTATTGAAAACTAGTATATGAACTTTCTGAGAAGCTGTCTGTCTCACAGGGCCCAGGACTCCCTCACAGTCTGTGTGCTTAAGCAGAGGCACTGTCTGAACAGAATGTCTCTACTTTACAGATTATTCCAAACTGATGACACTTAATACAAGAGCAGGCTTCAAAGATGATGGAAATCATCCACACTTGAGATGAAAAGAACTGTATCATCACTAATGCTTCCCAGGGAAGCATAACTCTTGAGAAGCAACACTTAATCTATCATACAAAAAAAAGGTATAAATAAATTTCCCCAACTCCCTTAATTAAGCATCATAGCATTTTGAGCATACCAGTCTATCAGTGGTATCTCTCTTACAAAGGTAAAGAGATGCTGTATTCCTCTAAAACAAATGGTTACCCTGAAGAATATTTCAGGACCTACACAAAAGCTTGAAGAACTATTTTAGGAGAGTCATGGAGTATCTGTCATAGCCGAGAGCCACAAAATGTTAATATAAATTACAAATGAAATTATATACAGCTGGCTCTCTATGCATTGCCTCTGATTTCTATTTACCTTTATGTATAGTCTATTTTAAAAGGATATAAATTCATTTATTCTGCTTACTGGAAGCACTGAGTGAGTACTTAAATTGATTTTTACAAACTCCATAAATTTGAAAGTATGCTATGCTAAAAAAAATACTGTTAGTCACAAATCCCATAATCTTTCTCATGTTCAAAATTTAGGTAGCACAAAAAGCATTATAGTCTTCCAGAGTTTCTGGGTATGCAACTTCATCAAGAGAGAAATTCTCATCATTACTTCTTCCTAAATTTGTGAGTGTTTTTGGTTTATATTGTCTTTTATTATTAAAGTGAAAGAAACAACTCAGGAAAATTTGGTTCAATTCTTATGTCCACATACTTATTCAGTAGAGGAGTCAACTCAGGAAAGACCTTGCATTACATGACATTACACATTTATGAATTCTGCAACCTACACTGGAACAGACAGAATTTTAAAAGTCTAATTACCTTAACTTTTATCATTCCCTACTGACACAATGAATTCAAGTGGAGTGGTGTTAGCTGCATTTGCCTGGTCATAGCACCTAGATGTTTAAACTCTGAAAAAGCTGAGAACGCTATTCAATTTTGGGATATTTCTCCTAGAAACTTCTCTTCTCCTACATTAGACCAAAAAAAAAAAAAAAAAAAAAAAAAAAAAAAAAAAAAAAAAAAAAAGCTGCTCTACAGCATTTGACCCTATCAGAAGACTCTTACCTTGAGAGAAATTACTATTGCCTCAAACAAGTATTTCTCAAATTATGCATAAGCATGCTCAAAAAATGTATTCTACTTGTCAATCAATGCAGAAAAGCTCTGAATATTCACTTGTCACTCATTTGAAACCCTGAACTTTTGTACGTAGTCTAGCTCAATGCTCATTGTTTTACAACATGTTTTTGAGAACATAATGGAAAGAAAAATATTCATCTAATTTGGGAGAAGTGGCTGTTCCATTTTGGTGTGGCATGTGGCCTTTCTATGTACACAATGGTCTCCTGCCATGCGCCAGCTTTCCACTCTGGCATGTCACCTGGCCTGTGGCATCTCACATTCTCATGTTCTCACACTTGTGCCGTGGTCCAACCAACTTATTAAACCAAAGCCAAAAAGCAGGTGGGACACATGCTTGTTAGAGACTGGAATGGCAGGCCACATGCCTCTCCAAGTGTTTTCAACAACTAGGGTTTGTTTGGAAATTTCGTCTCCTGGTTACAGTAAACATGACTCGATGGAGCATCCAGCCGAGAAGTGGCGTACCCTTTCTGCACAGAAAGGAATTATCATTGTTACTGGGGAAGTATGTTATTAATTATTTATAGAATAATTTTCCAAATCACCCATTTACTACTGAACTCTATTCTTTTAAAAGGGATGTAAGTTAATGAAATCTAGGACCTTACAACATGACACAATTGTAGAATATGGCACAATTGTAGGTTTACCCAAAATTTCAGATAGCAGAGTATGAGGGGCATATTATAAGTGGCTAATTAAAAGACTGCAGCTCTTGGATTTTCTTTGGTAACTCTTTTGAAGTGAGTACACAATCTTATAGGATCCAATTAAGTCACAGTATAGTGTCATGATTGTCTTTCATCAGAGCTATTTAGCTGAGAAAAAAAATTAGTTCTCTTGGAAACCTAAGGGAAAACATCCCTTAAAAATCACCTTCAAGTATCAAACTGAGAATCTTGTCAACATAGTAATTCTAATTCCAATAACACTACAAGTTTCACTATTGCACATAAGTGGTAGCTCAGAAAGTAATACAACCACTCATTTTTTTCCAATGCATTTTCAGAATTTAACAATAAGCACAAAACAATAGTATATTGAAGTGGGTCCATAGCTTATAAATTGATAATCTATTTTATAAGCTGGATTATAGGCCTTTCAAATATTCCTATTCCTCTGATATTATTCTCATATTCACAAATTCTTACCATGTATTTTATCTCACTTATGTTGGACCTAATTGATCACACGATATTCTTCAGGTAGAAACACATTAACAAAACTCATAGATGACTTGCAAGTTGTTAGTAGATTTTCTCCTCATATAAATACCCACTGAATAATTAAATATCTTCATCTACCGAGATCCTAGCTACATTTCATTTCTCAATTTCATCTGCTAGGGTATTTCAAATTAAACTTTAGATTACACATCAGTAAATACTTAGAATGATCCTACAAAAATGTTCCCTTCCAGAATTATGGCTTTGAACTCAATTGATAATAAACCAGAGATGCTGGTTTGGGATTATCAGTTATCCAAGCAGTTAGATGAATTGCAACTGTCTAGAAGATACCTTTTTTTCCCTCCCTCTGCAAGGTAGAAGCTTGCCTCTGAATTTTATTAATGAGGCTCCATCTTTGCTGCCAGCAGCATAGATTAGATGACAAAGATAAATGAAACTTTCACTGGTGGCAACATGGAGGACAAGGGTGACATCATTCCCTTCTGTTTCCTTTAAAGTTGAAATATATTAAAATTATGATACTGGAGGAGTTTCACTTGAAGTGTGATCAAGAAATGTTTTCAAGTTTTTCTCAGTTGAACAGTTATGGGTAGCAGCCTTTGTATTTAATTCTGATCTGTTTTTCTCTCTTTGTGCTGAATTTGTGAAACTATACCTACATGTATGCAGTGTGCCTTACCTGTTTGAAGTAGAGTCTGGTTAGTTAGCTAGTTTTTGTCCCCATATAGAACAAAACACCCAAACAAGTAAGGAGTCTAGCAGACCATACAAACTTGGGGACTAATGATTAAAGGTTGTCAAGAGAGAAATAATATAGGTTGAGGTAATTTCTTTTTAAATTTTTCATGGAGAGGGAAACATTTGAATACCAGTAGACATTTGACAAGGAGAGAATGTGGGGAATATTTTAGGCAAATGCAGCAGCTTGAGGGAAGATATAAATGCCCAATATGTGCTTGGGAGTTAGCCAGGGGGACAGTTTGTCATTCAAAAAAAAAAAAAGGCAGAAGGAGGCTAGGGTGAAGTACCAATAAGAAGGCCTGCTTGGCACAGACCATGGAAGATCCAAGATGCCAGAATGAGGAAAGCGTACTTCGTAGGCACTGTGGAGGGACTGAGGGCTGTTGCTAGTTGAGAGATGGTCTTCCAGAAGTGGTTATCATGGTTTTGTGCTCATCTCCCTCCTGTAACAAAATAATGGGTGTGAATAAGGACAAATGGGTAGCCTATTCGGAGGTCAGGGTTCGTGATCAGGCATCACGAAACTTGAGCTTGTCAGTTGTACCTTGTGGCTTTCTTTTCTTCATATAGATGATTCGGCTTCTTCACAACAGTGTTCTATGATTACTAGCAATAGATCCTAGACGGTACAGTAGAGGCAGACTAGAATGTAGGAGAAGGAATATGCTGTTTGAAGATGCAGATTCTAAACACATTTCTTACTGGGGACACTGGCATCATCTTAGGGATCCTGATGTACAATGTACAAGGCTTCCAAGCATTTGAGATGCTTCACCATCTCTGATCTCTAACCACTCAATTTTATAACACCTTCTGTTCATGATAGCAATGTCAAAGTCCTCTTTTTTTCCTGTGTCCCCTGGAGGATTATAATAAGGGATCCTTCCTTATCTACCAGCGAGCACATACACACACACATACACACACACACACACACACACACACACACACACACACACACACACACAGAGAGAGAGGGGGGGCAGAGGGGGAGAGAGAGAGAGGAAGAAGAGAGACAGAGATGACAGAGACAGACAGACAGAGAGACAGAAAGTCTATGTTGAGAATACTTGGGTACCATAGAGAACTGGGAGACTATTGGTGTCATTAGTGGTCATGGAGAATTCATTAAGATGTCCTTGGTTGGCAGATATTGTTTTATTTTGGACATGCTGAGTCTGAAGTACCACTGGGATATATGTGCCTTATTGGTATGCAGGCAGAAGACAATAAGAAAGAAGAAAGTTGGCAGGGTTTAATAATCTATTCAACCTTGAGAGAGAGAAGACTTGCTTCTTGTTCAGTTCTCAGATATTTTATTGAAGAAAAAGAAATATTTTGGCTGTGCTAGAATCCGGTTCTTTAAATTTTATTCCAGAGTTTTATTTTGAATTCTTACAAAGCAAATGAAAGTGCCACACGTTGGTCAGCTACATGAGTCAGACACTTAAAAGGCATTTGCAAATGTATTTTCCATTGTCCACGTGTCACAGGCTGAATGGCTGGTTCAAGGTGACACAATTACCAAAGAATGATGATTCTGTGCAGCTTCAAAACACAGGTCCCTTTTACTGCCACAGTGTGAGGGTTACTGAGTTTGAATTTCAGCAATCCCAGCAGACATGCAAAGTGCTGGTATATATTCATGCACCGCTCCTCAGGCATCCTGCTGTGCTGTGTCTAAGGCATAGTGGCTGATGGGAATGTACCATGATACACAAGGTGGGTTAAGAAGCAAACCATTTTACATAGAAGTTTCATTTGGGAATACTAGCTCCAGTTGGACAAATGTTACTATGGTCTAATTTTTTTAAAAAAATATTTTTGCCATAATGAGACAAATCTTAGAATGTTTTCAGGGTCTATTTTTTGAAGTTTCAGGGGTCATGCTCCATAAGAATGTGTTCTCTGTGTCTGTCTCTGATTCTGTCTGTCTCATCTCTGAGTAACAGCAGTTCCTTATATTACTTTTTCAGTTACCGTACAAGGTTTCATTATTATTTGCACTCATATATGGCATTATATATTCTTCTTATTAATTTTTCTCTCCCGTTGTCCTGCCCATCTCCCTACTTTCTCTCTTGCTGGTCTCATTGGTTCCACTAAACCGCAGTTTCGTCTGCTTTCATGTCACTTGTATACTGTTACTCTTTCCTCTGTTTCTTTCCTTTCATCTCCATTAAGATGTCTTCTAAATCATAAATGGACAAATGAGTTATAGAGACAGTTCTCAAAATAATAAATAAAAATGGCTAGTAAGTATTTGAGGAAGTGTTAGAAAATATTCTTAGCCATCAGAAAAAAATACAATTTAAAAGTTGTTTTGAGATTCTGTCTCACTCTAATATGAATAGTTGTCATTGAGAAACACAAGATATACTGTTAAAGAAGTAGAGGAATTATTTCTATACAGTGCAGCCACTAAAACCAATATGGCATTTCCTCAAAATCTAAAATCAGAATTACTATATAACTCACTTATTCCTTGTGATCTGCTGAAGGACTCATAAGTTGGTCTAGTACTCAGATATGTACACATTTATGTTTATTGCTTCACCTTCACAATAGCTATGGAATGAAAGCAGCCTAGATGTTTATCAATAGAAGAAAACACACATAGAGATTTATAACTGGCCAACACACAGAAAAAAAATGTTGTAGAGTGCTCATCCCTCAATGGAACATACCTATCATACCTCCTCTTGCCAAGGCTCAAGAATCATTGCCAAACAGGGGTCAGAAAGATTGTAAAAGCCAGAAGTGGTGGGTGACACAGCTAAATATTTTGGCTGTGCTAGAATCTAGTTCCTTAAATTTTATACCAGAGTTTTATTTTAAATTCTTAGGAAGCAAGTGAAAGTGACACACATTGGTCAGCTACTGGACAACCGTGTAGTTGCACATATGAACTGACATTTGCTGTGACTGCATGTACAAATCCTACCAACCACCAAGCCAGACATAAATCCTAGCATTGAGTGAGAGGATGGTTGGTAAATTCTACCCCCATATGAACAACTATTGGAAACCGACAGTTGTAAGAAGAGAGTCAGTTTTCTTCAAGGTTGTGATAGATACCTACAAGACTGCCCACACTCCAGTAGATGCTCCTATACATGTGCATACATTGGACATACTATGTGGACTCCATGTGGAATGTGTGTGTGTGTGTGTGTGTGTGCATGAGAGACAGAGAGACAGAGACACAAACACAAACACAGAGACGCAGCGAGATAGAGACAGAGAAAAATGAGAGAGAGAGAGAGAGAGAGAGAGAGAGAGAGAGAGAGAGAGAGAGAGAGAGAGAAAGAGAGAGAAGAGAGGTAAAGAGAGAGAGAGAGAGAGAGAGAGAGAGAGAGAGAGAGAGAGAGAGAGAGAGAGAGAGAAAGAGAGAGAAGAGAGGTAAGATAGACAGACCAACCAGACAGACAGACTGACACAGAAACGGACATACAGAGAGACAGAGGCAGACTGAGACAGACACATATGACATAAAATTGGGAAGGAAAAATGATGGATGGAAACAATGAGGGGAGTGTGAAATCACGTTGTATACTTGTATTACAGTCTCAACCTTATAAAAAGGAAAAAAAATTTATTCACTCAAAGATAAAAGTGAAATCATAACACTTGCAAGAAAATTAAATTTATTGTGTTAAGTACAACAAGCCACAATCATCAAGAAAGACATTGTTCTTTCTCTCACGTATTGAATCTAGATGAAAGATTATGCAGTGTGTGCACACATGTGTGTATCAGGGGTGTGTGGAAGTAGAAAGGGGACTGTGAGAGGGGAGAGAAGCCTGAGATTCTTCTTAAGCATGAGGCCCACTCCGTGTCTTCCCTCCTAGGTTGAATGTGTCATTTCTCTGTGTTAATCGTGACTTCTTGAGTTGTGGTTCCCGAGCCTGGATGTGGTGGTTTAGAGGTTCTTCAGGGTCTTCTTAGGATTTTCTCTCTGCATTCTAACACTGGTCATGCTGATGTTTTCTGAACCTCTACAGACCTGTTTGTGTTCAATGCTTCCTCTTGGGCTCATGCTTTAGACACTCACAGTCCCTTTTCTCTTTAGTCACAATAGCACGCAACTCACAAGGCAACTTTCTGAACGCCTATTTCGAACATCCCTGATTCTGTCCTATTACCACCAACACTAATAGATCCACTTTCTCTAACTATGAAATTAGTACATTTTATTTTACATTTTTCATTTTTCCACTGGATTATTTCTGTTACCAGGCATCTTGTTAAGCCCTGGATCAAAATCAATGCATTCTATTTTAGTGAGCAAGAGATGGCATTGGTGATGAAAATAAATTAATTTAAGTGGCTAAAAATAAAACTGTATACTCCTATCTATAGTTACTGTTAAATTTTAACTTTAGTGTTTCCATGATAACAATTTAGATACCTTCATGTTACAAATTTTAAAAATATCTATTTCAATATGTTTAAGAACCTGTAGGGGTTAGAGGTGGGCTGGTTTGAGTTCAAGTGATTGATAACTTCACTTTTGTTCTGTATAATAGTTTACTGGGATGTTATATATTAAAATCGCCTCTCTCATTATGTAAGTTCTGGGAAGAAACATCTGTCTTGATAGTTTCTAAGCTCTCATACAGTAAATGATACAGTAAATCATCCTGGGAATCATTCACTGAGTTCCTATTTCTTGAAGAATATGATTTGAACCTGAGAGTATTTATGTGATCTGGGTTAAGAAGCAGGAGAAAAGTATAGCTACTTTTGTTCCTCAGAATACATCCAAAGCAAAATTTGGAGGTGAATTTCAGAAAACTAAATATGTTTCCTTATGTTAAGAAGTTTCAATAAAATATGTGATTATGTCTCACTTGTTAGCTAAGGCAAGTGCAATCAATCCCTGGGAAATTCACTGAGTTATATGTGGCCTTTTCAAAACAGCTCCACTTTCCTAAAAGTGAGCAGAATTCTAAATAAGAACCCAAACATAGGTTTTCCATCCCTAGAGAGAAGGAGCACAAAATAACTTTCTGTGGGGGAATAGCCAGCATAGCTGCTCTTTAAAGTATCTACCTGGTGAGCTTAACAATGCACTTGTAGTTAATTATTTTTGACAGTCCTTACATGTGATCATAAGAAATAGGAAAAGTCAAAACTTTGCTTCAGATGTTCATTTTTTTGAAAGATGTAATCTAGCAACAATTTAATTGTATAAGCTTGCAATTAAATATGAATACTAATTTCTTAGGGTTTGCTATCAGCATAGTATTTAACAATCAAGAAACAATAGATATATTAGTATTACAATTAAAAATCATATTCTATGCGTGTGTGTGTGTGTGTGTGTGTGTGTGTGTGTGTGTATACACCATATGCTTACCAAAAATAGCCTGTGGTTAACAGCAAGGCATTCAGTATTTGGAGATGATTTATCTTTCAGGATTTAAATCAAAGTCCATCCCCAAATCTTTATCACAGTATCTCTAGAGAGTCAGGATAGAGCTGTTGGTCAAAATGACTTTTTGTGAAGACATTCATTTTCTATACTTATTCTAAAGTTATACCTCTCAAAGACTTCAATTATTATTATAACTCTACTTATACTTTTATAACCCAGCTGTAAAATAAATCCCTTTTTCTTGATTACTTTAACAGTCAATGAAAAGATAGAGTTAAAGACTTTAGAAAAACATAAGATTTATTTATTTAAATGTTGAGTGCATTTAGACCATTATCCTGGTGAAAAATGAATGTTTCTACTGCCGATGTCATTGGAAAGTTTCAGTGGTCAGTTGCATGTCCCTTCCCCAACTCTTCCCACCAAGTGGAATGTCCTGAAGTTCATCACTAGAGTCTTGTTCAATTCTTTCCCTCTATCTCTCTGTCTTTGGCTGCTCCAGATATGCAAAGTTATTATGCAAAGCTGCACAGTGCATTTTGTATATCATATTGCACCCTAGCAATGGTCTCTGGATAGCAAGCAAGACCAATATTAGTCATATATTGTTGTGTGAAAAAATTGTTTTCTGAGATAGTTCTGATGCTATCTTTGAACTAATGGATTGCCCCCCTCCAAAAAAAGAAGAAAAAAAAAAGCTGGTTGTGCATTTCCCAACGTGATATGTCTACCCATGTATTCAACTTTTATCCCATCTTTATTTTATTACCTTTCTTCATTTCATCTGTGTCTAGCTAATTCCTGCTTAAAAATATATAACTTAAAAAAATATAACTGTTCATATATTCCCCAAGCTTTGCTTAAACTGCTAGTTCAGTAATTCCTCTAGAAGGCTCTCTTCCTCATGTTTAACAATGGGGTACTTGGTTACCAGTCCTCACTTCTTTCCACTATTACCACTCCACTGAATGATTTTATCAACTGTCTGCATCTAGGAAAACCATGAGTCTTTTGCTTTCTCTACAAAGCTTTTCTTCCTGTTGCTAACCTCAACAGGGTGCCTTTGGTAATTAGCCCTGTTGGTTACCCCACCTTGATATTATTTTCTCATTTCTTTCATCATCCCATATTCTCTTTATTGTCCCTTTGTTCATTCTCTAATAATGCATTTCTCATCTTATTCATGAAGTATTCATCCATTGGCATGGTCCTGATGCTACAGCTAGCCAAAAACATCCCAAATCTACATGTACAGTCCTGAGAGTTCCAGGTCTTTTCATCTCTATATTCCAACTATCCATATATGCTATTTAAATTATAAAGACTGGATGTCATTAACTTCTTATATAAGCCTGTATTTTGTACTTTCATCTCTTTAATATCATGATTTGTGTGTTGTTAATTTCTTCAACCTCCACAGCAGCTGAGACCTAAGTTGCTACATCCTGTAGTCTTAACATCATGCACATCCATGGTGTAGTGTGTCAATTTCTCCTTGAATTTGTCTTCCTTTTCACTTTAGCTCTAATACTTTTATTCCTCTAATACAACCAGTATATGTATTTACTGGCATAGTTTCCCAAAGATGCCATTTAAATAACATTGCTACATATATAGTATTAAATTTATCATGTTGCTTTAGTCTCCTGGAAACATTTGAAGATCTTTTGCCAATGGAATTTGGCCCTCAACAAGAAACATATTTCTCCCAACCAATTGTTCTTATGTGCATCTGCTGTTTATTCCCTCTAATCCCAGTATTTTCTCTGGGATGATCCTTTCTTCTGTTCCTCCATTCAAGTTGACCATTTCCTTTACAATTTTCAACATTTATTCATTCTTAAAAGCATATTCAGAACACTTACATTACCAGATGGTTACTCTTTAGCTTTATCATTCCTCTGCACATGACAGATTATTACAACATATCTGTGCTGATCTAGGAACCATGGGAGGAAGCCTTCAAGGAAAGGGTACTAAAAAAGAAGGTGATGTGAAAGGGGAAAGAGAGATGATAGAATAGAAAGGGTTAAAGGGAATAGGAGATGGGAGGCCAGAATAGATGAGGAACTATGTGAAGGAAGAATTAACAGTAAAGACCCTTGAAAAAGCTACGCACAATTTTATTGCTATAGAAACATCCTAACACACACACACACACACACACACACACACACACACGCACGCACCAGTTTTAAATGGAGTTTCCTAGTAAAAAGGGGATGATACCAGAAACTGAAGGCTATCCAAACACAAACCCAAGTGCTAATTATAGATTACCTATAACTGAGCTCTTGGTGTACTGGCTAGTTTTGTGTCAACTTGACACAGGCTGGAGGAAAGGAACTTCAGTTGGGGAAATGCCTCCAGGAGATCCAACTGCAAGGCATTTTCTCCTTTAGTGATCACGGGGGGGGGGGGAGGTCCCTTGTGGGAGGTGCCATTTCTGGGCTGGTAGTCTTGGTTCTATAAGAGAGCAGGCTGAGCAAGCCAGGGGAAGCAAGCCAGTAAAGAACATCCCTCCATGGCCTCTGCATCAGCTCCTGAGTCCTGACCTGCTTGAGTTCCAGTCCTGACTTCCTTGGTGATGAACAGCAGTATGGAAGTGTAAGCTGAATAAACCCTTTCCTCCCCAACTTGCTTCTTGGTCATGATGTTTTGTCCAGGAATAGAAACCCTGACTAAGACAGTTAGGGTAGGGTCTCGTATATATTTCCCCAAATACTACAGGCTATTATTATTATCTTTAGTTACCAAATTGATGGTATGAACATATTGCTAAAGATACCACATATTTAGGTCATAGAGTATGGAGAAACCAAATTCACACTAACTGAAAAGCGCCATTCCTATTGGTTAGCTTCCACAGTACTGGGTAGGCGAATGTTTGCTAACATGGGAGAAAAGTCATCCATACTCTTACTCTTCTGTGAACTGTGTGTGAGCCTGACAAAAATATGTACATTGGTACCATGGTGGTATACAGCTTATAGAATTAATTAACTGCTCTCTGAATGTGCTTCAAGCCTGAGCCACAAGAGAACATGCTCCTCAAACTCTTTACAGGACAAAAACTGCCTAAGCTGGTCTTAGACCTAGACATGAACATATTTCTGCTGCTGCTTCTACTACTACTACTACTACTACTACTACTCTTATAAACAGACATTAATAGAATGCTCCTATCTCTTATTTCATATCCATAGGTTATTGTATCTCTCAACTGTCATCAGAGAAACTTATTCTTTTTTTTAATTAGGTTTTTACTTCATTTACATGTCAAATGGTATCCCCAAAGTCCCCTATACCCTCCCTGCCCCTGCTCCCCTACCCACCCACTCTTCTAGGCTCTGGTGTTCCCCTGTACTGGGGTATATAAAGTTTGCCAGACCAAAGGGCCTCTCTTCCCAATGATGGCTGACTAAGCCATCTTCTGCTACATATGCAGCTAGAGACACGAGCTCAGGGGGTACTGGTTAGTTCATATTGTTGTTCCACCTATAGGGTTGTTGACCCCTTCAGCATCTTGGGTATTTCTCTAGCTCCTCTTTTGGGGTCCTGTATTCCATCTGATAGCTGACTGTGAGCATCCACTTCTGTGTTTGCCAGGCACTGGCATAGCCAGAGATCTACAACTGATCAATGTGTAGAGAATAAGACCATAGAGTACTCACCTCTAAATGGGACACCTATATCACCCCCCCCCAAAAAAAAACCCACACACTAATATAAGAGCTCATAGTGGAAGAGATGAAGGAAAGATGGTAAGAGCCAGAGGCAGTGGACATTTGCCAGATATGATAGTGCCATTATACACGTGAACTCAACAACAGTGTTGACTAAATGTATGAGACTTCATAATCAAGAAAGCCGAAATCCCAGAATTATGGAGGAAGTTCACATGATGTCCCATCCCTAGCTGGGGAATTTCTAGCAATTAGACTGCTAAGGAGGTTAAAAAAAAAATCAAGTTTCTGAAGGGATATTGTTTCTGAAATGCTACCCATACTTGAGTAGATTGTTCTTCAACTAAGCATTTACAGGTAGCACTTAATAGACACAATAGGATTAAAAACTGAACACTCAGGGATGGGGAGGCTCAGCTGCTAAGAGTACTCAGTTCTCATAGAGGACTGGATTCTGTTATCCATATCCCTGTGGTGGCTTAAAATCACCTGTAACTCTAGTTCCATGGCACCCAGCACCCTCTTCTGGGCCCTAGTGGTACATGGGAATATACATATGGGATACACACATAGGTATGGGTACTCACATTTAAACATAACTTTAAAAATGTGTAAGTTGGCTACACAATGAAACCCTGTCTTGACTCCCCCACACTCCCCAAACCCTTCTAAATGTGCCTTCTCTACTTTATTTTGAAAACTTATTACATTAAATACAGCCACGAGTACCCAACAGGTGTTAAGTGTAGGTGAGCTAAAGAGCTAGGCAGTAACATGTTCCATATGGTGCATCTTTTAGAATGTTCCACCTATAACCCTCTCTCTTACCTTATGTATTCCCCTTTAAAAGACACAAAGTAAAAAGCTGTTATTTATGTAAAATAAATGCATCAAGCCAGGAAAGAGGAAATTCTCCAAGTCTCCATTCATCCTGGAAGCCCACCCAGGCTGAGCAATGGAGAGGTGACACTCTGCATCAGCTAGCACATCCTTAATTTCTCCCTGCTCCCTGTTCCCACTCCTATTATCTCCCCACTGCCACAGCTGCATACTGCTATTGTCAGTGGTAAAGATGAGACATCTCTAATTAGAGGGCAGGATAGATTGCTTTTATCTACTTTTAACATGCTTTTACATGGCACCTGGTACACAAGCCTTAGCTCGGCAGCCATAATTTGAAAAGCAAATGAATGTTCGCAGAAATACGATACACTTTAGGAAAAAAAAGAAAATTAAATATATAAAGTAGCAAGATCAACATGCTGGAGACTGCAGAGGTTTTGAGCTGTCAGACTTATGTGTGTTTCCGTACTGGAGTGAATTATAATCAGCAATCAGAAAGCCCATATATTCTGAAAAGTCAAGATTTAAAGTCTTGAAAATCATCAGGGCAAGAAACAGACTGAGGTTACTCCATTGGAAAAAAAAAATTGAGGAAAGTCAGCAGTGGAAAATATTCAACACCATTTTTGCTGATTTTTGTCTATCTGTTCATTTGTATAATAGATATATCCATTCTGCTTGAATTTATGTTGCTAGTCTTGTACCTGATTTTTTAAATTTTTATTTTATTTTATTTTGGTGGTGTAGGACAATTTTCAAAATAAAGCAATTTATCATTTTTTAAAACACAAAGCAGAGACAAGTCAAACACTGTTTGATCTATAGTGTGTGGGACAGCAATGCCATTCTATAAAAATATCTGACATTTATTATCGCTTGGGCTACAAATTCTGCACACAAACTCCGCAGTGTCCTCTCCCTCTGATCATTATCAGCAGAAACACATCAAGTGTTTTCCTCTGGCAGCATCCATCACAGCAGGACTCCATGCTCTCTGCTCTGCCACTCCTAGCCCTTGCTCTGGCATAGGTGGCATTACTGCTGGAGGAGCTACGGAGGTCTGCTGTCCTTCTGTGGAGGTTGCCCGATTACTGGCCAGTACTTTCAGGCTGCAGGAACTGTTATCTTTAAATAACAACTGTGATCCACTGCATATTTACGGCTGCTGTAAAACACAGAGCCAGCTGGAGTTCTTTAATGCAGTGGGTAAAAAGGATTTCCAGTTAAGAGGAAACAGTACACTCAAGACATGGACATTGCAGAGGAAACTGAGTCTGAACCTCAGGTTTCCCCAGATCCTGATATTTGGAACTTAAGTCTCAGTCTCTTCTCTCTCTCTCTCTCTCTCTCTCTCTCTCTCTCTCTCTCTCTCTCTCTCACACACACACACACACACACACACACACACACACACACAC
>NC_034611.1:22035238-22131180 GCF_900095145.1 Mus pahari | reverse complement strand
CACACACACACACACACACACACACACACACACACACACACACATTTGGCATACTGGAACAGGACAGTACACTTATCAGGGAAAATGAGTTCTATATTTTTAAATTTTATTTTTAATGTGTATGGATGTTTTTCCTACATGTAAGTCTGTGTACTATCTGCATGCAGTATATATGGAGGCCAGAAGGAGGTTTCCGATTTCTTGAATCTGGAATGCTAAGTTGTTATTGGCTGCTGTATGAGTGCTGGGAACCAAACCTTAGTCTTTTGGAAAAGCACTCAGTGCTCATAACCACCTCTGCAACCCCAAGATTCTATATTAGCAGCATTTGTCATTTAAACAAATTGTACTATGACCAGTGATGGCTGCATATGAAATTGCATTTACCTCACTCCTGCAGTTTCCTACTGTATAGTATGCTACTCATTAGCATAATTGATTAGAGTGCTGTGGTCCCCACTGCTATAGTGATGCATTTTTTCTGACCTTCTTGTGATGAGTTAACACCTTGTCATTATTTCTGATCAGAGACGTAAGAATGGAAAAGATATATCATGGTGGATGAGAGAGTTTCTAGTTCTTTCTTTCTGCTTTGGCAATCAATAATGGTCAATATTGTGATTGATTTGTGAGCTTCAATCTCAGAGTTAAAAGAAAGGGAGGAGTCCAGAACTATCTTATCCCTGGCATGAAGCAAGAAAGAGTTTGTTGTTTGGAGCCATTGAATTTAGTGCTTTTTGCTACTGTAGCTTACCTTCAGTTCTACACTATTGTTATACATTTTGTCCTCTACCTACTTTACCTTGTAAGTTTTCCTCACCGGGTACACTTTGATTGTTATAGTTACGTCGACCTTATCTTTCTTCTCTATCAGGGTACAATTTTCTTGTGGGAAGAGACAGCTCACGTAACTTAGTAGCCTGTAATATACGATCTTTGACTGTAAGCAATACTGTTGATTTAAAGTGAATTTAGTTTACCCAAAGTTGATACTTCATCTCTGTGTTCAGAAGGCAATGAAGGAGCACTTGCATTGCCTATTCTTGAGAATCATTATTTGATCTGTGTCTCAAAGTAAAAAGACAAAGATGATGAGGTCTGATACAGTAGAAAAATATATTCAAGCTAGCAGGTTTTGTAGCAGCCAGCTATGTGGCATCTGCTAATTCAGCTTGGCAAGTGTGTGTTACTTCTCCACTTGTGTATGCCAGAGTTACAGACACTGAGAAATTAAGAGTATTGAGAATTCTTGGGGAATTAACAGGGTCACAGTAAGTGCTATAATGAGTTATATTTTTATCTTCACAACAAATTAAAAATATCTACTTGGTAGACATATTGCAAAGGTTGATGAAAATGTTATTTTGTATGTAATATAAATCTCGTGTGTGTGTGTGTGTGTGTGTGTGTGTGTGTGTGTGTGTGTGTGTGTGGTGTTGGATTTTTGTTTTTGTTGTTAATATTTGAGACAGCATCTCATTATATAACCTAAGCTATCCCTGAATTCACAATCTTGTTTCAGATTTTAAACTGTGGGGATTATAGACAGACAATACACACACACACACACACACACACACACACACACACACACACATCTATAAAGTATAATTTTTTGGATTTTTGAAGCATTTTATGAGTTTTTGAATAATGTTTTACTAATAGTTTTCAAGATTAAAGAACAATTACTGGATACTGTAGATAATTTTTTGGCTTGTTTCTTATGACAAGTATAGAACTTCCAAGATGTAAGTTTGGTAAGAGATTGTCAGTGTGTCTCTCTTCATTGCCAAAGCTGGCTTTCAACTCATGATGCTTCAACATCCACTTCCACAATGCTAAGATTTCATGCATGTGTCTTTATATCTGACTAAGAAATTAAAAAACAAAAACCTTAAATACATTTATACTGTTTGCTAATCATTATAAAAATTTATAACCATTAGTGTTTGGTTTAGAGAGAATGTCTGTGTATAAAAATAGTAATGGCAACAAACACATCCATTGTGGGCAGAATGCAATTCCTAACTTAACGTTTTAAAACTGACACTGCAGAGCTAGAATAGAATTAAGGTGTTTTCTAAGAACTGAAAGAGCTCGTCCAAGTCTAATGGTGACACACATGGACAGTGGTTGTAATTCAGAAGGCTTGTCCAAAGTGGTCATGGGACTGAGTAATTCTTTCTACAGTTGATTATGTCTGTAAGGATTTTGTGGGGGATCATGGAAGAGCAGTTGCTGTCTTCCAGGACCATGCAGTTTAGTGACAACTGAAGCAAAATGAAGGCCTTGGGCCATAGCTCAGTGCTCACAAACATGAGGTCCCAGCTCTTCTCTAGTACCAAAGAACATGGCAAGGGAGCTTTAAAATCACTCAGATCTTCTCTGTCACCACTGGACTTTCAAATGTAACTCTGACCATAAGAATGACAGAGCAGTATATATTTAACTCAATGTGTTTTGCAGAGTAAAAAAAAAAAAAGACCAAAAATCTCTCATTTCCCCAAAACTCTGCTCTTTCATTTGATTGGTATCACAATAGCCAAATGTATAATATCCTAAGTCTTTCTCTGATGGGCTCATTCATCTCTCACAGTAGACTCCCTCTGTGTACCCACACCTGCACAACTGTGTCTGGTATTTCTTGTTCCCAATGAGTGGCTTTTATACACAAATTATTGTTTTCTAATTGCTTCTAGTTTTAGATTTTAATATTAAATTTATAAAGGTACCCACTCATAAGACTGCTTCCTCCTTAATCTATATAATTCAACTTGCATTTAATAATACATATTTTTGATGATAACTACTAAGAACACTTATAACTTGATTTGTTCTTCTTAAAATTTTGAGTGATCCTTATAAATTTAAAATTCTATTTCATTTATTCATACTTTAGGTTTTGATTACTGAATACAATTTGTCTGAATTGTTAAATTACAGTTACACAGAATTAATACATTAAGTTTATGGATATGGTGAATCTTATATTACTTTCAATATTTTACTACTCTTTGATACATCATAGTCTCAACTTTCAAATAAATGTAGCAACTTAAATGTGTCACTCATTCACATGTTTAAATTGAAACCTGTTAGATACTTCAAAGGCTACATTCTCTCAAATATTGTACATTCCTAAAGTATCTAAATAACAGATTATTCTGCCATAACAGCTGGAATTATGAGTTCAGTTCAGTTCTTCATTTCTGTATGTAACTATATATTTTCCCAGGTTTAACAACTCACATGGGAAACCACTCATTTCATTACATATAATTTGGTGATTTCCTTTCCAGGTAAGTAGGAATTGCCATCTCAGTTAGCAAGGATGGTCTATCTAGAATGATTACTGCAGACAGACATGTAGGACCTTGTTTACATGAGGAGAAATTGGGACTGCAAATGAAGCAGTGTCTGGCCAAAAACAAATCTTTATTTTCTTAAATTTTATAACTCACTTAAAAATTTTACTTGACTTCCTTCATAGTATACTTGAATTAAGAACAATTTCTTTGGTTCCTTTGAGGTATTGAGTATGTCAGCCTGAACTAGGTTTTTTCTTATACTTTTATGGTTTAGTGTCAAACATTCTAAGATCATTCCAAACTCAAATGGTATTGTCAAATGGTATGTTGTCTGGGTAACGCAGAAGAAAGAAATTTGCTATTATTTGATATTCCTCTGAAGCATATTTTGTCACTCAGTGTAATCCGTGATGGCATATGAAGAAATCAAAGCTCTTTTACTCAAGAAATGTAGCACAAGGGAGAACACAAGCAAAGAAAAACCACGCAAGTCATATGTAAGTGCAACTCAAACCGACGGAAAGGAGATCGGGTCTTTTTCTAGGATTATCAAAGCTTTCTTCCAAAAGGAAACACTTGTGGTCATTTCATTAAGCCCTGCAAGCCACTGTAGTACATTTTCCTAGATGGTGAAGGACAGTGGTCCTCAAAAGCAGTCTGGACCAGCATCACTAGTAGCAGCGCCCTGGGACTGTGTTGGAAATACAGATTTATAAGGTTAGACCTACTGTATCAGAAACTGTAGAGGTCAGGAAGAGGCCCTGCAAGCTAGGATAAATCAACTCTTTTGGTGATTGATGCATGATAAAATTATGAACCAATGTATTATAAATCTATTAAGTTATGTAAGTAGTCAAATTACCCTGACAAATGATTATGTTTCAAAGTGAAGTCATGTGAAAAGTATAAATAGTTTTGTAGATTACTAAGGATTCCTCAGTAAAAGCTCCATATTTTGGGTTGGAATCCTGAAGACCATTGGATACTGACAAGCAAATAAAAAGAGTGAAGTCACATCTTTCAAATGTTCACAGATCAACTATTGTGTTCAAGCATCCACCGTGATTCTAAACTCACAGGACACAAGCTGGCCTGCACGACTCTCAGGAAACAGGAATGTCCTTTGAGCTGTACCTTTGATGGCAAACTCAGCTCCTGGAAGCACCAAGCAAAGTAATTCCGAAACATTGCTTTACGGGATTATTTTCTATTTATAGAATAACAAGTAGAGGTAGTCGGAATAGACCTTCCATTGGACTGTAACTGCTGGGGTAAAGTCCCTTGAGATCAGTCCTATTTCAAAATCACTAGCATGTACTGCATGAATGAAGGTATCCTAAGCAAATCCAGCTGCATGCAAAACCAACGTCTTCAACACTTTCTGATATCGAGGTAAGAACTTTTCCATAGACTGTGTCCTCTTCCTTTATATATATGACAAAGTGAACTAAGAAACTGCTCGTTCTGAGGTTTAGCAAAGAAGATGGGGTGAAATTAGCGAGTCTCCTGTGCCCTCCACAGATTCAAGAAAGCCAGTAACTTCTCTTGTGGGAACTAGCCATAGCAGCAAGGCTGGAACTTGACAACCAACTATCACTACTTGACTCTTCTGAGAAGTAAACAAATTTACTCAAAATTTTGGAATAAAAATTGTGAGAGTCGTGCTTTGTCACATTTGGTTAACTAAAATTTTCAAGCTCAATTTATGATTAGTACTAATGGTAAAGGAGCAAATTTTGTTTTCAACTCCCCACCTCCTTTTCTGAAGTAGGTCTTTTGGATGCTATGACCGTGAATTACGACAGTGTGATTGTGAGCACATTATTTCCCTTCTGTAACTGACAGGTATCTACTCGCGCACAGAACATCTGTGTTAATGGTCAGATTTCTTAGCTAACTCAGAAGGTGCTGAAAACTCACATGTAAGGAGACCAAGTAGCATGGGAGGACAGACACCTTAATCTGAGATGGGAAGAAGTTTCCTTGGATTCTCCATGAATCTTCAGAGTTGGACGGATTGCTGTGACTAATTTACTATGTGCTAATTCATGTGGGGTTAAACCCAGAAGAAAATGTGTGGTGTTCAAGAGTAGTTATTGGAGGTTAGGAATTACATTTCTGGTTCTTTGGGACATGTGGAACCTGTTGCTTGATCGTAGTTGACGTGAGTCGTTTTGAGATGTCCTGATTAACTCTTTCCAACTCTGTGAGGGTTGGGCAAAGTCATAACTGCTAGTGAACAGGAAACTCACGTCTAGATTGTGAAAAGGGATTTCTTCACCTTGATATAATTATTCTTTCCAAAAATATAGTAGGTAATGGTAATTTTAATATTTAATGTAAGATATATTCGATGGATAGGTATACAAACTAGGATGAAATGAGACTGAAACAATAAAAAGTACTTATTGTAGCTTGAATCATTTTTTTGTAATCTGATTTTTATTGGTTATTTTATTTATTTACATTTCTAATGTTATTCCTCCCTTCCCAGTTTCCCCTCCACAAACTCCCTATCCTCTCCCTCCTCCCCCTGCCTCTATGAGAGTGCTCCCCCATTGCCCACCCACTCCTGTCTCACCGCCCTAACTTTCCCCTACCTTGGGTTTCCAGCCTCCACAGGACCAAGAGGATCCCTTTCCAGTGATGCCCACTAAGGCAATCCTCTGCTACATATCCAGCTGGAACCATGAGTCATTCCCCCCTCCCCCATATGTATTCTTTGGTTGGTGGTTTAGTCTGTGGGACTCTGGAGGGTCTGGTTGGTTGATATTGTTGTTCTTCCTATAGGGTTGCAAACCCCTTCAGCTACTTCAGGCCTTCCCCTAACTCCACTATGGGGGCCCCCTTGCTCAGTCCGATGGTTGGCTGAAAGCATCCCCATCTATATTGGTAAGGCTCTGGCCAAGCCTCTCAGGAGACATCCATATCAGACTCCAGTCAGCAAGCACTTTGACATCCTCAATAGTGTCTAGGTTTGGTGGCTGCACATGGGATGAAGCCCCAGGTGGGGCAGCCTCTGGGTGGCCTTTCCTTCAATCTCTGCTCAACTCTTTTTCCCTGAATTTCCTTTAGACAGGAGCAATTCTGGGTTAAAATTTTGAGAAGGGTGGATGGCTCCATCCCTCAACCCAGGGTTGTGCCTAACCTCTGAATATGGTCTCTACAGATTCTCTCTCCCCTTTGTTGGGTGTTTCAGCTAATGTCCATCTTCTTTGGTATTCGGAGTCTCTTGCTTTCCTGGCATCTAGGACTTTCTGTTGTCTACCCTCAGTTCCCCATCCCTCACTGCTACACACCTCTGTTCAATATCCTGACCCTCTGTACATCTCCCTTGTCTCCTCCCACGCCCGATTCTGCCCCCATTTTCCCCTCTCCCCCTCCTCTCTTCCTCCCAAGTCTTGTGCACCCTCTACCTCCCATAATTATTTTGTTCCCCCTTCTAAGTAGGACTGAGACACCCACACTTTGGTCTTTCTTCTTCTTGACATTCATATGGTCTGTACTAAGTCATTTTATAAGAAAAATATTATCAAATGACATCGTATTCAAATCTTTTTAATTTAATTTTTTTACTTACTTTATATTTCATTCACTGTCCCCCTCTAAGTTACCCCCTCCTATAATCCTTTCTCCATCCCATCTCCCCTTCTCCTCTGAGAGGTCCTCCCTCCCTGGTATCCCCTTACCTTGGCACTTCAAGTCTCTTCAAGTATAGGTGCGTCCTTTCCCACTGAACCCAGATAAGGCAGCCAAGATAGAAGAATATATCACACATACAGGCAACAGCTTTTGGAACAGCCCTGTTCCAGTTGTTTGGGATCCATATGAAGACCAACCTGAACATCTGCTACATATGTGCAGGGAAACCTAGTTTCAGTCCATGTTAGTTCTTTGGCTGGTGGTTCAGACTCTAAGAGCCCAAGGGTCTAGGTCGGTTGACTCTGTTAGCCTTCCTGTGGAGTTCCTATACCCTTTGGGCTGTAATCCTTCTTCCTATTCTATAAGAATCCCCAGACTCCATTCACTGTTTGGCTGTAGGTGTATGTACCTGTTTGAGTCAGATACTGGATGGAACATCTCAGACTCTAAGAGGACAACTTGTCCCTGTCTGCAAGCATAGCAGAGTATCATTAATAGTGTTATGAATTGGTGCTTTCTCATGTGATGGGTCTAAAGTTGGGCCGGTTATTGGCTGGCCATTCTCAGGGAAACCTCCATTCTCCCAGAATCTCTCCTCTACCTCCATCAGACATCTGGACCAATCAGATAAACTTTCCTTCCCCCAACCATTTTCCCTTCCCTCTGAGCCCTCTGGGCCAAGTCAAGCTGCCCTGAGCAGCCTGCTAGCCCAGAGAGACCTCTTTTCTCCTCCACCTCTCCACACATCTTCATTGGACCCGAGGCTCCTGAAACATACAGAACTTCAGGTCAGGAACCATAGAGCCCAAGGATACCCATCAGAGCCCTGCCACACCCAGACATATTCAAATCTTATTGGGCCCCTATAAAAAGTACATCTGATTTCCACAGACACCTCCTATATGGAATTATTTCCTAGAAAATGTCACCACTCCGAAGGGATGTACTCCTTTGCCAGTAAGTCTTCTATCATAATGTCAAGGCTACTTCAAATCTTGCTGCACCTTAAAATAACCGATCTCTGTACCACGTATGAGCTAATTCCCAGAGCAGCCTACACTCCCAGCTCTTCTGAGCCATAAGCTGAAAATTAACAGCAATTTTTCATTATGACACCAGAACCCCAACTGTGCTCATAAGTGATCCAGAAAAAAAAATACACTATGATATGATTCTGGTTTATCTATGGACTTTCTTTTTGAGTTTTCAAAATGGCACAGCATTTCTCAGCACCACTTACATAAATACAGTGATACTGTAATAGAAAGGGGAGTTATCAGCATACTTCACTTGAAATGTTTAAGAGAGAAAAATGTCATGGCACAAATTTGAACTACTACATTGTTTTCCTGATTTGCAGAGTTTCAGGAGACATCGAATGAATAGCCCCCACCCTAATGCAATGTTTCATGTACATTCTATAAGTCTGTGAAATTTCTATAATGCAGCAAAATAAGCCTTGCCTCGGGTTTGACGTCCTCTGTTTATGAGCAGAATCCTGTGCACCTGCTAAAGCCACCTGCACATTTTAACTTAGCATTTTAAAGCAACTTCAATCAAGTATGCATTAGCACACAAACTCACCATCTAGTACATTAAGCATTTAAGGCTCAATTCATAAATTGCTTAGAAAGATGGATGTCCCCTCTCCCCTGCTTCCCTGTTGCTCCTCCAGCCCCTCCGCTCTGAGCTGGGGATTATCTATCACAGTAGAAGGGTGCCTTATCCTTACTGTCAAATGGAATTAGGATGTTATTTAACTCTTGGGAGGCAAATCCATAAGACTCATGGTCTGTTGTTCATAAGACAACAGAAATTTTATTTATGATTATAAATAGCCACGTTTTCAAAAGAAAATGCCCATCAGTCATGAGACCATGAACCTTGTGCATGACAATTTTCCTTTTCATTTGTAACAGCAGCTGCCAAATCTGCTTCTTGTAGGGAGCAGGAAAAGAATTTTCTTCTTATTTCTTTGAACTACATTTGGATTTATCATTACTGTGGGCTATCTCAAAATGTTTTTATTTATTTTTCAAGTGTGACATCAAACATTAATAAAAAAAACATTTATTTGGATACATTCTCTCACTTCTCTCCCAACCTCTGTGGCCATCCGTCATCACTACTTTCATTAACTAGATTCTGTTTGGGGGTTCATCTCTGCTGCTGGTTCATTCAGAAAATGGCTTTGAGTTCTCATGATCTTCCAACACTAACATAAATGAGAGAAAATAGCATTCAACCACACACAGAAACGTCCTTTGGTTTTGACTATTTGAGGGAGCTGCAACTGGCTTCTCTGGAGAAAAGTGATCAAGGATGATGCTTAGCATGCACAGAACAGTCACCTCTGTAAAGGACTTTCTAGATGCAGATGTCAGTAGTGCCAGCACTGAGAAACTGTGGCACAGACGAGGAAGCTAAGTAGATATATTGGGCTCACTTAGTATGACGCCTTGGATCAGGGCAGGCCTTAGTTGTGAAGTCCAAGTCCTCAGATTCTAACCATGCCAAGTGAGTCGCCTATTTTTTTCATGACTACTCATCTTCAGAGAATACACCATGGAGGCAGATATTTGTCAGATGGATGTACTTGCTGGCATTTGCTTCTTTGTAAAATGCACAGATATTTCCTGTGGTCATAATATAATACTGAAATGTTCTAATTACTATGGAAATAATCCATTACATGAGGATACACTAATATACCTCCAGATTTAAAGACCATATCTTGAAATAGGTTATAATCTAGTAGTAGTTGCTGGAACAAGAATATATGAGAAAGTAGGCCTAGTTAATGATAATGAAAGCTATAATTATCTATCTATCTATCTATCTATCTATCTATCTATCTATCTATCTATCTATTTATTTTGGTTTTTCGAGACAGGGTTTCTCTGTATAGCCCTGGCTGTCCTGGAACTCACTTTGTAGACCAGGCTGGCCTCGAACTCAGAAATCCTTCTGCCTCTGCCTCCCAAGTGCTGGGATTAAAGGCGAGTGGCCCCACACCCAGCAAAGGATATACTGAGTGTTCACTAGGTGTAGCTATCCTATGACATTTAATTCATTGTTCACTTAGTCTTCTTTGCCTTTAAATCATTATGAGGAAGATGTTGTAACTATTTACGTTTTGCAAATAAGAAGAACAAATAAAGGTACAATTCAAGAATTATTCTAAATTCCACAAACAATGAGGGTGGGGACCATTTTCACACCCAGGTTTGCTACTGTGGGCCACACTCATCCCTTCCTCATGCTCTCTTTCAGTGTAGTTGATGCAGTCATAAAAATAATACAGTGTTTTACTTGTGGGCAAAATATATGCTTGTAATAAAGTGAAACAATAGTCTAAAAATGTTTCTGCAATAGAATCCTTCGATGAGTTTAGTATGCATGCCTAAGATGAACAGTTTGTCATTGTTCTGAAGATCATGAGCTCTGGCAAAGACGGGGAAGACGATTTTCAGTGATCTTCAATGAATACAATAAGCACTTATATGTAAAATGAATGAGAAATATGCTTATTTTATAAAAATAACTTGGAATAAAATACAAAAACAGAAGTTGCTTTTGAAAGTAAAAAAAAAAAAAAATCATTGCCCTATCGTAAAATCTCTGTGTTTTATGAGACTTTTGAAAATGAATATATATCTAGTATTGAAGAATGTTGGTACTGAAATTAAGTGTTTTGGGTAACTTGACATAGCTTTCAATAAGTAAATTCTATGTCAGTCTTACCTACCAAATTAAGAAAATAATGAACCTATATATAATCTTCCCCTAATGATTAAAACATTTTCAATAATGACCTTGGAAAAATAACTTTTAATTTCTGGTCAATGTAATACAATCGTAACATATTTTTTATTTCTATTTTTCAGATTATATTTTAATAATTAATTCTGCATTAAAAAAGAAATGAAACAAACATAGCAACCTTAAAATATTTCTCCCCAAGGCACAAAATTTAGTATTTTGAGAGATGGAACATCTTAGTTTATAAAAATCTCCAGCACCAAGCACAGAAATAATGCCTAGAAGGGTAATATAATACATTGTATATATTGGGAAGATGTTAGTGAATATTTAGAAAATCTTCCCCAAAATTAAATGAATTAATATATAGGGTTTAGTATGGTGTGAATATTCTCCTTTGACAGACTCAGGTTCAACAGCTAGAAGAATATTCAAACGGAATTTGAATCTCAGTTCTCAGGCAAATCACTTTCCTCGTTCCATTTTTTTTCCTGTGCATTTTGCCAGTATGTGTGCATGTGTATATGTGTGGAAGCACAAATGTGCACACCTGTGTCTGGGGGGGGTGTGTATGTATGGAGTTCAGAGGTTGAAATGCTTTCAGGTAAGCACTTCATCTCCTAAAACATCTCCTCAGACCTCCCATAGCTGGTATTCATTCCATCAATCCATTCCAATACTAGGAAATTTTACTTTTTTATTTAATTAAAATATAATTCCCACCGTTTATCTCATCCCTTTTCTTTCGCCTACACCTCACCTCTTAAGTCTCCATTCCGTCAAAATGTACAAGTTCCTTATTTTAACTAATGTTGTGACATACACATATAAATGGATCAAGACATAATATGACCCTCCAAGTCTTTTTAGTGTTGCCTGTATGTGTGTGTTTCTAGGACCGATCTTGGTATTGGATCACCTATTAGGAAAAGACGAATTTTCTTTCTCTCAGCTGTTATCTTCCTGTAGCTTTCTATCCATGGTGAGACTCCATGAGATTTCTCATGAGTACACTGGGATGCAAACTTTTGTTGGAATTATTGGTGTTTGTTTAGACAGCCAGGTTGACATTTCTGGGTGTAGCTTCTCTGTCATAGGTAGAGAAGGTACAATCTCACAGAGGCCTCCTGGCCCTCTGGCTCTTACAGTCTTTCCATCCTCAATTCCCGATGTTGCCTGAGCCTTGAGTGCAGAAGTCACGTAGATATACCAGTTGGAACAGGTTTTGGTAATTTCATCTCAACATTCTGCACTGTAGTGTGGGAAGTATCCAAAGCTCTGTGAAAGTAAATCAATTCAAATAACATTGCAGACATTTTTTGCCTACCCCTTATCACTCTAGCCAGAGTCTTTTAGTTTTAACTCTCATGGAAACCAGATCTCAGACCAATTTTCAAGTCTCGTATCATTTACTAGTTTCTTAGCCTACTGTAATCTCCCATTTGGCACGGAAGGTGGAATCATTTGTAATATGCATTCTGACTCCACTCTCAAAAAGCCTTTGCTCTTTGAGCTAGACCCAGATCAAGTAATCTAGATTTATTCAGGTGCCCAAGGTTATCAATAGGATCTTTCTGGTCCTGTTGCATGTCCTTTTCAAGTCAGTGAGGACAGACACTTCACTAAAGTGTCAGAAGAGCTGGCTGTTCTGCTGCATTATGGGTGGCAGAGTAGCTCTGGGTGACCACTTTCTTGCCTTTCTGCTCACAGAACACATCATTGGTTTCCTCCCTCACTTTATTGTAGCAGTGGGTAACTTCACCTTCAGATTCGAGGGGCTGTAAGTCTTTAATAGTTTTACCAGGATTAGGGAGTAGGATTCCCCTCCCCCTTTTCTCTTTTTTGGTTTATTCTATCTGGAAATAGAAAAAACAGATAAAAATTGCCCACAAAATATATGTGCGCACTAAAAATGATGACAAGAATGCTCTCCAAGATAAATAGGCTGTGCTTCTCTTTCTTCAGAGATCCTGCATGGGTTGTCTGAGCTTGGAGTCTCTGCCCTGCTACTTTGAATTATTCATGAGTAAATGGCTTCAACTGTAACTGATTTTTAAAAAAGTTAATAGCAGCAAATTTCCACTATAGAAATTCAGTGTTTGTTCAGAGGTAAGTTAAATTCTGAACCTAAGTATCTAGAAAATTCCACCCCCCCTTTAACCTGTCAGATAGATATTTAAGTAAGTTATTTATTTTTTCAAAACTTGTTTTTAGATCAAATGTTCCTGGAGAAACTGCATTCCTAACTTCAAGCTACATCATGAACCAAGAAAACCTTGTGAAATAAAAAAAATAATATAATAAGCAAGAGAGAAACACGAACATTTATAATTCTCTCCAATGTCCTCCTTTTGGAGTAAATGGAATTTGAAGTGAATCATAGCCATGCACGGGGAGTACAGGCTTTTCCCTCCTTTTAATTAAATTATTCTTAGTAATTAAAAATTCTTTAGTGAGAAATTCTTTGTAGTTTTCTGGTACATCTTCCAAAGAGATTTTGGGGAGCAATAGCAAGGCTCCCCTTCATATAACAGTGAAACGTGACCAGAGGAGAAGCAAATGAGTCCCTTAACTCTTTAGCTGCAGAGTTAAGGGTGGACTAACTGGGCATTATGTTTAACTTCTGTTCCTAGAGACTTCTCTTGAAATAATATTATAGGAATGCTCTTCAAGATAAGCACATGTTCTACATAGTTCACTGTAAAAATGATTCACAGCAGTGGTGAAGAAAGAGTCACAGAGTTAGAAAAATCTGTAATTTGAGTTAGCTTGGATTGTATATTGTGGGCAAGCAGAATTATTCTGGCATATTTCAGAATCGTGTTGGCATCAGAAAGCTTAAAAAAAAACTTTAATCTATTCATTTGGTGATAGATTTTCACTGTGTATTGATTAAGTTTCTGGAAAACATATCTATAGAGGTTCCAAACATTTACCTCTCATCTTTATACCTTTAGGCTCTACCTTGGTCTCAGTATGGACAGGACAAGTCTACCAATACCATGATATATTTGAATCATGGACGTAAGCTATCTAGACTTTCATTCAAAGTCAAATATCAATCAGAATCATAAAACCCCCAAACCAAGGGTGGGCATTTTCTAATAGGCTATCTGCAAGTGAATATTTAATGCTTTTTAAATATTTAACTAGCACCACCACTTTGAATCTTCAGAAAAAGATGTATTAAAGAGATTATTGGATGGGTTTCTAGGCTGGATTAAATAAGGTATAAACTATTATCTATTTTATAAAAGTGTTTCAAAGACCTTTAAAGTACAAGTTTGGAAGAGCAAAAATACACTGTTAAGTTATTTTTTTTCCTTCATGTTTGATATAAGAGACAAGAAGGAAAGGAGTACTTAATTTTTTTTTAAAGCAAAGTCCTAGGAAATATGGTTTAAAGAAAACATAAAATAGCATTTTCAATAACCTTGACAGACCTCTTCAACAGTGTGAGTCTCCACTCATTCTTTCTAATCCATAACAAGAACAGGACAGCCAAAAACATAACCAATAGCCAGATGGCACTTACCTACAGCCACACCGTTCTGGGCAGGATCAGAACCTGTCTTACAGGCTGAAGGCTTCAGCGGGCACATAGTCTCTTGCTGAATGAAAGGAATAATCACTGATAGATTCGTGACTTCATGACATCATGAGAGGTGTTGGAAACTCAGAGGCAGATGGGTCCAGTTGTCATAGTAGGCTACTGAAGGGATGGCTCTGAAGGCTTCACCTTGTCCCAGTCATTGTCCGGGTCTTCAAGTTCTTGGTAACCATGAGGTAAACAACTCTCTTTTGCCACACAATCACCAAAATTATGTCCTACCTCACTGTTGTCTGAAAATCAATGGAGCAAGCCAATAATGGGGAGGGAATCTGTGAAATCACAAGCCAAAGCAGTATTTCCTCCCAAAATTCTCCTTTTTTTTTTTTTTTTTTTTTTTTTTGTCATATTGACAAAAAACCAAAATCACTTGCAAGCACACTCTGAATTCTGGAGATCTCTCATCTTCTATAACAGTCCCACCACACCCAATCCCTTTGTCTCACACATGCCTCAACTCTAAAAGCACAAACCAACTGTCATTTCTACATAAAGGTGACTGGAAAAAAAAAATATTTGTAGTACAGTATTTGCCTCTGAGCTACAAAGACAACTTCTTCATAGTATATAACTTTCTTGCCACTAGATTATGAACTATTAACCATACTGTACTTCATACTGCATCTCAATAACCTGGTATAAGTGCTTAGCTTGTATTTGCTTCTCAATAAATACATGGAAGTCGAGTGAATGAATGAATGAATGAATGAGAAACAAATGAAGGTAGGTAGATTTACTTAAAAGTGTATCCATCCAGGAATAGTGGTGTGCATTCCTAGCATCAGGAGACAGGAGTAGATGGATCTCTGGAGTTGGAGGCCTGCCCGAACTGGTAAATTTCAGTATAGCTAAGATTATCTAATAAGATTTTGTTCCAAAAGAAAACAAACAAACAAAACATGTTTCCTAAAGGACTTTTCTCTTCTAAGTATTTGACCATAGTATGGCCAGAATAAGCCATATCTGACTTTCCAAAAATGAGATTAAACCTAAAAAAAAAAATTAGCATTCAAGATGATAAAATGCTAAAAATGAGAAGACTATGGAGCATACATGTTTCCCAGTTCTGTTTAGAGTCTAGTATTTGTGGTGGGATAAATTACTCTAAGCTATTTGAAAGCATTCTGCTAGACTATATTTTCTCCCTGTAAGATAGGCATGTTTTCTTGTTTGGGTTTGTTTGTTTTGTTTTGAGACAGGATTTTACTCTGTAGCCCAGGATGGCCAATAACTCACTATATAGCTGTCTTAGTTATCTCGTTTGTGGCTGTGATAAACAGCTTGACAAGAGTAATTTAAGGGAAAGGGGATCTCTTTTGCCTTACCGTTCAAGGTTTCTGTCCATCTTGGTAAGGAAGTCATCGAGTGACGAATTCCAGGCCCCTGGTCATAGTTCATCCACAGGCAAGAAGCCAAGAACAAGGCATGCTTACTTGTTCTCAGTCGCTTTCTTTTCATTCATATTATCCCAGATTCCAGCCGAGGAATGGTGTTATACAATGGGTGAGTCTTCAAACTCAATTAGCGTAATAACATAACATGAGACCCACACATCTGTCCAGAAGCCCATCTTGTCTCCCCATTCCACCAAATTGACAGAGCTAAGCATCTGATTAGCTGAGCCTGGTTTTGAACTCACAGCATTCCTCTTGCCACATCTTCACGAATGCTGGGATTACACTCATGGGCCACCATGTATGGCTAAGAAGAGTAATTTTTTTTTTTTTTTTGTACATAAGGTTTTAATGAGCACTACTTTACAAACTTTAAACAGAGAAGTGATTATCCAAACAAGGTAAATGTAATAAATTTACTCAGTCAAACATTTTATAATATGTAGAGAACTCTCACAGGATTCTACAAGAAAAGAAAAACTTTACATATACAATCATCATGTTTCTGTAAAAATATGTATAAAAAATGGGACCCTTTTCATTTATTGACTTCTCTAAGGGTTTTGCTTATTTGTGTTGTTTTTCTCTAGAGCAAATAAATGTTCTTAGAATCCATTTTTTAAAATGTGTAATGATACACTATCAATATTTCAGATTATGGGGTTTTAAAATGTAAAATGTGTGATAGATAAAGAATGGAAGGTTTACACTTTCCTGAACTAATCTTGGGTTCAAAGAGTTTGTTTGTTGATAACAAACAGGGTGGCTTTCAATCAGAATACATTTGTTCTTACCACTTTCATTGACTGTGGTTCCATTTCCTGTAAAATATATTGTGTGTAATGAAAATTTTTTTCAATAAAAATGAATACATTTGAAGAGTATAGTTTTGACTTGATCTATGTAAGTAGCAGGTATCTCACGACCTCAATAAAAATTGAGGCTCAGGAAGTTTTAGTGACATGGACTAAGATGATAAATTTAATGGAATTGGTGTCAAAACCTTGTTGACTTCCTGATCATTCGATTTCAAGTTCTTCAAGATGTACATAAAGATCTGTTTTGCCTTAAATTATTGTACCAGGCACCAATGTAAACCAGACATTGCTCCAAACTCTGTATGCCACCCTGTCAACTTGACCTAGAGTTGTATGTGACACATCAGTACCTGTTTTCCATCATTTCCCACCAATGATGATCCAATATTCAAAATTTGTTTTTGAGAGATAAATTCACTCTTGAGTTACAGCTAATATCCTCAATAAGCCCAATGTAAGATTTTAACTTATCACTTTTCCCCAAGTTAAGAATATAAATTGGTACACTTATGTAAAATATAATGTCTATAAAAAAACCCACAACATACTAAAGTACAATTTTTTGAATTTATTGAGGAATTACCTATATACTATATACTGTATCTATTTTAGTGATGCAATTCAATAAGTTTCAACACATCCAGACACCTGTACCACAGTACTACCATGAACACAGAGGATGTACATATTGCCTTTAAATTTCCTTCATCCCATTTCAAATCAACTTCATCTGACTCCAGATTTAAAGCAACCACTGAACTGCACTTATTTTCATATTCACTTTGTCTTTTAAATGATGAGCTATTCAGGTTACTCTGAAGACATCCATTTAAGACAATATTATATAGGTTGTACTGTCAACATGAACACACAGTCAATAGCTGGCGTTTGGTATGTAGTTATGAGCCCTATGAAATGATAGAAAGGCTGAACCTCTGTTTATTCAGCCCAATATTTACTAGACCATATTCAGAGATGGTGACTTGCCCTTACTACTAGAATGAGTTAGAACCTTCCATAGGCTACTGGTCTTCTTCCTAGCCAGGATTTTATAAGCCAGGATTTTAAAGAACGTGTATCTCTTCTCTTTTTTCTTATAAAATGCATTTTAAAATGTGACCCTTAATAAAATAGTGACTCTGCTTCAAAAGTGACCGTAGAGATGGCCTGTAATATGCCAGATGATGGATATTTAAGACCAGACAGAAAACGACTCAGTGCCTCTCCCCAACTGTTACATTAAAATATTGCCAATTGGTTTTCAAGATTTTTCTCCTACTGCAGCAACTTAAAAATAATTTGGATATCAGTGCTTTTGCTTACTGTTCTGTTGTGATTCCTCCCTCTGTTGTCACAAGTATGAATATCAGGTAATGGGCACCATTCATTTTTGCGCTTAGTAGTTTTCCTGGGGTGCCAGTGACAGGAGAAATGTATGCATTAAAACAAGCGTGCTGAAAAGCAGCTCTCTTTATAATTTCAGCCCAGCTGCTGTATTGATGGATACAGTCTCTACCACATGCTCCAGGTGGCTTCTAATGCCTGACTCCCCGCAGAAGCCTCTATTTGCACATCTTAAACCACTTATTGGATTTGAGCAGGGTTTTGCAGCCTGAGTGCTGTAACAGTGTTCACTTGTGTAATATTTGTAAATCCAGGCTTTACAGTCCTCTCGCCAAATCATCCTCTGAAGACATTCAACGGCGCCTTTGTGCATCCCCGAGTCTCTTTTTTTTTTTTTTTTTTTTTTTTTGATTAGATTGTGCCCATTTTGAGTGACTAAAAAGTATACTGATAAATATATTTTCACCATGTTAGCATGCACAAAGAGAAGCAATTCAATTACCAGTCTTCCCAGGTGGTATCTCAAATTCCTATTCAAGGGGTTGCATTCAAGTGCAAGAAGGTGACTTGGAAAGGCTCTGTTGAACTTGTTCACTTTTGTTTAGATCTCCGTTTTCTACTGTATCAGTTTCTTTAAATCACTGTGCTTACGACCTTTGTTAGATGCCAATAGTACTTCAGCACGACACCTTTCGGCCTGCAGAATTCAAGTCTGCTATCCTTACAGCTAGGACTAAGAGATGACCTGTACAAATTCCTTATTTGCTTTAAATGCATGAATACACAGCAACCTTCAGGCAGATGTTTTCTCTGTCCTTGTATGTTGGCAACATAAACTTTTCTATAGTCACATCTCTACCTATATATCTAATATAAGTAATATTTTTAATAACTTTGGAATACATTAGTTTGACAAAAAACAGGAACAGCAAATGCTGTGTTCTATATGCAATGGCCTACATATGCCTATGAAACTGAGCCATGAGGAGATAGTACTCCTTAACTCGGCACACTAGCTAGCATTAATTTCGTGATCATTCATTGGCAGTGCTAAGCCTCAGTTTTTGTTCTACATGTTCTTTTCTTTGAATCATCTAAAATTCTGGGGAGCTATAGAAACAAGAATGGTGATTACAGTAGCTTCAAAGTGTCCTTCTCTGAACTCCCTGAAATACAGAGTGAGCATGTGTGTGCATCCATACACAACATATAATAAACCAAGGAGTCAAAACACAACCTGTAGTCAATAACCTTATACTAAGAGAGATCCACACTCTAGAAGGAATACTTCCTCTCCTATCATCTGGGTTCAACATTGGTTTTCTGGAAGATCCTGAAACAGTATATGATGTTACTCAAAATATCTAGCAAGGACATTTCACTATATTCACTATGTACAAAAATCCTAGAAAAATTTAAATTTCTTAAGACCCTTTGTATTTAGAGGCAAACTCACTCATCATGTTGGAGCAAAACTAACCCTCTTAATAGGAAATGTAAGCAAGGCACATGTGAGTTCTTTAAAATCTTTTCATGTTAAGTCATGGGCTATGTGTATACAGACATATTTATACACTCACTGTGCAAAAGTTCTAGGAGAAGTGCGGGACGTTCTGAGAGCGGAGAGCGGTAACAGCTCTGCCCTCAAGTTTAGCTGCACAGGTGGGTGTTGATATCTGGTACGCCTTGTTCTCGCTTCACTCCTCTTGTTATATCTTGCCTTCTGTATTCAGACTTCTCATCACACGGAGGTAGTCTGAAATATATCAGAGTGTACTTTAGTAACCGTCATGGGATTTGGCAATATGAAAGCACACGCTGCAAGCATGAAAAGTCGCTGTTCAAACAAATTAAGCGAATAAGACATTTACGCTTGTTTTATTCTGAGTCTCAGCCACCACGCAGGTGAAGTTCAATGAGGATTCAGTTCTCTGCTGATGGGACTGACCACAGCTCAGAGGCTTCTCTTCAGGCTGAGTCTCCCTTTACCATTCTGAAGTATCTTCATTCCTGCTCTGTCTACACTACAGCCTTAGACAGTGATCCCCGTTCCTATCAGCGGTGGCATGCCTCACTCTAGACAGTACTTCTGTCACACTCCCTCCTCACATGACAGTCACTTAAGAGAACGGTCCCAGTGAGTTCAGCTCTGTGCCCCTGCCATTTGTGTATTTTTAGCCCCTCCACAGATATTTTCCCACCCTACTTTTCTTCTCCGGTCTCATGATAACAATTGTTAGACAGATTCAACGCCAGCAAGGACAGGCCCCCATGTCTTTCTGAGAGGAGCGCACTCATCACCTCATATCACTCAGCAGTGGCACACCAGTGCTTCTCATTCGGAGACAAATGCTTGAGTTTCCTCACTGAAGACAAGAGAGCAAAGCAGGAGGGTAGAACCCTGTAATCACACCACTATCACATCAAAGATAACAACAACATTGTAACACTATAACACTGCAAGATGACCTCATAATTCTGATATGACTATATGGCTGTCAGTAGGACAGAATTCTTTATTCCTGAGGATTGTTATAAATTGCAGGGTTTTTTTTTTTTGGAAGGACAATGTGTTTTGTGCTATGTATTCATAATCAGTTAAAGAATACACAGAGAAAGGGGGAGGGGAAGGGAGAGAGAGGAGGGGGAGGGAGAGAGAGGAGAGGGAGAGAGAGAGAGAGAGAGAGAGAGAGAGAGAGAGAGAGAGAGAGAGAGAGAACATACATGATAGAAAGAGCATCACGAAGGAAGGAAGCAATCACCAGAGCACCAGTTTTTCTTCATTGACCATGGCATTACTGTGCTATATGGAACAGCATGCGGTGTCACTTCAAGCCTTCAGGAAGTGACTAATCAAGGTCCAAAAATCTATTTCTACTTTTCATGTTGCCACAGACCCATGCTGATGAAGGGTACATTAGGGAGACAGAATGTAGTCACACAAATGGTGATCTATGATGAGAATGGCTCCCTAGGTTGCCAACTAAGGAGCAGCCTGCACTTTCCCATCATGCTATTTAGAATTTCAGTTTTCTGTAATGTTTATTATTTATGCAATGTAGAGCCTTCTGACGGACCCACTATAGCAAGTCTGAGAAATATATCATACCGTGGCCAGCGGCAAGTTGCATTAAAGCAAGAAGGAAGGTACTTTTAGGCATGCTTATAAAACAAGAGGAAATGAAGGTTTCGGAAGAGCTGCTGAGTATTTCTGCAGGCAAAGTGCTGGAGTCCTAGTGGGTGAGGACAACCAGGGTTTGATAGAGTTCGTAAACCAAGCAACCTGGAAAGCATAACAGACACAAATGGAAGTCAACTAAAGCAAATTTAATGAATAAAAGCAGCTACATGTAAATATATTTAAAAACGTATGGGCTTGGAAGAAGCCACAGAGCAAATTGAATGCCCGTGAGATTTGCTATATGAAGTTAAATGTGGTGGAAGTTGCATAAGGATTGGGCAAACGCAGGTTTTGAAGACACATCCTTAGAGTTCCTTAGGCCGCATCACTTCTGCTCCTCACAGCTGTCTTACCGAGTGAGTCTGGTTGGTGTAGTAGTGTTCTATTCATGCTGAGTACAGGATGTTACAGAGTGTTCTCACTGTTTGGGTAAACAACCCAGTGAGCTGTGTTTGGGAAGAGCCTGTGTCTCTTACTTTTCCACCCACAACCTTCCCCAGCACATTCCTTCTCCCTTAGAGAATGACTGGCCACATCCAAGATGGCTGCCATCAGTCACCCAGCTTGCCCTCGGGTTGTCTCTGTGGCTAATTACCTCCAGTGCATGACTGACAAAGAACAGGAAAATACTGTGGCCGTGAGTTCCGGTGCTCTTCATTTCCATAATTATGTATACTGCACTGAACTCTGCTAAGGAAAACTCAATTACCGTAAAGCTGTAATCTCAAAACTTACTGTCTTCTGTAAAGTTTTAAGATCCGATGTTCATAGTCCTTTTATATAGGCACGTGTCTATTTTTCTTTATCGTCTCATAGTTAAATTAGCTATATCTTCTTTAAGAATTTTTTGAGTCAGAGCCTCAGGGATCCCATCTTGAACTGTGACCCTCTTGTCACTGGCTCCTTCATGCTGGGAATACAGACATGAACCACCCCACCCAGACAAGTCAACCTCTTGAAACTAAAGAATACAAATATTTATCTTAAGCCAAATTGAGATCAAAGCCAGTTAATCATACACGAAGGGACATTATAATTTATCCACTTAATGCCTGGCACTGTACTTAATGAATAGTCTTGGAGGACCTCTGCACAGGCCCTGACTTAGGAACTGCTCTGGTAGCTGGATCCCCAGGTCTCCTGTGCTTTTGGTATGACAGAAGTGTATCAGGACTGCTGCAGGTTAATTTTTGTCCGTCTTCTATATTACTTTTAATTATTTAGTCTTAACTGCTTCTTGAGCCTAAGTTGATGACAAAGATTCAAAGGTCAAGGTTGTGCATTAGGGTAGTGAATCTAAATGGTCGAATGTTAAAAAGAAGGTTGTTTGTTTGTTTGTTTGTTTGCCCAAAATAAGATTTTCCTTCTTTACCAGGGACCCCAGGCTTTCACCCAAAGGGACCCTGGTAAAGAGCTTACATTGCTTTACAATGTCTGAGCCTTTTCTTGTGACAGCTCAGCCTGCTCAATATACACCATCCCCCCTCTCTCCTTGTGTAGCTGACATGCTTCCACGCATAAAAATTAATGTTCCCATTTCAACTGTCTCGTTTGGCAGGAGCAAGTTTTGCAAGCCAAAGCAAACATGAAGGAGGGAAAGAAATAAAGCACAAACAAGAGAGATGAAGAGTGCATTTGGGACTCTGCAAACTGAGAAGCAGTGTTTCATGCCTTGTAACAACCAATAAATTGCTGATATAATTTTTGAAATGGATACCAACCTGATGCTCAACAGGTCACAATAATTATTAAGACGAAAGTCGATACCTTTAAAAATCAGAAACAAGTATTAAAACTTACATCAAAACTGTAAGGAAATAGGGAATGGGGATATGGCTGGGAATGAAAAGAACTTGCTGGAGACACTTGAGGATCTGAACTTGGGTATCTAGCACTCACATAAGACAAGATAATATACATCCTCCATGCCCAAGCTGGGGAAACCCAGATGGGTAGGTCTTAGGAATTCACTGGTTAACTAGCCTAGCAGAATTGGGGAGCTGTAGGTTCAGTGAAATATTGATGTAAAGAGCAATGTTTGAAGATACTTGATTTTTACCTTTAACCTCCATAAACATGCCCACACAGGTTTTTTTTTTTTTTTTTTTTTTTTGCATGCAAAAGTGCACATACACTTCAAACACACACAAATTATAACGGTATGAATATTATGTATGTTGTGACTTTATCTTTTCTATGCAGTACTTTTTCTCTTAAAATTTCACTTACAGAAAATTCATTATTTTTCTATTAATTATACCCTATCTATCTATCTATCTATCTATCTATCTATCTATCTATCTATCTCTGTCTACACACACAAACATACACACACACACACACACACACTTGACCTTAATCTACAATAAACTTTACAAAGCATCTTTTCTAAATTACGTCATTCACACACTTCAACCAAGGACAATGCTTAAGCCAAAGTCATGTGTTTCTCCGTCTTTTCTAAAAGTATGACAGCTTCAGAAAATCTGTTGTGTGCTCCTACTTACAGAGAAGACTCAGTGTGTAGTTTGCTTGCATAATTACTAGAGACCGAGACTCAACAGCAAGAGGAATATATTACATAAAAATGAGTAAGGTATAATTTTTTAAATACAAAGAATATAAACAACATATAATTTAATAATTATTCACACTTGGACTTCACAGTGAAACCATTTACAATTGAACTAAGCATTTAATAGAATTAGCTAATCATTAACAGTGCAATTATCAAAAATTTATTTAAATCATAAATATATATATAATATTGTATACAAATATATATATGTGTGTGTGTTTGTGTGTGTGTGTGTGGTGATAACATAATTATCTGGAAATAGCTATTCTTTTATGAACAAAAGGAGAAAGAAAACACTGTGGGTGACAGCTGCAGATGGAGGTAGAACATAAACAGATTAGCACAGTGCTCCTGCTCAATTTAGGCTAAAGGGCACAGAGTGACTCTGTGGATTTACACAATGTTCTTACAGGTCATAGAAATAAGATGCATTTTCCTTCAAACGAAAACAGATTGAAAATTTATATTTCTTGCTATCACATCCTATTCTCTTAAGGAGCCGAAGCAAAATAAATGGCAGAATGAATGTAAGGCCCAGTATTTTATCCCTAAGTATGTGGACCTATAACTCTAGCAGTAAACCTTTCAAGATCCAATGACCCTTTTTATGTGTATTTTTATTTGTCCTGTATTCCAATCAAATTGCAAAGAAAGTCTATAAAAGAGTTTCATTCTGTAATTTTAGCACTCGATTCAGGTTGTCAAAATAATAAAGGAATGGATATAGTTTTAAAGTACCATGTCTGCCTGCCATTAGAGTATGTACAAAATTTAATTACTGAAAGATGCACTGACAAAACAAATTTTTTTCTTGCGTTAACTTGGGGGCAAAGAAAAATAGAATTCACAACTTTTGTTTTCATCATTTGCCTTCTAACCCAAGTGTTTCCTTAGAACGTTGTTTAAGGTCAAAGCTTGGTTGATTGAATGAATTTCAAATGTCTCGAGTACACTGCATCACAATGTAAAGGTTCTCTTAATATTTCTGTAATTCTTATAGGAATAAATGAATAGATCATATTTGATTTCAACTTCAAAATAAGTGACCCCACTGTATGGGCTGTGAATTTGGTGTGTTTGAGAAGATACAGACAGGGTGTCATGACAGGCACACAAACCAGCTTGCAGCAGCACTGGTAAGCAATCAGCAACCCCATGATGGCGTCATGGTATGTCAGAAGACAATAGCATCGACTTAGAGGAGAACATGCCCATAGCTATTGTAGCTTTCCTCCTCAGATGTGGCCAAGGAACGTTCACTTCCATGCTTGTGACTTTGTTTGGTTCTTTACTGCCTGAGAGCATGGCAGCTGTGACCTCTTGCCACATTTCTGTCACAGTGTCCTCTATGGGCTTGTCTTTTGGTTCCTACAAACAACAGGATTAGGTCATCTTTAAAATGTAAACAACCATATTCTCTTCCTCTCTTTGGAGAGGAAATTTCTTCCACTCTCCTGCTGGTATATGAACCCAAAGAACACAGTCCAAGCGGACATGGAAAGCGTACTCTCAGTCTAAGCAGGGAACTCTGTGATATAAAATAAAATTGTTTTCAACATTCCTTAACTTTCTGTTTTCTCCCTCTGCCCGAGAAAGCAGGAGGGAGCTCAAGGTCAGGTACAACTACCAAGTAATTCACTACACTGAGGAAATCACCATTCCTCCTCCAGTCAAGAAGAGAGATTTTTCTGCCTTCTTAAATGCACTGTCCTTCATACACTTCTCAGTCCATGAATCGCCAAAGCCTGCACATTCCCTCATGTCCTCCACCAGGCAGTCAGTGCATGGCACACTGTGGGCACAGACAAAGGTAAAGAAAACTTTGCCCCACTGCAAATGTCCCTCAGCTCAAACCAATTAGATGTATGCCCATAGGACATGACTTTTTTTATAAACCTTTGTATGATTTATCATAAAAGGTAGATGTGACACCCTCCCCCAACAAAACCGACGAATGATGAAGGTCGCAAGAGTGCTTGAAGTATTATGCAATCTCTCACCGTTCCCTAACTGCAGTGTGCTGCCATTTATCCCTTGCTCTCTACTCTTCATAACTATGCAAGTAATGCCATGTTGATGGGAAAAGGGGCAATGAGCCTCCAAGGTCTTCCCTAGGAATCTATACCTCTAGTTACCACTATCTATGGTGTGGTTGCACCTCCAAATATATTAAGGATTGTTTCACTTGATCAACATAACAGAGAAAAGGTGATCATGTATGAGCTCCCATTTTAGATGGTAAAGTATACACAGCTTCTCCTTGGGTTATTCTTAGTAAGAACTTTGAGAGGATGCCACCACTCGTGATATTAAGGCATCTAAGCAACCTGTGTATTCTTTAACCCAATAGCCCTCCTCAAACAAAGCTTAGTCCCCATAAAGCTTTTGGATGATTAGGTCCTGCTCTATACAAAACCTGTAAAGATCCATAAGCATAATTGACTATTATTTTTCTTTTTAAACTTTTTAAAAAACCATTTGACTGTATTTCCTTCAGAGTGTGTGTGTGTGTGTGTGTGTGTGTGTGTGTACACATGCGTGTGCATGGGTGAGGAAGATATTAGGTATCTTCCTCTAACATTCTCTCTTGTATTCTCTTGAGACAGAAAAGCCTACTGAAGCATAGCTTCTTTAGAACTAAAGCAGCCCATGCTAACATGAAGGGATATGGATTTTCATCTAAAGCTTTTGGTAAATTTTACCTTTCCAAGCTCAAAGCCTAAACTACCTTCCGAGTTAAAAAAACCTAGGGCTGAGGATGGCTCACCAGTTGTCCCTCTTTCCAGAGGATCTGAGTTCAAACAAACACCATGGTTGCTCACAACTGTTTATAAGTCATATTCTGGGAGATCCAGTGCCCCCACAGGCACATACATGTATGAAAGCCAAAGCATTCATAAAATTAAATTAGATTAATTTATTTTTCTATTTTTATGCATATCAAGAGATTTCTAGGCCAGATTAGTATGTATTTTGCTTTCTATACATTGGAAAAAGAGACTAGTGGTTTTTAGACTCTACGAAGAGAATATTATAATCTATTTATCTTTAGTATTTTTACTCATAAATGTTTTTAAATTCATAATTATAAACCTATAATTGATTTAAATTCTTAAGTGGTATGATTCAATACTCATGAAGCTTAAGCAGTTGAGCTTCTTTCTCTATTTTAGCAAAGGGAGAACTAAGGTACTGACAGGGTTAGCAGCTGCCATAACTTACAGGGCAGGCAGAGACGGTGTGAAGCTAGAACCCTGCTCATCAGCCTGTGCCCTCACCCTACCTGGCTTTGTCAATAGTCACTGAGTGAGAGACAAAGAAGGAACAAATGATTTGTTACATGATTCATAAATCCAATTCACAAGTATTTTTGAATTCCAATTTTGTGCCAGAAACTACATTTTGCCTCCCCTTTGGTAAGATCATTTTTGTAGACAATGAGACAATCTGCATTAAGAGGATGGAAACCCAGAAACTGTGCATCCCTGAGCTAAATCTATGGAACCAGTTTTCAATATATTGCTTATTCAATTGGAATCTTTTAGGAACTTTAACTTTTTTCATTAAATTCAAGATTTAATTGCTTTTCTAGATTTATTGTTTAAATAAGCCATCTTTGGCTATTATTTTTCAAAATGACCAGTTTACAACATAGACTATAATTTCTATATAAAGAAGATTCAAAATCAATAACTAGAAAATATTTAAAGTATAAGATTCAATTTCCATGGGTAACATTCTCTACAAAATAGAAATTCTCTATTAAAAAGTATAATGATGAGCTTTTACTTAGAGAATGACATCAACTAAAAACTAATAATAATGTTAAGAAATCTGAATATAATTAGGAGATGGCAGAATGTTTCATTATAATGTGTAGGAAAAATTCTCACTCTGCAAACATGACACCCAGCCATTAACTCAGATTCGCATTTGGTTGATTTAGAGACAGATGACAAAGGTATCTTTAAAACTTTAAACATAAAATCCACTATCTGGTTTGTGGTTTGCTGAGAGTTCTCTGATGACCATATGTCTCAAGAAACCAAGGGGATCCTTCCTTATTCCTCAGACCTGTCTTTCTCAGCCTTTGGTTCTGGTGACAATAAGTACAAAACTGAAAATACTTTGTGATGATGGTACTCAAGAAACCATCACTGATAACCAAAACTCAATATTATCAATTATAAGTAAGCTAATTCTCAAATATCCTTGCAAATCAACCATCTGAAAGCAGAACACCAAGCTTACAATTACTATAACTTTATAAGTTATCTTGTCCCATTCTAGGGGAATTTCCTAAGCCACCACCTCATTAAAACTGCACTACTGAGGAAATAGAACACTTTTTTTTTTTTATGTCTGCCTATTTATTTGGAGAACCTTGAGACAGGGTTTTTCACTACAGTGAATACAAGGTAGCAATTTAGTACCTGGTCTATAACAAGAATTATTTATAACAACACTGAATAATGTATAAGTTTTGACTGTGACAATTCTAAGATGTCTTTGGACAGCAATAATGAAGGAGCCTTATTCCAAACACCTTAGAAGCTTGTGAAAGAAATTCCAGTCTAATAGAGTTATGAAGAAGTATCAAATATAAATGAGTTGGTTACATGAGCAGAGAAGCTGTAAGGAGCGCAAACCCCAGGGAAGTGTGGCAGTGTGATGTTTTATTCTGACCCATTACACTGCTCGGATGCTGCAATGTTGGCTAAGGTGTAACCTTTAAATTCCATCCCATGAATTGAGATATATTTCCTCCTTGCATTTAAGAGAAAAATCAAGGATTTAGGTAATGATAAAAGGCTCTGTAATACTATCATCTCTACTTTTCTGTCTTTCATTTTTTCTTTACTATTTTTATGATAAATTCTTTTATTTGGGAAATAGTTATTTTTTTCTTGAAAAATACATAGTTTTAGTTCCTCCAACTCAGAATAAGATGCTAATTAATATTTCAACATTTATAATCGATAACATTTTAATATTTTAAAGTTGTTTTAAAGTGCTTTAATTTTGTCATTATTAATGAATAATATATTTCATATGAAAAAAGTTGTTCAGTTACAAAGTTAAAGAATTCAAACAAAGGAGTTTCCCAGATTACATCAGAAACAAATGAACTGGATGGAGTCTCCCCATCAGATTCTTTTTTGTTTTTTTTTTTTTTTTTTTTTTTTTTTTTTTTTTTTTTTTTTTTTTTTTTTAAAAGGTTTTTTTTTTTAGCCCTGGCTGTCCTGGAACTCACGTTGTAGACCAGGCTGGCCTCAAACTCAGAAATCCGCCTGCCTCTGCCTCCCGAGTGCTGGGATTAAAGGCGTGCGCCACCACGCCCAGCTCTCCCCATCAGATTCTTAACGTGTCTTGTTTCTTTTATACATTTTGAGGACTGGTTAGACACTGCTGATTCTTCACTCTCCCTGTCTGTAAACATCAGAGTGACTTTAATACAAAAATGCATTACTGGTTTCTCAATATCCTCTGTTCTTGTTTACATTGAAGTTATCTATATATTTCTCGTATTTTTTTCATTGAATAAAGTTTAGAAACCCTTCTCAGTTATTGTTTATTCTTCCCCTTCTTCTAACTAGCACAACATATTAGCAGCGACGCTTCCATTAAACAGACAACAAATATCAAGCAAGTGTGGGTGGGGGATGTTCAACATGATCCCTGTCAGAAATATGTGACAAACCATTGAGGCTATCTGAGATACTTAGCATATTTCTTTAATGACTTCTTGCAAGGCTTGGTACCAAAAATAAAATAAAATAAAATAAAATCATTAAAAGCCAACTTGCAAACTTAAACGGTGGGTGTTCTGCAAGCCAGGCTTGCGAAGTTTGAATGCTAAGACTTGGTTGCAAAGCTAATCACCTAAGCAATTCATCTCTGCTGCTTGCTGTTGTTTCACACCCAGGGTGCAGGCAGGGAAATCCCAAATGGAGGAGATACACAAACAGGCTTCAGTATGCACACACTGCTACCCTGGGGCTGGGTATGTTGCATGTTTGTGTACACATTATATGAATATGTGTAGAGCAAGTGGGATTACAGCTGAAATACAGCAGAACTCACTACACTACCACAAAAAAAAAAAAAAAGAATGAAAAAGAAAAAAAAAAAAAAGACTTTATCAGAACAAACTAAAGGTGCAAAACACCTTCTCAGAGTGTGCTTTTAAATGACCTGCCACAGTGTTTTCTAATTATTACAATGTGAAAATCATTAGAGCAAACAGAAGCAAATGTATTTCCTCGCTCGCCTGTTTCCTAATTACAATGTACAGGCTGCAGATAATAGCCCTTTGCTGTTGTTACTATTTAGCAACTTTGAGCCAGTTTTTAACAGCCCACCCTCTCCATTGTACTATGCTATAAATTGCAACACAATTCAACACATTGGTGTATAGTTTCCCCCAAGGTTTTATAAGAATCATTAATATAAAACATTAATGTGGAGAGTCCGTAGTACCCCTCCCCACCCCATTTTTGGTTAAGAGTTTAAATCTATTGACTTGTAGCTGGCTTTTAAAATGACATTTTTTTGCTCGCTGCCTTTAATTCAATCCAAATTTAAAAAAAAATAAATAAAAAGATGCCAGATGTCATGAGGCCAATAAGCAGGTGGGCCGAAGCTTCTGTACCAATTCAAACTGGCACTGCATCAAACCTGGTGGGTATAACCTTTAATTCACTGCTTCCCTGGCACCAGATCTCGTGCCATCTGCTCAGCCTCGCTAAGCTGTGCATGTTTCTGTGTGGGGACGATGCCAACAATGCAAACTGTCTCCTACATGTGCAGGGAATCATCAGTGCAACTAGTTTTTCGAGACCCATATGGTGGCATCTGCGAATGCACACTGTCAGCATCGCTGCCTGTACCACCCTTCGAGTTTTAAGAATGGGAGGAGAGAATACCAGTTTGTAATTCACTACAGAGAGCCAGGAAGAAAACTTTTGCTTTCCTTCTGGGTGCTTTTATTTGGGATCATTTGACTAGAACACCTGAGGCATAGGAAGAGCCTTGACCTTAGCTCAGAGGCCAAGAACTCCAGAAAGGCTTTGTACACCTCTCACTCCAAGTTTTCATAGACATAGAAAAGCAGCATGAAGCCCCCTCCATCGCTGTACCCACACCACAGAAGGCTCTCTTTGAAGAGTCCTTTCTTATTTCCCTTATGATTTCAAATACAGAGATTATCTTGACTGGCTGGGAAATGAAGGAAGATAAAAGAAGAGATTTGCTTATCGCTGCTCACATTTCACAGATCTTAGAGAAGCCATGCCGTTCTGACCTATGTTCCTTATGAGGAATGATCCTTCGTCTGCTTACTGTTTTCAATTATATGCTGGGCACTCATAATGTAATCTCTCTCTCTCTCTCTCTCTCTCTCTCTCTCTCTCTCTCTCTCTCTCTCTCTCTCTGGCTCCTATTTTTTAGAATGGTTAAAGAGACCAAAGATATTGGTCCACAACCAGTTTCTTCAGTGCTCAAGAATGAGGGATTACTTCCTTGATTCTTACCTACTGATAACTACTTCCTCTCTTAGCCCAAGATCCCAAGACAAGACAAATACTCCCAGCTCACCTTCTAGAAGACTTAAAAACTTGGACCAAAGCTCTACTGCCAAATAGAGCTGTACTCGTTTTGTTTTTTCCTTACCTATTCCCCATAGTGGCCATAAATTCCATGTAATACACATTTTGCTTAGCTTATTTGCCTCAATGTGTGTTCTAATAAGGAATCTAAGACCATTTACTGAACAAGTAAATAAGAAATAAATGTATTTAAAGCATAGAGAAAAATTTATGTTTAGATAGGCTGATAGGAAAAAGTATACTCTAGAAAGTATGAGATACAGTCAATACAACTGAATCAACGTACAAATAGTACTATTTTCTGTATATTGACTCTGTGCTGTATTCTTAGCTAAGCACTTCACATTCTATATCTTACTTTATTATTTCAAGAACTGTGTTAATGACTGATATGCCCTCCAGCACACACCACTGTACCAGAAAAGAAAGCCGTCTGAGAAGAACGGGGTTAATTAGTAGTCAAATCTAGCTCCTTATGATTCTAGAGCCTAGATCTTAATTACAGCATTAAGCAGTGTCTGCTCTATCAAAATATTTGGTAACTTCAACCTGAATCAAAAGAAAAATGTGTCAGGTAATAGGTGCATGTTTCTACCATATGTTAGGTTTCGTTCTTAATGTTTTCCAGCTTAAAAACTATTATTTTTTATTAATACTGAGAATAGGATTTGCGGCAGGCAAGCATTTAACTTAACTTATATTTATTTCAAAGACTGTCATGTTCCAGTATATATAGAACATTTGTGTCTCATTAAGGACCCAAAATTCTCAAGCACAAAAAAGTATAATTCTCACTCTGTTAACACCCACTTCTGATGGCTGTTTCTGCCTGTGCGGAAACTCCTGGCTGCCGCATTAGTGATCTCCATGCCATCTGGCAAAATCAAGATCTTGAAATATAAGACAGACTCGTTTAGGAAAAGGATCATGAACATTGTTGTGCTGTGTTTATCACACGCTTTTGAAAATGTGTGTTTACCTGGTAAACATTAATTATTAAAACTAGGAGAGAATTTATTTCCTAAAAGATAGTTAAATTAAAATTATCTGCTTTCACTAATATTAGGTATCATTGTATTTAGCAGCATAATTTAAGTAGAAGACTCACTCAAAGAACATTGTTCCCCTAAATGAAGCATGTTCCATAAAATCATAGTGAACTCACAAGTGTGTTTTCTCTTTCATTGCTGTCTACACAATGTATTTGAATACTTGCATCATGCCCTTCTCTTTGACTAGTTCAAGGCCATCTTCTTCCTTGTTCTTCATCCTTACCCTCCTCCAATTCATATATGCAATTCTTAATGATGCAAGGAAAGAGGGAGAAAGAAGAGAGGGAGGGGGAAAGGAGGGAAATAGAAAGGAAGGGAGCTTAATGTTAACACCAGTATAGGGAACATAACTAGGAGAAATTCAGCCAAAAACCTAGTCTTAATGTGCATTGCTTCTCAATAATTGGTTTTACTAATGCTACAGAGCTATTAGAACAAGATGGAAAGGTCAGAGGATAGCAAGATTTTTAAAAAGTCAAATGGATTATAAAAAATTAAAGTTTAAAGAGCAGAGCATATACACCGAGCAGAAGGAGCTCACTGTCTGTAGGGCACAAGAGCACACACTCGCATAATTGCTAGCAACTATGTGTCCTGAAACACACATCTAAAATCCTAAACTGCAGTAATTTTTCTTGTTCACTGAATTGCTCCAAGGATCAAATTTGGTAATGGATACGTTGTTTGGTGTAGCATGGGACACAAATGTAAGGTGACTTTGTGTGAGCATCATGATGGCTTCTTTTTGCCAGGGATGGTCCAGACACTTTTGCCCACAGAAAAGAGATGAGTGGGATTCTTATCCTCAGAAAAAATCTGGGCCCAAATGGCAGATGTCTAGAAAATGACCACTTTGCACATTTCAATTCCACCTCATCTCACACCAGAGCTGCCAGGTCAATTGGCTGGAGCTTCAGAAGCCTAAAATCAGCACATTTTTGGTCTCAGGGACCACAGCCTACATTGCATTTAGATGTGCTTTGCAATTCAAGATCTCATCAAAGTTGCAATCTCAATGGAAAATACCCTTTACTGCTCTTCATAGGGGAGGCACTAAACATCCCCTTAAGGCTCAAGCTTCCAAAAGTGGTAGGACTGAGACATTACCAAGTTTAGAAGCACAGACTTGCATTCTCACTGAGGTTCAACCTCCTCCAATAAAGACCACACAGCTACAAAATAGAAAAACATGCCCACAGGAGAGTGTGTGCAAAAAGACTCTGGTTTATCCTGTTCTCCAGCCTGAGCCTCTCTTTCCGTTTTCTGATCTTGCAGCTATTATGTCCCACTCTTTGAGACTCTTTAAAAAAAAAACTAGGCAAGAAATTGTGTCAGCTCTTCCAGTTACAGAGGTAATATGGAATTACAACCCTTGTTCACTCACAAGTGCATCACAATATGAACAACTGAACATTTACTGACAAAAACCTACTACCTCAACGCCTTACTGTATTTAATCTTCATATATATTCCACTGGAAAATTATGAACTGGGAAAGTTTGGAGAGCGGTTTAGAATACACAAACGTGTCCTTATTACGTGTCCTGGGTATATGCCCAGGAATGGTATAGCTGGGTCCTCGGGTAGTACTATGTCCAATTTTCTGAGGAACTGCCAGATTTCCAGAGTGATTGTACCAGCTTTCAATCACACCATCAATGTAGGAGTGTTCCTTTCTCCACATCCTCACCAGCATCTGCTGTCACCTGAGTTTTTGATCTTAGCCATTCTGACTGGTGTGAGGTGATTTGCATTTCCCTGATGACTAAGGATGTTGAATGCCAGGGAGGGAAGAAGGGGGGCGGTGTTTGGGTGGGTGAGAACCCTCATAGAGGCAGTGGAAGGGTGGTTGTGATAGGGGGGGATCCCGAAGGGGAGACCTAGAAAGAAGGAAATATTTGAAATGTAATAAAGAAAATATTCAAAAACAATAAAAAAAACAACCCACAAATGTAGAGTAAAACAGAACTGAAACCCGTGTTTACAAAGTATTAACACTTAAGCTCAATGCTGGTACAGTTTATGTGCAGAAAATGATTTTGTATTGTTGAAGGAGAAGAAGTCAAGGATTTACCCTGGAGCACTAAGCATGAATTATTTATCTGAAGTATGTTTTGCAGGGTTGGGGTATGGGGTTATAGTAAAATAATCAGGAAATGCCATGGAGTAGAAAGTTGAAAAGACATCAGGTTTCTGTTTTAAAAGCAGTTAAAATAATGATGCATATCATAGTTCCCTTGCCATGAGAACTCTATTAATCCCTCAACCAACTTTGCCCCCCCTGCTCCTGCCACCGGCATTGGCCCAACAGGATGAGAACAAACCATGAATTCTATAATGTACCATGAACCACGCACTCAAACTCCTCTTTAGACAATGGCTCTTAAAGCTACCCTCATATTAGCAAATGCCTGCCTTTTTATAAATACTCTTTTGTTGGCTTTGCGCAACAAATTTATCCGGGTCAATCAAAGGCACTAGCCACTTTTAGAAGTTCTACAGCTACTGATAACAATGATTTTACAACAAAAGCCATCTGTAACAGAATCATTTAAGTAAACTTTAGGTTACCTGTCACTCTTTCAATACATATTCAGTCTGAGTGGGACTGTGCAATAAGACCCAATGGTAGAAGCAAACAGTTCATTGGTTCAGGTGTGATGGGATGCATCTCTTATAGGCTTGAGAGATGCTGAATTGGGCTGTTTCATTACTGGCCACCTCTTCAATTCTGCTCTCAGGTTTTTGAGTTTTTTTTTTTTTTTTTTTTAAGTTTATGTATTTATTTGGCCAAGTTCTCACTATGAAGCTCAAGTTAACCTCAAAATTATAATCCCCTTGCCTCAACCTTTTGAGTGCTGAGATTGCAGGCTGTACCCCCATACCTGGCCTGTCTAGAAAAAAAAAACTGCTTAAAATTGTAGTATATGCGGTACTTGTGTCTACCTCATGGTAAACAAGATCATAGAAAGAATAAATACAGTTCTGTACCTGTGTCACCAAAACACAGTTACTATGGGTGTAGTCCTTGGTAATGTGAAGTAGAGTGGGGTGGGAGGTGAGAAAGTAAAGGAATGATAGGATGTGTATGAAAGATGAAATGTGAGTATCCTGTTGAGACTATATCCCTTCCAGATCTAAACTCCTATAGGTGAGATGCTGAATGACCACCATGCTGGCTGGATAGATAGGGCTATTACTTCTGGCATGTAAGATATATTTGTCAAAACAATCATTATAACAGTAATGCTTGCAAGAGAGTGAGCAGCAAAGGCCGGGAAAGGACGAAGACAAACAGGGGAAGCAGTAAGAGGAAGGGTGGAAGGAGAAGAAAGAGAAGGAGGAGGGACAGAAGAAAGGAGGGAGGAATGGAGAAGGAAAGAAGGAAAGAGCCAGGCAGGCAGAAGGGAGGGATGGAGGGACGGAGGAAGGCAGGCAGGAAGGAAGGAAGGAAGGAAGGAAGGAAGGAAGGAAGGAAGGGGGAAGGAAGACATGCACCAAACAGAAGTAACAGATTTGTCTCTTTAGGGACTTGTTTTTTCTAGTAATGTTAAGAGAAGACCACCAAAGCTATGGGTATTGCACAGTATAGTGCCTGGTACAATACATATTGTGCCGACTTTTTTCATGGTTTAAGAATTCACTTCATCTTCAAGGTGTGTGTTTAAACTGAAAATTTGGTGTGGCCTGATATAGTTGGATAACATACTTAATACAACATTTAAATGACTACCTGTAGTGTGTGTGTGTGTGTGTGTGTGTGTGTGTGTGTTAGCCGATCCCCCATTTTGAATATTAGTATGCATAAAGTACTGAAGTGTGTCATGTGATGCAGATTCATGTGATATTTTGCTGAGGCAAAACCTGTGAGAGGACCCGTGATGTTTGGAGAGAGTTTGAGTAGGACTCAATGGATAGTGACTGAGCACTTGCGTAGCTAGTTGCTAGTTGCTACGCAACTCTTCATTGGCCTCAAGTGTTCCCTGATCTTCACGTCATTGAGAGAGGTACACAGAGAACTCCAGGCAGTCCAGGTAGTCATGGTTGCTCCTGCTGGCTAGTGCTGACTATGCAGAAGCCTGGTTTCTGCTGGATCGTACCACCATTGATGATTTGTGTTTGGTGGCACCTTTGAACCGTTGGTATCCTGACACTAGTGAACTGGACTGCTGGTATCTTGACAAATGGAGATTGAAAACTCCCCCAAAGAACTACTTCTAGACAGGTCAACATCCTCTTGTCCATCCCCTTTTCTCCTCTACCTTAGGATGGTGGGCTAGAAGAGAGGCCAAAGCATTTAAGAACACTTATTAAAGTTGGTTTTGAACAACCTAAGCCTACAAAGTACTCTTTTCAATGCATTCCGAAGACTAAGCCCCTTTGTAACTATAACAACTGGTCATATGGTGACTGTGAACAACAGCCAGCGTGCTCATGTCTCCCCTCAAGAGACTCCCGAGGAGAGTGGCCAGAACTAGTTGACCTGGGCCTTATATTGGGGACATTAATGTAGCACTCACCTCAACCTCAGGCCACTCAATCTCATGTGTGTTCCCAGCCACTGACTGAGCACAGGAACAGTACTAGAATCATGTTTTATCCAAAATGCTTTCTCCTCTAGCGGGTAATATTTGCTCTGTGACTCCTTATCAGCCCAGCCAAGATTTTCCAGAACTTGACTGTGGTACTTGGCTCTTTGAACTACACAAAATACAACCCCTCATGTCACCCAAACATTCTCTGTATTTATTTTCTTTCCCTTCCCCTTTTTGAAGAAATCCCAATGTTTTATGTGTGTAAAATTATCTTTTATCTTCTCCTTGGACTATTAGAGTGAAATTATGAACCACAACAATTTGAACTCTGATTTCCTGACTAAGAAGTAGAATATTTGGCATTTCAATGCAGGTAGAGCGTCTCCAGCATTTAAATATATGTTGTTGCACATATGTATTCATGTACTGAATATGCATATATGTACAGAAAACTTCCTTAGCACTGTTGATGAGCTGTCAGTGCAGGAGTGGGCAGTACTCAGGACAGTACTCCTGAGGCAACTATTTCTCTCTCTGAAGAAAGGGCTGGAAAAAAAAAAAGACTTAGAACAAATTCTACTCTACCATTGTTAGCAAATGGGCAAGAAATGTTCATGTTTTAAATTAATAAGCATAGTTTGAACTTCTCTTACAGGCTTTTGCGAGGGACTTGGAGAGAATTGACCTCAAGTTCACCTGAGGTACACAGAGATGGTGGCCGAACTTGAACAACTGAGCATTGGAATGGAAACCATAGGAATTCTACACATGGTCAGTTGCTCTACAGGCACAATTTTGGGCATTTCCAGCAAGGTGGCCTCAGTCGAGGGACATCACTTACGAAGAGTTTAAGCTGTTTGTTACCAAGAAGCAACAGAAGGCATGCACTACTAGGACTGCCACATTCTGTTAGTTATAAGCAAGTTGAATTCTCTTCAGCATCAAGAGAAAATAAGGCTCTGCCTCCAAGAAAGGGACACCATTCTAAATCAGCATGTGACATTGGGATAGTTATCTTGGAATATGTATGTATGTGTATATATATATATATATATATATATATATATATATATATGAATTTGTAATACACTTTATATATATTTATATATATATATTTGTAATACACTTTGTATATATTTGTAATATACTTTATATATATTTGAATTTGTAGTACACTTAAGCTGACATGCTAAACACACTCAATGGTATTTTGTTTTTGTTTTCCTTAAGTAACAATAGAGTCTATTATTATCCCTCCTAGGACAAAATTTCTGATGTCCCTGGAAAATGATTCTAAGTGAGTGACTCTGGAAGCTTAGATTGAGCCCCATAAATAGTAGGATCGTGCTCACCACACTCTTACATCTCCCTGGAGAATCTGAACATAATTGCCACCCACCTCTTATCATAATAGAGGTTACACCTGCGTTCAGCTTTCATAGAATTCTCCCACTTTTGTCTTCTGACAGGAGGAGCTGTAATTTTTCCCAAGGCACCAAGCTTCTTAGGCCTCAGATACTGATAGAAACTTGACTGTGTTTTTGAACATTTGTCCCCCAGTAACCAGTGCTCCTTTGAACCGTTGTGAATCTTTAGGCAGATGAGACTTCACTGATACAAGTTCACTCTGGGAGGTAACTCTGAAAGTGTCACACTCGGTTTTATTCACTCTGCTTCATGGTCTGCCCACATAAAAGGAGTTCCGACTACACATTGCTATGCTGCTGTGATGGACAGCAAACTATGTCCTTCCTTACGATGATGGACTGAAACCCTTTGGAAACAATGAGCAACAACGAACAAATAAAACAAAACACAGCACCAAGCCGATTACAACAAATACAACAAAACAACAATAAAACAACAACAACAACAAACAAAAAATAAAATAAAATGAAATAAAATAAAACTCGTTCCTTGAGCTATTCTTGTTATGGCTTTTTCTTTTAGTTATAATTACCATTTTGTCCATCCCAGTTTCTTTTAAACTAAAGCTTTTCTGAGGGAAAATAAGACAGGCGTTGATCAGAGTCAGTATCCACAGCCTCACATCCAGGACTGGACACAACCATACTTCACTTCTCAATGACATCTATAGCAGCTGTTTATTATAGCAGAAAAAAATTATATGCACTGAGGATTGTGATCTTTTGCTATTTCTATGTAATGTACATATGTAAGCATATAAGAATATTAAAATTGTTCATAAAAGTTTATGGGTACAAAGATTAAAAATATTGACTTGCTTGTTTGCCATTCCGCTCTCTGACAACCTTCAGTCATGCTATGCTTAGATGTCTATTTCATATGTTAATGGATTGTTCACTGCACAATTATTGATCTTTATTTTCGGATTCTTTGCTTGTAGGTACCTCAAGTTTGACACGTTGACATGTCTAAACATCAAAAATCAGAGAGCAGCTGATGACAGAACTAAGATAATGTGAAACCATGTGTCCGTGGCCTATACACTTGAATAGTTAGGATATAAAACTAGAGTGACAACTTAACATTAGGTTTCTCCTCTTTCTTGAAATAGCATTAGACCTAGCTCCACAAGGTCCTTGTTGCCATGGTCAGGATATGGTGGGCAATGATGAGAGCTCTTCCATCCCCACACAGTCAGTTGCTAATTTGCTTTTCTTATTTTAAACAGCCTCTTAGAGGACCAGCAAGGCATTAATTTTAGGACACTTAGTAAATTTCCTATCTCACCTATTTCACAGAACAGTTGGTGAATCCTAATAAGGTATGTATTAGAACTGAGAAACAGAAGGGCAAACATCAAGGGAACCACTCTGTACATAGTCATCCAGGAGCAATGGTGGAGACATTGGGTGGAAATTTACCTGTAAGCCTCAATAAACACCTGGGATCAGAACAGGAACTAGGAAAACACCTCCGTAGTTTAAAGATATGGCATCAAAGTATATCCGAGAATAGGTGCACTTTACCCATAAACCTAAATTTTGACCAACACTCAGCATGCATGTTCCCCTAATTAGATCATGTAAGTATAGAGCCAAAAATAATAACAAAGCTTCTACAATAAGCCATAGTCCTGTCACATACAATAGCACTGCTAGTGTCCTATGGAGCCTCCTTAACTTTAGATAGCTGCATACAAATTTTAATGAATAATATTATTACCGGCTGTCTGTTAGCTACAAATGATCCTTTATAAAACTTATTTTCAGTTAATATATCCCTAATCTCTCCCATGTTATTGATTCTCTTCTAAATGTTTTTTAATAACAATATTATTATGTTGAGCTATTTCCATTTTATCATTATATATTCTTAAAATCATTTGGCAAACATCCCTTAAGATAAAATTACCCTCCATATCTCTGTTGTTGTTGTTTTTTTCAGTATAATGTATGATTATACTAAGGGGCAGTAGATTCAAATGTTCTAAATGTAGGCGCATGTTCAAAGCTAGAGAATTTAGAAAGGGCTCCTTAAGTATATCAATTTATATTGTATGTAAAATACAAATGTGATTTTTGTATTGCCTATACTCCAGATCCGACTATCCCAAACTTGATATTACATTTGGGTTTCAGACAAGATAAAAATACAGAAAACAATACAAAACAAACCAAAACTAAGTTTAGGGCTGACAGTGTCACTGCAGAATAGGGAAACAGAATCAATCTGGAGTAACTTCCAAAATTGTCGCTGGGTCTAGTGCAGTGACTGAAATGAACAATTGTAGTCATGAGTGATCAAGTCAGGATTAATTGCTGTTTAAATAACTGATTTAAATGCCATAAAGAGTCAGTGATAAGGTAACTTGTTTCAGCCCCTTGGAAAAAAAATAATCCATACATAGACGACATGAACCTTAGGTATTACATCTTGTGATTCAGAAATTAGTTTTAGAACTAAAAATTACAGTATCTTTGTAGAAATGAGTTAACCAATATCTACTATTGCATTCTTTATACTAGCAATGCAATGATAGAATGCAAAAGAAAAAACATGAAAATTAAACAGTTAATGAAAATGAATACATGCAAAATTTATGGTATATCTATTTCTGAGCTATTATAAAGAACTATCATGATAGTATTTACTTATAATTTGTAATAAATCCAAAGAACATAAAATCTTACACAAAAAATAGTCAGAGCTATGCTAAACAAATTTATGTGCAAAGAAATAGACCAAAATATACTATCATAAAATGTATTAAATGTTAATAATTGCCCCTTATTTGAGTATTCAAACTATAGACATTTATATTTATTTTATCAACTATGATACATTTCCTACAATAGTAATATATTATTTTCATAACCAACAGAATTTTTACTCATATTCTAAAGAGTCCTCCTGAAAACTCTTTATTGTAAATAAAGACTTGGCTCTGACACAAAATGTTTGTGTCTGAACAATTCATGTAGCAAGTGTGCTTTTCTGCTCTAAATGATAAGGTTCCAAAGGATTTATGAAATATACCAGACAAATTTTAATTATCTTAATTGCTACATAGAAAGGAAAGCACTCTGGGAGTATCATTTTTAGGACTATGAATGACTATTACTTGAAAATTTCAATAGATATCAGTTAGCCATTGCTATGATAATATATTTCTCAGGATTTCAACAACTTAAACATTTGTGATGATTTTTAGTTTGTGGGTCAGATCTGGCCAGAAATATCTGTATTGGAGTGAGCTGTTACATTTTATCTTGGCAATGAGGATTATGACACCTTGATTTTGTAGTATATCACCCTCTTTCTCTAACAGGTTTCAGATCATACAGTCAGGTTCCTATGGTGATGGGAAGGGAAGATACAGACAGAAATGGCCAAATCCTTTTTTCAAGACTGCATAGATCCTGTCATCTCCTTGGCCAGAGCCACATAACCATGCCCCAAAGCACAGTGAGGCACCAGTTTCACAGTAGTGGTGTGAGTCCATGGAGCAATCATGGAGTTGTCTGTTAATGAAATTGTTTCACCTGATTTAGAGAATAGTTTCATGCTTTTTTTGCTTTTAGATGTTATTTTTTTTTTTTTTGATTGGTCTTACAAGCAACACAATGATAATTCCAGTACATTTTTTTTTTTTTTTATCCATTACACTGGGGAAAAGGAAGAATGATATTTGTCATTATAATTCCCCATCCTAGGAACATACAAAAAACTATCCAAATGTGAAAAAACAGCAGTGACAGAAGCATCTTTGAGTGTTGCTGGGAAAACTGATAGAGGGAGAAGAGTTGTTGGCCTTGGCTGACATATATTCATTTCAGAATACAAAATTGAAAAGAGCATCTGTTATTTTATAATGAGTCTTTGTTATGGTGTATGTTTAAGCTTGCACTTTATCATCCAACACAAAGATAATTTCATATGAAACTAATTCTATGAGTGAATCATGATGGATAAATGTTCACTGAGTAGCTGAATGCTGGATTTAATCAATTGATATTTGAATTATGTGCTACAACAAATTAATAGTAGAAATTTCTGTGTCTTCTAATTCACCCTGACAGAAATAGACAACGCATGCTTTTCCATCTCTCCCTACCACCAAACTAATTGTCATGGAGAGACAAAAATGTAAAGGGATATCAACTATTCAACTCACAAGTGTATGTCTTATCTAGAAAATGTCATTAAAATATTAAGTTTAAGAAAAATATGAGATAATAATCATAAAAAGTAAAAAGCTGTTAATAGTCTTGCTCAATGAGGCAATAAAATGATGTTTTAAAAGTAAGACACACATCAAATCTGTAGTTTCTTTTTTTTCTTTTTTCTTTTTTCTATTTTCTTTTTTTTGCGAATTTCACAGAGCTTTATTGGGTAGGACAGAGGGCCACATTTCTGCCTGCTCACCCTAAATGTTTAAAGTGTTATTGCTCTGATCCCTGGTGATCTCCTTCATGACCTCCATTGGAATTTGAAGAGAGAAAGTATAGCCAGGAAAACTCAAATCTTCCTTCCTTAAACATGGGCAGTTTTATCATAAATGTCTTTGCTGCATAGTTTCACTTTTCTGATAACTTCTTGTTCTTAACTTCTTGTTCTTAACTTCTTGGTGTATACGATGTCTTCATCCTCCTTCAAAAATTTTTCGCAAAGATGCAAAAATCTGTGTTTTCTTATGAAAACTGTATATTCTATTTAAAAAATAATCTTGAATAATAGATGAATTGATATATAACATTATTTATGAAGTAACTGTGCTTGTCAAAAATCTACTACTGTCAAAGCTTTCTAAAATATACACATAAACATATACATATACATATACAAAATAGTTAAAGTGGATTTGCCTTGTAGTGAGTAGACAGTAACCAACTAGATACCATACAGTATTCAATAGAAAATCTACTACCAGGAATGAGTTACTTTTCTTTTAAAATGTTATCAGTGGAGTCACTTAGACCCCTTGTGATGGTTTGAATAAGAATGGCCCAAATAGCCTCATGAATTTGAATGTGTAGTCATCAGGGAGTATCACTAATTGAGGAGAATTAGGGGGTATGGTTTTGATGGAGTAGGTGTGGCTTGTTGAAGGAAGTTGATCACAAGGATGGGCTTTAAGTTCTCAATAGCCAAAGCCAGTTTTTTCTCTTCCTGCTGTCTGCAGATCCAGATATAAATCTCTTAGTTATTCTACAATACGGTCTGCCTGTATGTTGTGATAATTCCTGTTATGATGACAATGTACTAAACCTCTGAACCTGTAAGCAAACCACAATTAAATTCCTTTATAAGAGTTGCCATGGTTTTGGCATTTCTCCTCAGCAATAGAATGCTTAGTAGGACAGAAGGTAGAAGCGGGGAAGCAAGGTATTGCTGTGACAGGCATAACCATACTGCTGACTGGCAGAATGCAGACTTTGGACTTTGAATTTTAAAAGCAGTTGAATGCTTTGACTGGGCTTCACAGGCCATGCTAGTAGTAGTGTGGAAGACAGTTGCTCTGGGAAAAATGTAGATTATGATGGCTAAAGAGATTTTACAGGAGGAGAGTATTAGTAAGTGACCTAGAGACCATTCTTGTGACAGTGTGGCAAAGAATGTGACTGCTTTCTGCTCTTGCCCAGAAAAATCCGTCTGGGGCTTAATTGAGTTTTAGATTGACGGTGTTGGTAGAACAGACTTCAAAACCGCCTGGTATTGACTGTGTCACGTGGTTGTTAGTCGTCATTTTTATGTGGATCTATAATGAAAATGAGCAAGCTACGCAAGGAAAACCATGAAATGTGTAGATAGGGAGAGAAGGTGTACCAGCAAGTGTAATGGATCTTAGTTAAGAGCCTCAAGGAGGTAAAGTATGAAGAAAAGCCTGATGCTATTGAATAAAAGCAGTGGTGACCTCACAGACAGATCCTACCCCACTAAGCTTCTGACTTATGAAATGGAGTAAAATAAAAACTTAAGAAGTAAAAGAAATTACCGAAAACAGAAAGCTGGTGAAAACATAGGTGAATGAGGGGGTCAAGTTCCAGCTCCATCAAGCAGCAGAATTCGTCAGCTTCAACAAAATGCCACTGGTTTTGAAGTCAAGGATACAAGAAAGTGCTGTGCAGTCTTTCTCTCCGTGGTTACAAAAGCTGATGAGGTCAGGCATGTGTCTGAGTTGTCCCTGAATGGATGCTTAATGAAGCCTGTCTCCAGGACTGTGTTGCAGACCACTAGCAGTCGAAGATGCCGGAGTAGCAGGACGGCTGCTAAGGAGAGCTTCGGGTATGGAAACAGACCGAGAGAGAGGAGTTTGTTGCAGTCAACAAAGCTGAAACGCGTTGGAGATCTTAAGAGTGTCTTGACGTCAGACATGGAGATGCAGAATTTGAAGTTTGCCCTACTAGCTTTTGGTCTTTCTTTATTCCAGTATTTCCTCACTACACCCCAGTTCTCCCCTCTTTGACCTGATAATGTACGTTCTATGCAACTGTATACTTGAAGTAAGTGGCCTGCCACTGAATTCAGTCAGGAGAAAGAAAGCAAACAACAGCTCTTAGTCTGGTGACTACCTAAGCGAAGCTCACTGATGGTGTCCTTGTTCAGTGTTCTGAGCATCAGGGCATATTTTAGGAAAGGAAATAAAGCAAGTTAAAGATGAAATATGTGAGGTTTACCATATGATCCTTCTGGTAACTGCAACAAACCCACCCAACAAACCTTGAACTCCTTGAAGGTACGTGTGAGTAAGGGTTGCATGACCCAAGAAATCTATTGTTGAAAGTCTTCAATCTGCCACCATCTCTACTTTATACTCCTAGTTCTTAGTCATCCTCCTGGGATTCACTCCTCCCACATGTAATTCCATCAGTTCAAGGAATACTCTTTCTTGCTTATGCATTTCCACAAGTTAAGAGAGGTTTTTATATCAATGTGTTACCTCAGTTTTCAAATAGTAGCAGCTACATTTTTATGTTAAATAGTAAATAAAATTGGGTATATAAATATATATGATATATATATATATATATGATATATATATATATATATATATATATATATATATGATATATAATAACTTATGAGAAGAAGCATAGTTAGTAATAGTGAGGTAGTGAAGTAAAATAAACATTCAAATTCATCTTTTCATTTTAGACTCTCATTTCTATTTGGCACGGCCAAGAACTCTCTTCTTTCTTGCATCTAACTGAGTATATTGACATGATTTAGTCCTTTAGGATCAGACTATCTGAAATACTAGCTGCAGAAATATACTAGAAATATGCACCCAAACTCCAAGAAGTATCCATAAAAATTATTTTTGCAAAGTTATTTTTCCTATGAAACACAGGTTCACCCAATAGCTTAGTAGTTTTATTAAGTGGATTGACTGAACCCTGATACGGACTAAAAAGAAAGAAAACACAACACCCGGGAAATAACAGGAAGAGATTTTAAAACTTCAATGTCCATTAAACACAAAAGGAATCCCTGACAAAAGGGATACTAAAAATATCAAGACACTTTAGAGACACAGCCTTTGTCTAAATTCTACTCATCATTTTTGTAGAATTTTAGAATCAGATAGTGAAAAGTAGAAACCATAAAAGTGATAAAATGCTATCACATGAGGAATGAAGACTGAACAAAAGTAATGTATATACTTACTACTTTATTAATTTCTAGATTAAATTGTATATAACCAATAATTAAGATATGTTCTTAATAATTTTATGCTTATAATTTTTGAGATTATCATTCAAGAGTACTCTCTGTATTATTTTTACCCCTCTCTATGATGCAACTTTCCTATGTTGTTTTCCCACTCCCTCCAAATGCATTCAAATGCATTCATTTATTGACAGACATCAACACATACACACACATGCACACACACCCTACTAAGCCCAGACTCTAATTAATGTTGCCAGAAAGTACATGCTTAGGTGGACTAAGATTGGTAAACCTATCTCTTCCTTGGAGAAAATTGGTTCTCAGTCCCTCAACAGCTACTAACTGCTTGTATCTCTTAATCTAAGGGAAGGACCTTGTGAAAATTACCCCCATTCATGTCAACTGTTATAGTATTATGAAGGTTCTAAGTAGACAACCATACTGTAAGAGTTTCATGGGCACAACATCCATGTCAAATCTAGAAGTGACTATATCATTGCAGGTGTTCAGGTCCCCTGGACCGTACATTCTTTCTTTTGTTGCAGTAATTCTCCAACCCAGATATGCCCCGGCAATGAAAACACAACTCAATCAATATGAATACAAGCTGTGTGCCTATATTGGGCAGATCTACCACTACACTACCATCTTCCCCATCTATGAGACCTCCTTATAACTTCTGGTTTCTCCAGGCCACTTCTGCTCTGCTTTTCTTCCACCTCCTCCTCCATGGTCTTCTCTTTCTCTCCTTCACCTCGTTCTTCTCTCTCCCAACTTTCAGCTTACCCTCCCCTTAATCTGCCCAATAACTGTTTGTAACCTTTATTTTACAAATTAAGGTGGGAAGAAGGTATAGAGGAAATCACCTGAGTGCTGACCTATTCCTTGTTAGCAACCCCTCCCAGGAGAACTGAATTAACATCAAATTAAAAATAGCCTCATGGCTATGGGCAACATTCCTTCCCCTCAAATCAGATCTATTCAGACATAATGGCCTGTTACAAAGATGCTCCATGGTTCGCATCAGTCCTTATAAATGCACAGGGATGTGCCAGAAAGAGACAGATAGTTTTGACTGGTCTAAAAATAAAAAAATATATTACTGTGGAACAGTGGAATTACTTTTATATTTACAATGAGACTCTCTTTCAAAAGCAAGGTTATATAAAAAAAATCAAATAATAGTATTCACATTAAATTATAAAATAACGTACATTAAATGTAACATAGAAGTCTTCGTTGGATAGCATTTTTTACCATCCCATTTTTTTTTTTTTTTTAACGACAATATGTCAAGAATCTAGATATTTTAAATTTAGGAGTAAATCTTGGATCTGAAACCAACCTTCAGATGGGAAAGCAGTTAGCAGCCCAGCCACCTGAGCTCCCTGTCAAGAAGCCAGGCTCTATGTGGGACTGTCTTCCATGGCTTAGCATCTGGGTTTTCAAAGTTGTTACCAAGGGAAGAAAGGAAGAAATCTACCAGAGTTTGTAGTGCTGGGGTTACTGGCCTCTCCAGAACAATAATTTGTGAATGTTTTCTTTTCAACAATGAGACTTGCAAAATGGGAGTAGAAATCCAAAGGTAACAAAATACTGCGTGCTCGAAAATGTCTTTTCTGCATTATTTTTTAATTTATGTGAAGACTGTATTAGTCTTCAGAGTGTTTATCTATGTCCCCAAGAGAGGATTAGCTGGGAACATTCTTTGAGATAAACTAAAAAAGAAAACCAAAAAACTATTCAGTGCTGGCACTGTTAAAATTTCTGATGTGCAGGTGTTTGTAGTATTTCGTACAGTTGCCTGATTGGTTTTCATCCAGGTAATTCCACAGAGAATAGGTTTATCGTTTCGGGATGGAGCAGTGTAGAGGCTATTATGGAATATGTGAAAAACCTGCCAGTAGCCACTTGTATGTGGTTTCCTGAAGTTTAATCTTCTGACTTGAAGAATATAAGCAAGGCTCTGCTTCTTAATAAAACATCTCTGGCTGAGTGTTGATGAGTCACGCTTGACTTACCCAACATCTTCCTGCAATCAGCCCTGCTTCTCATGACTATCTTCAGAATTACAATCTAGTAATATCCATTGTCAATGGAAAATAATTAAATGCATCACATGATTATTATTTTTACTCATCTTTACAACTATGTTCAAACTACAGTTCATTTACTTACTCAGCTATTCCAGCAACAAAATTTTATGGAGCATCTGAAAATTTCCAGGCAACTTGCCGAGTGCAGAGAATAGAAAAATGACCACGGTCTTCATGGAGTTTATGGTTCAACAGGGAAACAGATTATAACCAGATAGTGTACTGGAATTTTCACCACAATACCAATGTATAGCAAATAATGCATTCCTCAGAAGACATTAGATCAGAAACTGAATTAATCAGTGATTGGAGCCATATGTTAACACAAAGTGGGCAGCACAGAATGAACATTTCTGGAGCTCATACCACCTGCCAGCCTCACTATCATGTGATGACATTGCTATGGGTTAGTCATCTTGTATACATTCAGAATTTTCCTCTACGTTTTTCCTATTATAATGCTGTTGAAAAGAGCTCTTTAGTACACATTTGTCTGTACCTATATGTGGGTACTTTTCTGGGATAAGATCCTAAGAATAGAAACATGGAAAGGCTTGGCAACCATCCATGTGTCTTTCATCTCAGCACTGGGAAGGTGGAGGCAGGATGGTCAGGAATTCAAGGTCTTTCTTGGCTACATATCCATCACTTGAAAGGTTGAGGTATGTGAAGCAGGAGTTTAAGAACAGCTCTAGTTACACGGCAGGTTTGAGACCAGGGTCTTCTAGGTGAAATTCAAATTCAGTCTTTAAAAAAGAGATCACACACACACACACACACACACACACACACACACACACACACACACACACACACCGATATACCCTTGGCAATAACATATGCAAACCTTCAATTTCAGTATATCTTCTCAGATCATCATCAAAATGTGCCACTGTATGTTTCCAATTTCAGTCTGCAAGACTTCAAACTAGAACACAGCTGTGCCAGCACTTAACATTGCAGAATTTATATATTGCTAATTTGATAATTTTAACATGGTAACTAATTGGTTTTTATCTACATCTTCCTAATAAATAATCACAAAAGCATATTTTTATTGAAAAAACGGAAGTGACTTAGAAATCTTCCTCACTTGGACCTTATGCATAGCAAAGACCATGGTTTCAGAGACAAGGAGACGTCTAGGAAGGGATTCTATAAATAAGGTTGCTATGGCACTCCTAGTCAAACAAACAAATCAGGGGTTGAGTGCATCTCTTACTTGTCTCAACACTTTGACATTGAAGAAAAAGTGCCAAAAATTTTTTCAAAATTTTTTGTCCGACCCAGAAGATAGATATCCCTACCTTAGTTGCCTCAAACTATTCTCAGACAATATATATTACACACACACACACACACACACACACACACACACGCACACATATGCAAAAGAATAACCAATGAAAGGGTCAAAATTAAACATATAACAGGCCGTCTGTTTGCTGTGGATGCAAGAGAATAGCAAAAAATAGGTAATTTAGATGGAAAACAAAAACATGTACATACAGAATTAGAATCCACGGAGGCACAGATTATAATGACATCTGCCTAGCATGGGAAAACTCTCTTGCCTGCTTCATGACATGATAGAGCATGTCATGAGGTGAAAAAGACAAGCCTGCTGGTTCAAGATTTTTTTCAAGTTTTAAAGTGACAAATGTCATATGGGGTCCCATCTTCAGGATCTCTTTGACTCAAAATTATTTCCCAATGATTTCACTTAAAAATGCTAATACTATGTAAATTTTGTCATTAAGTCTTCTACACATGAACATTTGGAGAACTTATTCCACACTAGCTAATGTTCCACAGAAATGAATGCTGGCTCTTAGCTTGGCAGCAGCCAAAATCAAGCTGTCTTGGGCCACTGGTGTTTTCCCTTCATTTTCGAATCCAATAATCAACCCCATTCCTTCTGGGATTTGAGTTATAGTCATGAGTTTAGTCATTTTCTTTTTCAATTTTTGGGTCTAGCAGCAAGATAAAAGCCAATCGAGTATGGTGGGAAGGGACAGCAAATTGTTCTCTATATAAGTTAAGTGAAAAATTAATCACATACATTATTACAAACTGAGATCTGTTCTTTAGAAAATAGTGTGTCTTGGGTAAGAGTGGGTGGCAAGCTATATAGGATGGTTGACGAAGCATCTCTGTGTGATCAGAGGAGATAAGGCAATGTTAGCCATCCTAATGTGAAGGTAGAGGTAAAAACTCAAGGAAAAGAACTCGCAGCAACAGAAGTTATTGCTGTACCTAGTGAATAGACCAGACTGGCGAGGGCTACCCAATTCTGGCTTGGAAAGGGTTAGAAAAATGTTGGAGGACCAGCTCTACAGATCCATGGAAAGAAAATGAATTAAAAACAAATGAACAATATAAAGAAAAAGAAATCTGTCATTATTCAAGACAATATATCCTGAAAATCATTAGCATAAGTATTAGAAAGAATGGAGAGAATATTGCAATATATTATAATAAGAGATGATTCTCTTTTGAAATCACCTTTGTTTTTACATATCACCAGCAAAAAGAATTGGAAATCAAAATACAGAGCAATTTTATCTGCATATAAACATAAAATACTATTAAATAAAGTTAATAAAAGATGTAAAGGATGTCTATATTTTTAAAAATTCAGTGCTCACTGAGAGAGGTTTTAAATAAATAGTGATGGTATTATATTCAAGGACCATAAAGATTGGCAAAGTGGATTTATTCTCTCTAAATGGTCCTATGAACAAAAGGATACAACTTGAACACATACAAATATGCATACATGTACACACTTGCACATGTGTGCACACAAACACATACACACACAACGTAATAAACACCATATTGCTGAGTCATTTTATTGCTTCAACACATCCACACATCCTCCAGTCTTCGAAGGCACCCTATTCACACTGTAGAAAAATTTTATAATTATCTGTCCTCTTTGGCTCTAATTGTGAGATCATAAGACCAGTGGAATCAACTGCATTCTGTTTCCATTGCTTCCATGCCATACTCCTTAAGATACAAATTCAGTTTACTTATTTAATGTTGATCGCAGATTAGAATGGGGAAGAGTGTTGTCAAGATGAGGTCCATTCTGCTCATTTCTGTTGCAGGGAAATCTTTGCTATGAGGAACCACTTTAGTTCTTTAAAATAAAACACTCATTCCAGAAAACCATGCTTATGTACAAATTTTGTCCTACATATCTAAATTAGAGGAAAATGTTGGCTTCCTTGTGCAAATGAAAAACACTAAATTAGGATTAATGGAAACAAAATAAAAGAGAAACACATGAAAATATTCACCAAAATGCATTATTTATTGACAGTAAGTTTAAGCTTTCATATCATACAAACTATTTCCATACATGCATACTAATATATTTTATGCTATATAATATTGATAATATTAATATTATATATATTAAGAAGTAATCTTTAGGCTTCTCTCTAGGACCCTTGGCACATCCATATATGTGGATGAATCTGTTAAGGTTCCAGTTTTCTAATGAATTCTTTCACTACAAATTAAATAGTTATTATGATCAAGTAATACCTTATACATTTATATTTCTTCATTTTAGGATCATATGTATGCTTTGATATGTTTTAGACAATCCACTGCTTTGTAAGGAGTTGTAGCTTTTGTTAAAGTATAATTATGTACCATTAAAATAATAACAGCTGTCACTTACTCGATCTCTACCATACCTGATGCTGTGCGATGTACATTAACTACATCATCTCAGTTAATCTTCACAACAGGCCTACAAGGTACACACAATAATTAAACCCCATTTTGCAGAAGAGGATTCAGAAGGCCTGAGGAACTAAGAAGCATAAGGAAAGTCTCATTGTTAATAAATACTGAAGTGGTATTTGAATTGAGTTCCCCATAACTGTGGAGGCTTCATTTTTAAAAGCCAGACTACACTGGTGCTTGATACACCTGGTAAACATTATTTGTGCACATCTAATGTCACCCCGAAATAACATGACATCAGATATCCTAGAAACACAAAGAGACATTGTCTACGGCTTTCCTGGGGTTCTTCCACAGCCCTGGCGCTCTTTCACTTAATGGCACCAAGTAATATAAATACTGAAATTAAATAAATGTAAACATAACTTGTCACTAGGCTTTTGTGACATCCAATTTCCAGTTGTAGTCTACCATAAACTTTGCCCAGAATGATCCCATTACGAGAACTGTCAGGTGGATTGTGTATTCATTTCTTGCCCGTATCAAAACCCTGCTAACACAAAAGAGTGAATGTGTTTAAAGTGGTATTAATGCACAAGACCATTGCACAGGAGGAGGAGCAACAGGAAAGGATGCCCTGAAACTGGAACAGTGGAAAACGGTGTCTTTAAATTTTTAACAAGGAAAGCACCTGGTATATAAAATTATATTTGTAACAAAAATCATAGAAATCTCACTGACTATAAAGCAATACCGCCAAATTATACAACATATAAAAATAGTAATAAGATTTTCATTGTCTGTGTAGTAACACTCCTAGGAAATGAACTGAGAAAAAGAAGGCAAACCCACTTATATAAATACATAAATCCATTTCAAACTGAAGGACACATATATACATTAACCTCAGGTATAAGGCGTTCACTGAGCTCAGTGTGATACATATACCCATCGTCTCAGTAGTGAGGAGGGTGAGGCAGAAAGATCACTAATTTGAGGCCAAGCTGGGATATATACAAAGTTTTAATATACAGTTCATTCTTTGTAATATAGTGGGCCCAATCAAATACGCTGTCTTGAAATCTCAGAATTCCATGAATCAAAGTAAAAAATCTTTTAAAAAACAGAAAGAAGCCTCAAAAAAAGGCAGGGTCCATAACATTCCAGTGCCTTTAACAATGCCTGTGCACCTTGGAAGGCCATTTAGTCATTTCTCCAAAATTCCAAAGGACAAAGTTATCTTAAAACTCAATACAAAATACTATTCAAATAGAGCAACACGGATGGTCCCCTTTAAGGAAACTGTAGGACTCTTTTGTGTGTGTGTGTGGGGGGGGGGGTTCGAGACAGGGTTTCTCTGTATAGCCCTGGCTGTCCTGGAATTCACTCTGTAGACCAGGCTGGCCTCGAACTCAGAAATCNNCCTGCCTCTGCCTCCCNAGTGCTGGGATTAAAGATGTGTGCCACCACCCATTCCTTACAAAAAGTATTCTCTTGTAAGAAGGCTTTGCTCTTCTTCTTCCCCGCCCGCTCCCCGGCAGTCAGATAGATGTATAGATGCCTTGTTTCTCTCTGCCATACATTCTGGCTCACCACGTAAAAAGCAATGGGCCCTCTTGCTCATTGTCTAGTGACCCTGAAACCAGGAACCAAAATATACTTTCTCTCTGTAGATTGATACTGCTGGTATTTCTTTAAAGGGGCTCAAATAAATGAACACAAGATTAATGTGAGGATTATGCTACCATAGAAACTGTATCCTATTAGGCTAATACTCTAGGCAAAAAGAATACTAAAAAAACATATGCACATGAAATATAAAATATAAACCATTCCTTGGTCTGTTAAAAGAGAATGGGAGCTATAATCTGTAAGTATGACCAAGCTGGCTCTTAAACCCAGGGACCATAGGCTAAGGATAGCCTTTTACCTTCCAGAAGTACAATGTGAGGTTTCACATGCAAGTCCTGGACCAGGAAGATGTCTCCTTCTACTTTCCCCTGGTCATATAATTCAATTCCACAAGAGTAAGGAATTATAATCTTATGCCTACAAAGGAGTGTGTTGTGGCAAGCTGTTGGGGGTCTCTTACACATAAAGGCCCCCAAATATATTTCCAATGCTCATGCTTTAGAAAACGATTGGAGGTTATGATTCTGAAAATGAGACAGCCTACCATGATAAGGGAAGCAATAAGATGAAGACACAGGATCCATAGATGGAGTGGTGAAAGACAAACTCGGAATGAGAAAAGGAACGGGTCGGACATGAGGAACAGGACACTCTCTAGTTAGCATAGCTACTGTAGATGTCCTATGAACTCGATGACATTTCATTTACAGCCACAGCTGCTCAAGAGATACGCTCTTTCCTTCCATTCAGAGCAATGTTAAAACACAAAATTCGTTTTGCTCACCCTGCATAGTAGAAAGTGACTGGCAGTCCTGTTTCCAAAAAGTCATTTTCAGCAGGAAGCTTTTATCCAAGTGCCATTGTTTTGAAAATGTTAAGGAGGGTGCTCTTCTTCACCCCACCCTTCCAACCTATGTGTGTATAGTAACATTAGAAGATCTCATTGATTATTTTTCTGTGACCTCCTGTTCCATAGTTCTAACTGCAAACTGGTGATACATAATTACTCAGTAATTGAAGAAAGACTGAGGAGTGTGACCATGCCTTTCTGTCATTTGTACTTCCAAACAAAGCAGATGAGATTATTTTGAACTAGAATACATTATAAAATAAACTAACTAACATCTCTGAACATATTTCATTTCAACATCTAATTTCACTCTTATATAGTCTGCCTTAAAGTCTTGTTTGGAGCAGACATCAGGCTCCATGCATAGAATCTCTGGCTCCAACTCATTATCCAAATTTTATAATTCAGTCAGTCACTTTTTTTTTTCTTCAACATTTAGAAGCAGGGCAGAAGTACTCTAATGAGACTAAAGGTGAGTGCTGGTGTGAGTTCATGAAAATCAGAATAGCCATTTGATTTGTGTCCAGGAGACCAAAAAAAAAAAAAAATGTTTCTTCAATGAGAACACTTGATTACAGCAATGGTACAGGTTCTGGTAGCTGTGCAGTCCCTACTCAGGACCAAGTGTGCTTACGTCAACTTTGTATGTATGATTACTCCTCAAGCTAGACATAACACCTAATCCCTACAAGTATGATCGTAGCACACAACTGTAACTGATTGCGCTCCGGTCTTCCGTGTAAAATGAGAACATTAATTACCTCCTCAGAAGCTTACTGTGAGGACAGTAGACTGTTGGCACAATTCAGTCATTGTTCCATTTCCTGGGTTCACTAAGGTATAAAAAGAATTACTTCAGAAAGGCTGGAGAAAACAGACAATAGAGGAATCAGTAAGAAAGAGTAATGTTATGTTCTGAACAAACATGTAAGAGTGTGCCGATGCCTTCAGGACTAATAGTGAGATAGAAAGATGATATCAAAGGACTTGCAGTATGGTGGCTTATATTATTCAGAGCCAGTGGCACAGCTCAATGGGAGGGAGCATCAAGCTTGATGACTGGGTGTGATGCCAGAACCCACATAGTGGAAGGAGAGAACTGGTTCCTGTTTAATTGTCCTTACCTTCACGTGTATGGCATAGCATGTGCCTGTTCACGCACGCATGCATGCATGCACATGTTCACACATGCACACACATGTTCACACACATGTGTACACATGAACACACACACACACATGCACAAGCATAACACATATAACAAATGAATAATATAAATTCTTTTAAAACCCTGAGGAAAGGTGACTGGAAATACAGTTTAATCTCTCAGCAAATTGCTGTAGGGTAAAAAAACAGAAAATATAACAAGAACTGACCCTTTAAATAAAAGTTTAAGTTATCACAAATTGTTAGTTGGTACAATACTTAGAATTGTGCTTTTTCTTCACCCATAATAACCCGAACTACTTCAGTATGCTTTGTTTTGCAAAAGCTACTTGTGCTCTGGAAAATGAAGACTTCTTATGAATGAATAAAATAGTACATTAAAAAAATCCAACTAATTATCTGGCAACTTTGCACAAGCTATTCTGATTTATAATAGCATATATAATGTGCTTAGTGTAATTAAGGCACATAATCACAACAGAAAGCACAAGACATACCTTTCAAGCCAGGGTTATTGTTTCTTATTGGACAACTTCCAATACATCGATATTTGACTCAAATGCAACTTCCTAACTGAATGATGACCAAATTCTTAAGGTCAATTCATTTTCATTAGTTCTGTCTTAATTTTAAAAACAATGGAAGGAAACATCAATGGGAAAATTAACATGTGGGCAGACTAACGGCTTAATTTGAAGTCCCTGAGAGTCCATTCAAACTACCTACATATCATCTTAATTTAAAATAATTTAATTACATTCATAAGGGCAGGGGAAAGTTTTCCAAGAAAACTACTCTCTTACAAGTAAAATGGCTAAGTCTCTGAGTTTTAAGAAAAAATATAGACATATGCTATGAATTGGATTCTTACCACTGCAATTTCTCAAGTCACAGCTATTTTATGTCACACTGACTAAATCCATCACCAAGCCCTCAAACTATAAATCTCAAATAAGGGCTCATTCAACTCTCTTTCTTAGGAAAGGTTAGGTAACAACTGTTTAACTACCCCTGTTATCTGAGGCATACTTCCTCTATAGATTATTAATTGAAAAGAAATACACATTATGCATAGTGTTATGGCTAAGGAACCAAAGAATGAGTTAAGTAGAGGCCAGTTGCACTGTCTTTAGTCATGGGCTCATGGTCCTCAGGTTGTGAGTACAAATAGTAGTATTGTATAATTATTATGAGAATTAAATGAGCTAGTCTTTACAACTCATGGAAAATAAATATCAGACACATAAGATTTTCTAAGTACTAGCTATCTTTTTTAGTGGAAAATGATTTAAATTGTGTTCATGATACCCTAGCCATCAAGAAACTGACTGCAAACTATATTGTCGTCCTGGAAATGTCATTGACATAGCTTGAGAATCTAGTACAAGAAACTGAGCACTGTTGTTAATTACAATGCACTCGGAATAGGGCCAGTCAATTTTCTGAATTCTCCCTGTACTTTCCCTGTCTAGACCTCCCTGTTTTCTGTAAGGAAAGAGTTGATTGCTTTAAACCCACAACTACCTGAATAATTTGATGTAGGAGATCTGTCATCCATCACGAGCATGGGTGTATTGCATGGTCATTTTCTGTTCTCTTAAACTACTTTCTTCCAACCGAATACCCAAAAGGAAGAGATGAGAAAGTGCGGCCACTTCAACCTTAAGTATGACAATGCAGTCCCACACAGTCTTTGACTGGACTTTTCCATTGGGAATCAGGGGATAGCACAGCAATTGAAGCTCTCTAATATTCTGCATAATTCAGGGGAACTTGGGGGAAATGACAGAGCATGGCTCTAGAAATGCCCATAGCCTTGTCTGCAATGCCATGAAAGCAGAAAATGTATGATTGTGTTCCTAACATACTGTTGTTGTGCTGGGGAGGAGGGCCAGGCTAAGAATGGGAGTTGGCCTTAGCTGGTTCTGGCCGTAGATGACAGAAGTCCAATAACTTTATCAGGGCAGGTAGTCTATTAAAGTGGATGTGATTTGTACAGCACATTATAGTCAGTGCTTCAGCAGAGAACCTTGTACAGCTGGGGGAGATGAGGAGATGATGATTCTTTAGGAAGTCAGAAAACTGAGGACATCATTGGCATCAGGATGTTCTCAAAGAAGGCTTGTGCAAAGTTTAAGAAGTGTGGAAAGAAGACCATGGCAGTGGGCAGTAGTAATAATGCCACTTCTTTAAGAAGACAGAGAAAGCCTGACCATCCCAGACACTGACATATGCAAACCACAGGACCACAGATGACTGGCTGTCAGTGGCTGGATTTTGCCCCATGAGGCATTGGAGAGTTGGGATAAGCTTAAATTTTAGAAAGATCCTTGAAACAGAGTGGGGTCTGTGAATGGAAGCATAGTTTTCCCAGGGTGAAATCTCCTTCCAGGCTTTGAATTAAACACTGTAAAGATAAGGACCCATTTTCCTTAGAGGAAAGAAAAAAAAGATACTAATTCATGCTACCATAATCACAAGCAATAACCTGAAGACAGAGAATACCAAACACAACTTTGATTTCATTGCCCTTTGAAAAGGAAACAAATGTAAGTGGCAAAATAGAAACAATTTCAAACCATTAGTCCTAGAAATGAGCTCATGTTTAAGTGCAACTTTATAGCTTTTTTAAATGTGGGTTTGAGAAAATCTAGTAGATTCAATAAAATCAAATATCCCGACCACCTGGTGTAATTAAACAAGTAAACCAAGTGGTTAAAAAAAATCTTTGATTGAGGTTGTGGTTGATGTCTAGCCAAAAAGACTACGGATTTTCTGGCTCTGGAACCTGAAATAAATGTATGGGCTCAAACATGGCTCCAGAGAAGTGTAAGTTGCTTCAGCCCTTCACAGCCCCACATTTCCATGCGTACTAGGTTCATCCTGTGAAGTATCTGGAGGAAAAGAAATATTACATATCTGTTGGGGAAAAATTGAATCCAGGAATGGAGACGACAGGAAAACTCATGGAGTTTTCGAATACTATGGCATTTTCTTCCTGCTTACTGGGATGCATTGACCTACCACACACAGCACCTTTTTCTCATGGGGAAGGACTAATAGAAGTCACCATAGTTCCCCAGACCCAATCCTAGTAAATAGTTTACAATTCTATACCTCTGTTTCCTGTCGGTTAAAATGCCACCTGTCTCTTATGCATTCCGTATGTTTAATTTTAGCAATAGGTGTAGTGAGCAGATAAATTTTTAAAAGAGTATTTTTAAAAAAAAAAAGATAATAAAGTTCATTAGGAAATGACTTTTTTTTCTCTAAACAGGCCTGTGGATGATGGATGACAGGGACACAAAGCCTCAGAGTACTGGTGTTTTAAACTTAAGGCTTTTACACACTGTCATTCTGTCAGATGCACAGTCTCCATAGCAACTACTGTATCATCTGATTGTAAAACTATTTTTAAGATGCAGAAAACTTTCTTAAGGAAGCACAGCTACCTCCCCAGGTGTATTTCTACCCCAACTCCTGCCTATTCCTAGGGATACCATCAAAGATTATTTTCATTTTTATCCTACTAACGGATTCTATAGTTCAGAATTTCAAATTTCTTTCAGGCAAGCATTTGATTTTAGCTTTTCGCATGTGCTTAACTGCTTCGCTGAGGTACAATTAAAAACCCTTCACAGTACAAAGAGATGTTGTTCACATGAAAACCCATGAATCTGGAACCATGACAAAGTGTAAACATTCATCAATACAGGCACTACATATAATTTATACTAACATCTCCGTCTCTCTAATCTTATCTATCATTTTTAGAATCTACTGGTCTATTTTCTCTTGCCATTCATTAGTTTGTGTTCCCTAGAAACTTTAATAAAGTTAAAGTTTACAAAGTGTTACTATTTGTTGTCTGTATTCTTTCGCTTGTTTGAGATGTACCCATGCTAATCCTATGTTGGAAGAACAACAATATCAACTGACTGGATCCCTGAAAGTTACCAGGGACTAAACCACCAACCAAATAGTATACATGGGCTGGTCCTTGGCTCCAGCTATATAGGTAGCAGAGGACTGCTTTATTGGGCATCAATGGGAGGGAAGACACTTGTCGCTCTAGAGAAGGGGGATGCTAGAGGAGTGAGGTATGAGAGGGTGGGTGGGTGGGTGAGAGAGCACTCTCTTAGAGGCAAAGGGGAGGAAGGATGGTGTGGGGGGTTTTCAGAGACTGGGAAGGGGGACAACATTTACAATGTCATTAAATAACATAATTTTAAAAAGGGATGGGCTTCTCAAAACACTGCAATACAGGTAGAAAAAACACAGTCATTATTTATTCTTTTGCTTTGTCTTTTATGGCATGGGATCTTCTACTGAATTACTCGACTTAGAATGCCCAGGCTTGCTTATATGTAATAGCACGTATATGTATATGTATTTTTGTTTGTTTTTATTATAATGAAGAATTGTTGCTTTTCAAAGGATGATGTCTCCAGAGGCTTGTTGTAAATTTCCGAAGATGCTGCCAGTAATTAGGCATCTGGGTGGCCTGGAAACTGTCTCCGTTATACTGCTGTGTCCTTGCCAGTTTTCCCATCTTTCTTCTGGGAAATTAAAAAAAAAAAAAAAAAAAAAACTAGAAAAAAAGCTTTGTTTTTTTTGTTGTTGTTGTTGTTTTTTTTTACATAGTTATAAGAGAATGACTAAATCTAGGGGTTTCTCTTTTTTTTTTCTTTCCTTTATTCCTTTCTTTCCTTTCTTTGCTTTACAATTGACTCTCAAGGACATGTGCAATGGATGTTCATGTTCCAGTAGTGCATGTGTTCAAGGGATTCTACTCAGTGATCCACAAGCTGCCCACATGCACACATGCTCTCCACATGGGTAGCCCATTAAAAGCCAACAGTTCTCAAGTTTCCCCATTTCTCCTAGCCATTGCTAGGGCTCAGGCTTAGGATGTGAGAAACAGTCTGGAGAACATGAAATCAATTCTGTTTTCTCTTGCTTAATCTCTCACGTGATCTTCTACACCAACATGTGCATGTGAAGAATATCTTCAAATGTGTGTGTGTGTGTGTGTGTGTGTGTGTGTGTGTGTGTGTGTCTGTATGAGAGAGAGAGAGAGAGAAAGACAGACAGAGACAGAGACAGAGAGACAGAGAGAGAGACAGAGAGACAGAGGAAGAGAGAGAGGGAGAGAGAGAGGGAGAGAGAGAGGGAGAGAGAGGGAGAGGGAGGGAAGGAGGGAAAGGAGGGGCAAGAGAGGAAGGGAGGGAGGGAGGGAGAGGGAGGGAAGGAGGGAGGGAAAGAGAGAGGGGGAGAGAGGGAGAGAGAGGGAGAGAGAGAGAATGTGGTATGTATTATATTTGGCTACATAGGAATATTAAAAATTCATACTACATATAATGATACCGAAGGCTTGGGGTTTCTTTTCACAAAGTTTAAAAACTGGTTACCATCACATGAATATTAGTACTCCCAATATGCATCAGAATCCTCTAGCGTATATTCTAGATGACAAAATCATGGTATATGAGTTTAAAAGCTCAAGAAAGGACTTGCACCACATTAGTCTTGCACCACAATGCAACCCCATGCATACGAGAAGCAAGACTTTGCTGTAAAAGGATCTAATATAACCGAGAGGCACAGATGGAAATGGAACAACCACCAACTAAGGAGCATCAGGGATGCAGCAGCCACCAGAGACTAGAAGAAGCAAGATAGCAATTCTTCCAGAGCCCCCAGGGAGGGGGGGGAGGGCTGTCAGTCCCTTGATCTTCGACCACTGTCCTCCAGAACAGTGAATGAATTCATTGCTTTGTTTTCAGCTAACCAGATTGTGGTAATTTATTGCAGCAGCCGTGGGATACTAATGTGCTCAATGAACTCATGAATCTGTCCGGCAGTGGCTTGGGCATGTGACAGCATAGAAACCCAGACTCCAACAGTGAGGCAGAGGTGGACAGAAAGCACCTTAGTTCGCATGGGGAATACAGTAAAGTTGGATCCAGGCAAGCACTGACATGGCCTTAAAGAGAAAGGAAGTAATTACATCAGTAATACAGATGAAAGAAACAATTAAAATGAGTACTGTTTATGATCCATTAATTACAGATATTAATGGGTGTGGAGAGGAGTTATAGTCTATATTATATAGAATGGATGATAGCCATAGTTTGGTAAATGTAGTGGGTATCAAATTATCAGGAGCATGAATGACTACTTTGTACAATATTTTTTGAGAAGTGGTAAAATATGTGGCTTTGGAGAAAATAGAAGAAATTAAACAGCTAATTTGTTTACCAATGAATATGGCTGTGTTTATTTTAATTAAATATATACATATATACATATATATATATATATTTAATTAAAATAAATATATATGTATATATATATATATGTGATATACCTAATATCACATAAACTCATAATTCATCAAAGTTTGAATTACTCCCAATTTATCATATTTTACTTATTCAACTTCTTGAAATTAATTGAGATTGCTTTTTCTAAGAGCACTCAATTAATAAAAACAAACAAACAAAAACCCCTAGGATAAAATTCATGTATCTGACTATATTAGGCTTTTTATGCCTATGGTATATTCTATATGCCAGTTTGTACAAGCACCAGGGAAAGAGCTGTACAGTGCAGGTCCAGATTTGGTCAGCATGCTCATAGGAGCTGAATAACGACAGAGCTCTGTCCAGTTCTGGATGAAGCTCAAGTTTGTCCAATCTATTGGACATCTATTCCCAACTTCACCTTTATACTCTGAGGAATAATGTGTGTTTTACAGGATCAATCAACCTGTGACAGAGTAGACACGAGAAAATGACAGGATCAGTGTGTAATGTGGAAAGGTCTAGAGTTTAAAGGAAATTAGCCCAAAGTTAACAGGCATCATTACTCGTATAAACTAGAGTAACTATGAACCTCTATTGAATCTGGTTTGTGGTGGTGGTGATGGGATTTTATTATTTAAGCATGATTTTGCTATGGCAGCCAGGATGGCCTTGACTTTCAGTTCTAACCTTTCCCACGCAGGTATAGATAATGGATGTACATCACTACGTGTCATTCCATGCTCCAAAGAGGTTTGGTTTCAGAAATGATCACTTAATTAACATTTTAATACTATAATGTCTATATGCTTCCTGTCTGAACAATTAACTGCAGTAGATTTGAGAAACATTTGGATTTCATTCAAATAAAGATTGTCATAGGCCATTCATTGGCTGAAAAAAAACCATATTCTGAAGTTCTGACCTGTATTTTGACGCACACATGCATTGGACACCATTGGTGACAATTCTGATTGGCTTGCTTTGTGTAACTTTTAGGTTGTCATACATAGAATCAACCCTGAGGGGCCATTTGTCTCTCAGGCAAAGGTTTACTTTCATGATTAAGCAATACTCTAATTTCAATGCCATTGTTAGGGAAGTCCAAGAAACACATTAAATAATTACTTCTGTGTTGCTTTAACTAATTAGCTCATTTAAAATGTAGGCTCTTTGGAACTGAAGAAAGAGTAGTGCTGCTTGCTTGCTTGCTTACTTGCTTGCTTGCTTGTTTGCTTGCTTGCTTTAATAAAAGGAAATAAACCAGAGCAATCAGGAAATACTTACAGACTCTTGGGAGGAAAAAAAAAAAATCCTTCAAGTCGAATGTAATACTAGATCACTAAAAAATAAAGACATCATAAACCCATCAGTTACCTTAACTGTGTTATAAACTCCTATCTTCTGATCAGCCTTTAGTGACATATGTCTATGAAAAAAAAAAGTTTAACTGGAAGATTATGATGCTGGCATATATCAGAAGCGAAGAGACAATCTCCATTAATTATACATACGTTTTTACATGTTTTTGCAATTGTTGCTTTCATCTTTTGTTTTGTTTTGTTTTGTTTTGTTTTGTTTTGTTTTGTTTTGTTTTGTTTTGTTTTGTTTTAGTACTGACTATGGTTTCTGGTAGGGTGAATTCTTTTTCATGCTGTTCTAAAAGCAAGTAGCATACACTTCCAAATGGCAGAATTGGCCTTTGGATGAACATAGCCGTCCCTAAGCAAAGTCATCAACATTAAGGTGAAAACCAGCCCAGGACTCTATTTTATCCGCATTGTTTTCAAACCAAAAAAACATAGCCAGACTGAACTAAGTCCATGGCAGGAATCATCAAAGATGCCTCTTCTTGAGACCTAAAACATCCTTTCTTGAGACCAAATAATGATGCAGCCCTTCACTTCATTATTTCTACATTTCAGTCAATAGAACCAATATTACACGTAGGTCAAAAGTGACAGTAACTGACCACACTTCCATATACTATCTTGCACTGAGTATCAGAATGTTATGAGTATGAATGACTCAAATCTTAGGACTTCCTGGACAAAGTAAAATAGCAGCTAAGATACATACCAAAAAAGGGTAAGTTCTGTCTTACACATACTGTGAAAATCAAGACACCTTAATATATTGGATTTTTAAAATAATTTGTAAAAAAAAATACTTATTTAATTAATTAAATTCCACCCAAAGATATGTAATTGACTGGGTTGAATTCATACAAACTAGTATGAACAGTATTGAGAACCTGAAAATATTTCATTTGTAATTAAAAAAAAAGAAAGAAAGAAAGAAAGAAAGAAAGAAAGAAAGAAAGAAAGAAAGAAAGAAAGAAAGACCCCCAAGACTCTCAAAGGCAGTCAGGGCTTTTCAAATGCACTGTCTGTCACTTTGTCTTTGTACCAGAAGCAAATTATTTCTTAAGTGCTAATTGGCAGTTCTGTAAAGATTCCACAGTGCCCCCATGCTAATTACATTGCCTGCAGAATTCTCAGTCAGACTCTACCTCCAGCCAGTACAGTCAGGAAATCTGACAAGAAATTTTATGCTCAAAGTTTTCCACAAAGGGAAATACTTCATACTGGGCCATAACCATGTGGAAATACCTGAAAGCCATTTCCTCTCTCTCATTAGGGATGATCAAACTTGACTAATCTAGAGTGTGCTTAAATTTTTGAAGTGTTACATTTGTGGTCCACATACTGAATACTTGAAATAATTGTAACCAATAAACGTAGTAGACGCGTGGCTTGTTGATTGTCGAGTTGATTAAGTTGTTCCACGGCAGGATTCCGTGTGGATCTTTCTCACCTAAATTATTCCAATCAGAGTGAAATTTGCTTGTGTTAAAAAAAATTATGTGTCTGACAGGTGATGGTTGCCTCCAAGGACTTGATCAAAAAAAGAAATTTATAATTAGGAGGACTTATTTAAGGTTCATGGGCTGATGTAGTGTGAATCGATGAGTAACTGGGAAGAACAGAGTAGAAGTACTAAGCATTTCATTGTGTGGTTTGTCATTTGCTAACCCCGACTACAAGAAGCTCATTTTTTTTTCATACTTCTGATTTCTCTCTCAAATAAGGCCGGTATTTGAATTATACATAAAAAAATTGACAAACATTTTAGTCAAAAGGAGTAAAATATCAGCAATGCTCCTACACTGTCATAATAGTATCTATACTGTGAACTATTGTGGTCAGGACTAAGCAAGTTAATATACAGAAACATGCAAGACAGTGATTGGGGCCTGCTAAGTCCATGAAATCATATATATATATATATATATATATGATATAAATTTTTTATCTATTTACAACTCAGCTTATGAGATAAACAAAGAGTGATTTCCATTCAGCATGCTGCTTCCCTGACTCAGACTACAGCAAGAGCACCTTCTTCCATTTCTCCAATATGAGACTAGGGTACCTGGTTGAAGGAATAGCTGGATCCAAAGAGGATCAAATGAAAGCTCTCAAGTAGCATAAGGAACAAGTCTTAGATCAGTGTTTTCATTCCAGTGGCTTGTCTTTCACGTTAAGGTTGAAAAATTCAAGCGATAACATTTAGTGTGGGCAAAAAAGCCTGTTTAGTAATAGGTCCAAGAAAGTCTAGTGAGCAAGGAAAACTCAAAAGCCACTCCTGTAAGAAAGAAAAAAAAATACCCTTCAATTTGCAATGCTTTTGATAAATCTCTTGCCTTATGACTATGGGGATTTGACTCTCCACATACCATCCCATCTCATAACAGAAAGGCCACTTGAGGTATGTTTTCTCTTCTGAGCTCCAAGTTCATATGAGCTTCTCAGAAAATAGCTCAAAATGCTGCCGTTATGTTTACCCTGAGGAAACGAGAAGAGTAGTTATAGTTCTCATAAGATGTTATCTCCCTGGAGAAAGGCGGATGTATCAGGATATGAATGTGATAAATTCCCTTGCTGTTCAACTGTAAGTCCACAAAAGTCCCTTCCAAGAAAATTGCCATGAGCCCCATCATCTTCTCAAAGCCCATGTTTCTCCACAAGTTGCTCATTCAGATGTCCCAAGACTTTCAAAAATCATTACTCGCTCTTCTTACACATTTTCCAACTTCATCATGTGCTCACTTCAAGGTGTAAGGGATAGCAAGAAGAAATGTTAAATATTACTTTGTCCAGACTTTGCTATAATCTAATTATTGTAAATTATGTGAACAGCTGTCACCAGCATAAGCAAATAACAGATAGATTTTCATTTTATTTTCATTGAATTTTCATTTCAATTCATTTAAATGCATTGATTATTGTCAAACGATCACATGGCTGCAACAATAGTTCTATTCTAAGCTGACCATTGATACATAACACACTTCTAAACAGTGCCATGCATTGTAAACATGCTAGTCCTCTGCTATTGAATGGAAGAGAGACTGGCCCATCTTGGTTATGTCTATCAGTATTATAGCAAAGACTATCTGTGTGCCCACTCTGGTTAATTCTATTTTTTATGCTATTTTTACGTGATGTGAATGACTATTATTTAGAATGATATAACAAATATAACTTAATTTTTGACTCCCAAATGTAACTCTATCATGTACTGCCACCAGGATTAAAACAGCAGCAGCGTACACTGGGATGATGTCATTCCCTATAAATAAAACAAAAAAAGAAAATCAGGCATACAAAATCTATAAGCCAATGGATAACTGAAGCGACTCCATAGTTCTAACAGAACAAAAAAGTTCTTGCTGGATCTTAATTCTCTTGCCATTGTTCTCCAAATAACAAAACTTATCAGGATTGATTTATTTGAAACAGTGTTGATGTCCTGAGACATAATATTGGCATAGTAATCTTGGAAATAATAAGAAGAGCACAACTATATAATACCATGTAATTTAGTTGATGGTAATTCTTAATACTCATAAGAATACTATTGTCTTCGTGTTATCATAAAAATATCAGGCTTCTGAAACCCTACAGTGACCTTTATATTAATTCAAGTCTTCTGATTGAAAACAAGCTACAGGACTCCACTTCATTTGTGTGACTTGTTTTGTTGATAAGATGCCTAAAAATCTGAGTTAAATAATTAGAGAACTGACTCTTATTAAACACAAACTATTCATTATAAAATATTTTATATTACATATTATAATTATATGTCATAATATAGAAAGTAAAACATTCATAGGACTTAAGACTAAGAATCTGGCTACTTGCTAGAGTCTTAGCTGGACTGTCTGCTGCCTGATACTTATATTGCTATATACCCTTCCACTCTAAGTCGTGCTTACCTAGGGGTAACATACTGAACACTGGTAAAGGACATTTTCAGCTACTTCACTCTCTAGGCAGACACCGATGCAGGGAAGACAGGTCTTGGGAGAACCCTGCCAATTTACCAACATCAATTCTCTGTGTAGAGAGGGGAACATAGAATCCGCAACATAGTCATTGAAGGGCCAATTCAAGTGACCACTTAAGATCAAAAATACAATTTGAGTTGGTTAGCACAACGGTTAGCATTAATAAGAGAAGGAACGGGCCCAGCAAGTCAGCTGGGCAGGTGAAGACCCCAGCTTCTAAGTGTCATGATGTGAGCTGGATTATTAGGATCACATGATGAAAACAACTGACTCTCAGATGTCATCATCCGATCTCCATACCCACACCATCATACAAATGTGCCCACACACATTCATATAAAGCCAAGAAACAGACACATAGTTACATAAACATAAAACCACTGATTTAGTGTTTAGCAGTTTTGAGGATAGAATCTAGAGCCTTGTTCCTGCTACACAAATGTTCAACCACTGGCCTACTTCTCAGCCAGCCACAATTCATTTTCTGCTTTAATTATAATCTTTATCTCTCTTTCTTTCCTTTCTTTTCTTCTTTCTTTCTTTCATTCATCTTTTTTTTTTTTTAAAAAAAATCATGTGTATGGGTGTTTTGCATACAAGCATGTCTGTGAATCACATTTATGACTGATGGCTACTGGAGCCCGGAAAGGTTGTTTAATTCCCAGGAACCCACTGTATGGGTGCTGGGGCTTGAACCTGTATCCTCTGTAAGAGCAGCAAGTGCTCTTTATTACTGAGCCATCCGGGCAGCCTTTTATTCTTTTCTTTCTTCCCAATAAATACAAGGTTTTCATTCTTACAGGTCCTTTACATCAGAGTTTTCAATATAACAATATCTCATTGCCATTACAGAGAAAATAAGGATGATATCTGACATCAAGACTGTCTCATCAATAATGGTTCCATGGGAGAGTGGAAGAAGACAGCATAATTTGTAAATGATGGGATGGGCTGATTTTTCAGAAATTTCTTCTGGAAGAATAGATATAAATGTCAAAGAAATAACTGTCTTTCAGCTATCGCCATAGGATAAAATACTTAAAGGTGCCAAATACTTTGGACCTTGAGAAACAAAGCACACACATAAATTGTGAGATGTCCATCCTTGGTTAATTTAATAAGGTCAAACTCCTTTTATGTATACAGGCATCATCGTTCATCTCTCCTTGTTTATATGTAAGAGATATGGACTGTGCAGAGGCCATTATGTCTCGTGGTAGCTATAAAGCTACCGTGGACATCTCCTTCCACTTAACTTGTCAAACTGCACCAGCTGCCCCCCCTACTGGTAGTGATGAAATTGCAGGGTAGACTGCTGGTGTTCCTTGTCAAGTCTACATCAGCCCTTTGAGGTCAGAAACTAGGATTTAAAAGGTCGAGCAATGGTCTTGTTTGTTTGAACAGAAAAGTAATCTACACATCACTGTCGCTGAAGCCTGGGAAGATGTCAGAAGGAAGGTCATTTCTTTCTACTGAAGTGTCTTTTCTTTTCTTACCAGCTCTATAACAAGATTATTTAAATGATTCAACAGTAGTCAAAGCACTGCTATAGAAACCTGTTGAAAGTAAATAATAAAAGCATTTTTATCTGGATGGCTGTCATCTTCCTATTGAGGAATATATATATCTGTTACTTAAGTGCATTTGTGTGTGAGTCCGCCTATGTGAGCTGCTCTAATTTAGTTATGAGGATAGGTACCATTGTAACTTCATTCTAACCGTATTAGCAAAGAGGGGAGGGCAAGCGGCTTCGAACTACAGTTTGCGGTTATTCCAGTTAAAGGAATTGCAACATGACTGAATGCACTTGAGTCCCAACTGTAATTCAGCATTTGTATTCATCTTAAGCAGCTCAATTAGAAGAAGAAAGGCCACTGCCTTTAGAATAATGTTTTAAACGTACTAGCCATTCTTAATGACAGAGGGTTAACCATTTTGTCTGTAAATTGTATCCTGCATTATATGTAGATTGGATCAATTTTAATAAACTACTATTTATAGCTTAGTATTTAACTTCCTTAAATATCTTTTTTCATTATTTATAATACTAAACAACAGGGACTCAAGAATTTTTAATTATGCTACACTTTTCTATTTTATTCTCATCAGGAAACCATGGTTTTGCAAAGATTTAATAATATTTCCATTTTCCTTAATTTCAAGTAAGTTATATTATCTGAAACTACTTAAACTGACTTATTAATGCAGAAAAATGTTTGTATAAGTAGAATAAAGATACCATAGTTTATCAATCTATCTAGAGCCTTGTCCTCATGGTTCTCCCTAGTGTGTGCTACCTGTTAAAAGTGAGGCATATGTTTCTTGGCTAAAGGTCCACAAGTCAGGAAATTTGTGCACCTTTATACAATCTTCTCTCTTGAATGATGAGACGTTATATTCTCAGGGAAGAGATAAATGGAAGTCAATCCAATGAAATCTGTGTCAGAAAAGACAGACTGTACAAGGGAGATGTCTCTCCAAATCCACTTTCTAGAAGGAATGGATAAAAAAATGGAACAAAGAGACACTTGGTCTCTCTACTAAGATTAGAAGGCAAGATGTTACAGGTGGGACATCTCTTAATTGTTGGAAATGTTTTCTATTAAAAACTAAAAGCGATTAACCTTATTGAATGGTTTACATTCTCCCTCACTCTCTCTCTTTGTCTGTCTCTATCTCTGTCTCTGTCTGTGTTTCTCTTTGTGTGTGTGTGTGTGTGTGTGTGAGAGAGAGAGAGAGAGAGAGAGACAGAGACAGAGACAGAGATATAAACAGAGAGAGGGAGAGAGAGAGATGTATGTACACCTATGAGTAGGGAGGATATGCTCATTCATGGATGTGGACAGACCAGAGGTCAAGGGAAGTTGAGCTTCTGAGATGGGGTCTCTCATTGATTAGTTGAACTCCTCCTGTCTGTCTGATTTTTTATTTTGGTTTGTCAGTGGCCTAATATGGGTTGGATGAGAAATCCCAAACAGGGTACTTGCTATGAATCCAGCTAATATCCCCACCCACAGTAGTATGTTTCAAGTGCTACAAGTCTTGTTGCACTGATTCTTAATCAATGTTCACAGATCACAATTCAGTGATTTATTTACTCTATGTTGTTCTCCCTTTATTTTTTCCAGTTCCTACCTTCCAGAGGCAACTTTGCTCTGCTAAGATGACTCGGGGCCATCCTGTACCTTGGTAGACTGAGTGGATTAGTTTCCTTATTTGGTTTTCTTTTTGAATTGAGTATAATTCAAATATGGAGATAATTTATCCTAGCAAAGTTTCAAGAGGGGAAATACTTTCTTGGTAACTTGATAGCATCTTGAAATTATAAGTGTACCACATTAACTTTGTTATTTAAGAGAACAGAACAGAATTTTCGGATACATTCTGAATACACTGTGGTCAATACAATTAGTATTTTTTTTCTCGCTTTCAATTCTATTAAGATTGTGTTATCTGAAGTTCTGTCTGAAACTTGATTATGTGTTCTGAAGATTATGGGAACCACAGGACTGTTACTATTAGTGTAAAAGGCAATTAATTTCAAGAGAGTGACTTTTGACTCTTTTTTAATATTTCATTCTAAGTAATAAATATTCACAGTAGGAAGTAAATCTGAAGCATCTGCATTATAACAAAAACTGTACTAAGATATGAACTGCTTTATTTAATGTCTACTCCTACCTTTAAAGTGTAGCTGAAGTCTAAATCTATGGCATTTGTTCATTCTTCTCAATGAATCACTTTAGCCAAGTAAAACCGAAGGAAGCTTCGCTCTCTCTCACGTCTGTGAACAAATCAAAGCTCCAAAAGATTAAACTGCCGCCACGGATATATGCACACACGTATACAGCATCAAAACTCCCATAATGCTCAAAAATGAAATAACTGACAATTCGTGTATAAATTAATGTTGCCTGGAAATATTACCAAAAGTCGTTTTCCATACACAGGTCTTACAAGCGCGCGGAAAGGGAAGCAAGTTCCTGTGCAGTGCTTGTGCGGCCCGCATGCATCCATCAGCTGGCGGTTCTCGAGGAAGAAAGAAGCTGAGTTGACAGTAGCTAATGTGAAGCATGAAGGGCAAGCCTTAATGGAGAGTCTTCTGACCTGGAGTTTTCCCATTTCATCCCAGTGGTGCAGCTGTTAGTTTGACATTGACATTCAGATGAGTTAGAAACGGAAGGACAATTTCCATAAAAACAGCTAGCTGGCTTTGTTAAGTAAAACAGGTCCATTTACCTTCCCAGCCCAATAAAGTGTAACCAACCAACAGTTACAGAGAAAGGAAACACCCAGCACCCAGCCCACATTCCTTTATCTGTGACTACTGGAAGTAAAGAGGTTTGATTTTCCTGACTTTATATTTGAAATTTTGTTTAGTATTTTCTAAGTATAATAATTGTATACTCAATGATCTTTTTTACATACAAACTCAGCCGACTTGACGCAACTTGGAGGATGTGGCTTCTATCTTTTTGACTTAAAATATGCGCGCGCGCGCGCGCGCGTGTGTGTGTGTGTGTGTGTGTGTGTGTGTGTGTGTGTGTGTGTGTGTAAAGTGATGGCGTATACATGGGGCACACATGAGTGGAGGTCAAAGAGACCAGAGTGCAATTTGTGGGGGTTGGCTCTCTCCTTCTACTCAGTGGGGCTGGGGCCAGAACTCAGGACAACCGATGACAGCAAGGGCTTCTAACCACTGAGCAGTCTTGCTGGCCAGTGATTCCCATCTTGCTTGCCAGTCAGAAGAGTATCAAGGTTCTCTGGGAAATTCTGAGGCAGTCAACGAGTCTTCAGTGCCGCTGGTATTGATTTTACTAGGTACTAAGAGGTTGATAATGAAGGCAATGAGAGATGCAGCCTCCTCCTTTAGGAAGCCTATACACATTTTTCAGAGAGAGTTAAATCACAGGAATGTGGCCTCATGTCCATCAAGTCATTATTAGTATGGAGGTGGTTAAACCTTCACTATAGATTTTATGATGTTCTGTTAATCTATATTCACTTGCTAGTCTACTTAATGCCATAGTTATTATCAAATAAATTGTACTTACCGGTATTAGAACAGTAGTGCCCAGTGCACATAGATGCAGTACACGATATCCTGAAAGTCAACCAAGAAAGTGAACAAGTCACTCACCTAGTTGGAGGCTATGCTCCGAACATGTAATTTCACCATTCTGTAATGTGGAGTTTGCTCTTTTACCTTTCCTATCCTGAAAGTTCTAACCCAAAGAGATTAGTGAAGTTAGCATTCAGACACATCAGTCCGAGGGGGGAGGGGTGGGGTGGACTCTGACTGTTTTGACTTTATTGCTTAAGTTTTAAGTTACTTTTCTCAAGGTTATGTGTGGAGCCTATCTTCTGCTTTCAAACAAGCAGGAAAAATCCTGTTGGAGTAATGTTAGTCAGAATCAATAAATAGAAACAATGGAAACTAAATTAAAGCAACAGTCTGATTATTTTACAACTTAAAACAATATCCCCAAAACGCATGTTAAAAATTGTCTAACATCAATGAACATTTTGGTCTGGTGAATTTCTATTTACCCTGCAAAGATCAGTTGAAAAGATCAGTTGATGATGGCCTCCTCTGTCCAAATTAATAACCGACTCCAGGGTGTATCCACATCCATTTCAGTTCACATGAAGATGAAATGCAATTCCTTCTTTAGCTGTTTTCTTTATGATATTTATGATATTTTGAGTTTCATACTTTCAGTGTTTGTATTTCCTTCTGCTCCAAGCTTTGGAACATAGTAAGATTTTAATTCATGTATAGATTCTGTGTGGATCAATGAAGATTGTAGATGCTAACAATCCACAGCACCAGCTGTCATCTGAGCAATATTCTGAATTAATCTTTAACGCTTTCTTCTTGTTTGGTTAATGGCTTATTTCATCCTAACATACATTAAGATTCTGTTTGTTTTATTAAAACATCTCAATTCTTTATTTTAGACCATAGCGCACTAATATTTTCTGAGATTGTATTAAATTTTGAAATAGGCTGTTGTAATCATTTTTCCAAAATTTAGACTAACTTTATATTACCATCTGTGAACAACACACTTTTTGAACTTCTTCATTTAATTGATTAATATCAATATATGAATTAAGACTTGTGTCACATCTCCAAACCTAATCTCGACACAGAAATAAGGTCCACTGTGAGTCATGTGTTTTATTTACCTTTTAAAACACATAGGCAACTCAAGTACAGAGATACTGCGTGAAGCGTCTCTACATAGGAGACTAGAAACCAAATGCCGAAAATAAAAGTCTCATTCTATAAGTAGCATTCTCCAGCAAACTCAGTTTTCTTTATTTCCATATTAAACAAAGGAGTTAGTCATGTAAGTTAATAAAGTGAACACAGGGGAGATGTGACTCAGAATTAGAGCCAGACTATGAACAACGGAGCAGGAATGTACTTAAACCCCGTACCAACTCGTGACCAGATCTGCTCTCTGTCTTAGCTCCTGAGTTTTGGACAAGCGGCAGGAGCTATGAGAAAAACTTTGAACCTGACAAGCACTGCAGGACTGGGAACAGCCCCTGTTTTAACACAGCCCAGATGTGATTCCTAATGAAAGCAGCATGGCCCTACAGCTGCGGCAGTTGGGGCAAAGCATTTGAAACAGAGTCAATTATTTGAAAAAGACTTTTTTTTTTTTTTTTTTTACCCTCTTACAATTATGCTTAACCTGTCTTGGAGCAAAAATCTTAAGCTGGATTCAAAAACAATTTATAGCCCTTCTCTTATCTTCTTCTGATTGTTGTGCTAAACTTGGTGCCCACAAGAGTGGTGGAAACCCACTGAGTGTGTGCCATACAAATGTGTTTATCATTCTGACAGAGGGCCTGATCCAGTAATTCTCCAAAAGCTAAGTTTCAAGCATGTAGAATAGAAAATACTAAACTAAACAGAACACCGAGCCTCGTACTACAGGCTGAATTATTTATGTGTGCAATTCTTGTCCATTCTGGCTTGCATCTTATCATAATCTCCATCAAGCATGTTTGTATATGTGTTTATCTTATGTTTTTAAAGTTAATTTTAAAAGATTTAGACATAAAATGAATTTGACTGCTAACATAAAACAATAAAAAACTAAATCTTAGGAGAAAAAAAACCTCACAGGAATCATGTGGCTTATTCCTTTAATACATCAGAAGCATGCTATGTTATAGCATCTAAATGTCAACTTGGTTTTGTCTCAGTGTAGAGAGACTGTATCACAGTATGATTGCTATTTTCCTCAGTCAATAGAAAAATTGATGGATGATATTTGGGAGGAATGGGGAGTTCTGATTAGTTTAAGGATGTCTTTGTTTATTGTATTGAAAATGTTCTGTACTGGGAGGCAGCCAGTGGGAGACATGGAGAGAGCACTTTACATATTCATTGAAACATTTCCCAACCATATACCATCCCAGTGAAAGAAAACCTCCCATTAAGCCCACAGAATATTTTCAGCTGTTCCAGGAAGTTATTTTCTAAGAGGAGCAAGAAAAAGCAAAGGGGAGAGAGACAGATGATTGAAAGGCAGTAAATGATGCTGTTTGAGGGCAGGAAATGCAGGTTATTATTTGCTAACGGATTATTCAGAATGGATTTCATCATTCTTGTTACAAATGTGTTTTTTTTGACACTTTAATTATGAAGGAACTATTGTGAAAGGCAATATGAGCAGAAGATGCTATAAGTTTAAGTAAAAATGTTATTACATCCTCATTTTACCAAATTCACAATTGCACTGGAATTAAACAGCATTTCTATTCTGCAGAAAGAAACACTTATTGCAAAAATGGAATGCATGTGGATCTGGTGACATTTTAATCATTTTATTTTATACAGTATTTAGAAGTCGTGGAAATGGAATGCAGAAAGCTTTAGAATTTAGTGCACACATATGCATATATAGTATTGCATATATATATATATATATATATATATATATATATATATATGTGTGTGTGTGTGTGTGTGTGTGTGTATATATATATATATATACACACACTGTAACATGAAGTAAAATGTTATTTATTGAAATTTTGCTGCTATTTAATGAAAAAAATCTCTGTGTTACTATTCAGTAGAGGAAGTGACTCACTAAAGATTGCAGCGGAGGTAACAGATGTTGGTACCTGAGCGTCTCAGGACTCAGCAAAGCCCCGTGTCCTCTGCCTGCTTCTTCCAACCTCATGCCCCCAATTTACTAATGAACATCTTGGTATGTAATTTATTTGGGCACATTGACATTAGAACAGCCCACCAATCAGCCCAGTGACCATAACTTAAACAAATAATCTACAAATCATTTTTACAAGGTATGCCTGCTAAGTTGAGACGTGTTGATACGTTGAACGGAAATTCTAATGGCATGTGAGAGCCCTGATAACAGTACCCCAAGGCTGCACACAAGTCTTCAGAAAACGCTCACTGTGAGCTGAAGGGAGGCAAGGTAAGCCCGATAGGTCACCATTCCACTTTCGTTTTCAGGAGCACAGATAGGCTGTAATAAAAATATGACCCTTGAATGCTAATTTTTTTTTACTTGGAGACTTTATGCCGCTAAATTAGAAAAGTGAGGATTTGAAATGTAAATAAAGAAAATAATAATAAAAAAAAATAAAAAAATAAAAGAAAGATCGCTTTTATATGATACACAACTAGCTTTTGAAAAAATTCAAAACTACTATTTTAAGGAAAATAAAAATGTTTACATGCTCTTCATTTATTTAAAAAGTCAAAAGTTTTCATTTAAGATAAAAGTATATTAAAAAGTATCTGTCTTCAATACAATCCCCCCCCAAAAGAGATGAGTGGCAAGCGCCCCCTCCTGTCTTATCACAAGTTTGATTATTTTGAATGTAAAGATGTCTCACCAGTGCATGGCAATTCTCAATGCCAGAACAATCCCATTGCAGACCTCCATATGTCAACAGAAATGCTAATCGGATGAGGTGATTTTATTCCCAGACAAGTTAGGAAAACACTTCGCCAGAATTTTCTTTGCTCAATAATAAAAGGCTACTCTTGCTTTTATACTAGGAAAAAGAACGAGGTTTATTAAAAAAAGAAAAAAAAAAACCAATTTCTTGACAATGTTGAGGAAAGATGAACTTCTGTAATATTGGCCTCTTTGTCTTTCACTGCAACTCTTAATAATATTTAATTCAAAAGTCTGTGTCCTTGATTGAGATGGATATTGTGATGACCAACCTTTTCCTATCACTTGAAAAGAAATAATAGTAATAATAACACATTATAGCATAATACATTATTCAATATTATAAAACATGTTTATGAAAGATTACCCATTTTACTTAGCTTGCACATGTGTAGAGATTTTGTGCTTTAAATCGTGTGTGTAACAAGGATTTACATTTCCAGCCTTCAGTAACCATGTAACAACCCAGTAATCTATGTCATTAGTCTATTACAGGTGATCTCTTCATTATTTTTCTTTACCGTGGGTTTTTTAAATTCACTTTTTAGTATTTAACGAATGTGTGATCAAATGCACACTCTCGCAACATTAACCTACGTGGTCAAGCAAATAGGAGGGGAAAAAAAATCACATAACAAGACATTTTTTTTAAAGAAAAAATTCATTTTGAGAGATTATAAAAAAATATGCTAGAATTCTTTGTTTGTTTGTTTGTTTTTAACAAATGAAAGTATAATTGCAAGCCGCTTTGTCTGTAATCCCTTTTGTATGGCTAGAAGTTAGTGATGCATATGGCTCTGAAATTCAAATATAACGTAAAAGACTCTCTAAGTCTCAGTCACTTGAATTCATATTTAATGTATTGCAGAATTAGCATAAGTGGACTGCTTCCAAAGACATACATGTCATACATGAAAATGGCATGAAATTTGATCTCCTTGGCTCTGTCTTACACCCCTAAAGCTTTCTCCGAGCATTTTGACTCTAAGCAGCAGTATTGTTTGTCACTCCCAAGAGACATGAGGGCCTTCGGCCCCGCTCCACCATTTCCACTGTGCACTCTCACAGAAGATGTGCCTTGAGCAGCTATACCTGTACTGTGCCGTACCGAGGGATACATAATTGCATTTAATAGAACGTGCCCCTGTTTGCAAGACATACTTGATTTAAAGCCACTTACAGTTTAAAGCTTTGGGGAGATGTAATTAAATTTTACAGAAGCCACAGCTTTTAAATGAAGACACATGATCTGTGTGCATGTGTGCAAACATATACACATATGCAGTCAAAATGGGAACTTCTAAACACTGATCTTCTACAACTATTTATTTCATAACTTAAAATATAAGACATCATTATTCAAATATTATGAAGGTTGCTTCTATTCATATAATAGGTCCAGCTGTAAAAGTATATCAAGACAATTACTCTTATACTATGATATTCCAATAGTGGCTTATTGACTGAATTGACAAAAATTATTCAATGTATATATTACTATTTTTGAGGCATGTTTATTCTATATTTGGCTTATATACCTGTTGCCATCACAAGTACATAGAGAAATGCTTTGATAGATCATGCATATGTAAGTTTTCTTCAATTCCTATATGACCAAAGACCCTAAAAAATGATACGTTGTTATTTTAAATAATCAAAAAATGAAACGTACATGCTTGCATTAAGTTCACAGTTGAAATCACTATATATGTTCCTTTGAACTATTTTTAGATAGCAACTGTTAATGAATTATAAAATCCAGTTGAATATTCTATTTTTTTAAATAAAAATATAATGAGAATTAAGTCAAAAAATCTGTCATAAACCATCTCTTACTCTTAACTTGATTTAGGGTTAAGTAAACTGTTAATATTTCTTTTAATTTGATTGTTTTTCAATTTTTTACTGAGAGAAAAAACAATATCAATTAATACTCTTAAAGTCACTGAGTAAACATCTTCCGTGCATAAACAAAGCCTGTTCTGTAGATGGCACCTTTGAAGAAGCCTTTTAGACTGACCTCATTCCTTTAATGTCTGCTTAATGCCTGAGAGAAGATACATTCTGTCTTGACCCCCCCTTGAACTTTAGAACTAGCTCAATAAACCACAGAAAGACCAATAGTTTCAGAAGAGAAGGATCTTTAAAGTGGAACCTTCCTCAGGGCTATAAGCAATATCTTCACTGTGAGAACAAGGCCAAAGAGGAAGGGAAGAAATGCTGTTGCTCTCACCATTAATTATCCATTTAGAGCTCTCTCCTGCCCCCAGTGCAGAACTTTCCAGACTGGCCATGGTTCTCATGCCCCTAGCCATGTGCCACTAGCCATCTCCAGCCCCACTCTCAACTTCCATGTCCCTCCTTTGTTGTTCATGAATATGAATCTAGGTAAACTGTGTGGAGCAGTTTTTCAACTAAACAATCAGACCGTTGTTGTCTGACTGAACCTACCCTCCAAAGGAACCACGTGATGTGTCTGAAGTGTGGGAATCTCTGCACCAGCCTAAATCTGTAGCAATTTTTGTTTTTAAATTTACTATTATCTTTAAATTAAAAATAATATATTGTTTATTTAATATATAATTTTATATCATATTTATCTTGTTAGCGTCTTTGCTTTTGATTTTAATTATTTCCCTCACAATGCCTTGTCAGAATCATTATAAGTTATATTCTATAAACCTAATTATATGACATGTTTCAAACTACAGAGAAGATTCAGAAGAACACTGGCTAAAAACAAATAATCTAAATTGTGCTTCTATGTTCCCTTTGTGGAAAGGATCAGTATGGTAATTACATTTTCTAACTCACTGCTAATGACTCCTGTCAGCCTCCTCAACTGTGTTAGGTGTTCAGTAAATTTGAATATCATAAAAATGTGGACAGATGTGACCCAGGGTGACAGCATAATGAGGAACACTGAGGTTCGATGTGTTCCTATGTATTTTAAGTTTCTGGATTTTTAACAGAAAACACATTCAGGTAAATATCCATATTTAGTGTTGTGTAAGCGAAAGAATTATTTTAGGTAAATTATCCATATGAGAAATAGTTTTGGTGTGTCCTCATACCGACCATATCACAATATCTATCATCTAGAACTGGTAGAGGCTAATTAGATGGGGTTTTTTCCCTCTTCTATTTTCTGTGTGTATCTTACACAGGACTAAATACTGGGTAATTTTCACAAAACATTTCCTAAAAAGCACAAATGGATTTTTATTTAAATGCAAACATCACACCTATTTGTGATTTAAAATTCTTATATAGCCATTATTAATTCAATGTTTGATCATTGGTTGTCCAAATCTTGAGAAATTCTTATTTGGCACTCTTATAACTATGTCTGTTTTTAACCAACACTTGTGTATGTATGTGAAAATGCCTGATTAAAGTTCTACATAAAAGAGAATAAAAAGAAAAAAATAGATCTTGATAGCAGAATAGGAATTCATGATTGATAAAATTAAAGTCATTTTACTATTGAACACTAGCTACATTGTTTTGGCTTTCTTTGTATTATTTTTATTTTTCTGATATATATATATATATATATATATATATATATATATATATATATATATATATCTCCACACAATAAATGTGCAAACAGTTGGTGTGATGTATCTATTTATATTTATGTATTTGTAATTTTATGCATACATTTATGTATATATTGTATAATTTTTACCCATGCAACAGTGTTCTTCATGGACATTTTACTTAGGTGGTATATGAAAATAAACTATGCTTTTTTTCACTTCTTTAAAGACTGAATCAAATACCTCCATACATTCTTGTACAAACTTTCATGATTTCTATGAATACATCACTCAGAAATGTGTTAAGCCTACCTAGGACAAGGGTTGTAGCTTTTCTTCCTTTTTTTTTTTTTTTTAATCGTAACATACCACCTGCTATCAGATTGTGTTAAAGTTTTATTGAATATAAGTATCAAACATGGGAAACTATGACGAATTTGAATCTCCGCAGTGATGTGTACAGTGATTTAATATATTAAATATACTCACTTTCTGAGAAAGACATCATCCAGAGTCATCTTTATAGAAACTGAGTCTTTTGAGAAGATGATTTCAAAACTGTATTAATGAGTATAAAAATAAATGAATGTTAAGATATTAATTTCAAGATAACACCAGATGGGAAGTAAATTTGTATAAGCAAGACACCTGAAAGCATTATGGAAGAAAAAGAGCTACGATGGAGAAGAATGAGTTAGGCCTTACATTTCTGTGTGATGCCTGAGGTCAGAAGACAATGAAACAACTTCCTTGACTTGAGTCTCCCCTTTCTCCATTCCTCCCAATTCCCCACCATCTCCCCCAGACTGGCTGCTTCTGTTTCTCTTCAGAAGAGAGCAGTCCTCCCAGGAGTATAAACTCAACACTATGTAACAAGATGCAATATAACTAAGCAAAAACACTCATACCTAGCCTGTAGGAGGAAAGGGGCTCCAAGAGCCCGCAAAAGAGTCAGAGTTGCCCACGCTCTCATTGTTAGGAGTCCCAGGAAAACCTCGAGCTAAGCAACGACAACGTATATGCAGAAGACCTCGTGCAGTCCCCTGCAGCCTGCTTGATGCGGCTTCAGTTTCTGTGAGCCTCTGAGGCTTGATTAGATGATTCTGTAGGCTGCTTCAGTTTCTGTGTGCCTCTATGAGTCTTGCTTAGATGGATGGTTTTGTGGGCTGTGTTCTGCTGCTGCTCTTGACCCATCTGGCTTCTACACTCTTCCCCCAAGCCCCCTCTTTTTCAGTGTTCCCATAGCGAAGCTTTGTCTAATGGCTGTGGGTCTTGACATCCGTTGCTAAATGAAGGTCTCTGAAGAGGATTATGCGAGGCTAGAAATCATTTCACTGACTTGGTTTCCAGTCATGTTTGTTTCAATTGTAGGTTCTGGGCTATCCAGCCTCTGCTTTCTAGCCATTCAGCCTGCGTTAGGGATGGGCTCCCTGACCTGGTGTGGTTAGACCAGTCAATTATTGGCCACTCCCATAAGCTCTGAGCCCCAGCACAGCTTGCAGACAGGATACTTTGTAGACAAAGGTTTTGTGTTTGTGGTTGGGTTGGTTTCCTAGTCCCCACAATGGAAACCATGCCAGGTTACAGACCCTCCATATCTAGAAAACTGTGCCAGGATCCATATCCTCCATTACTAAGTAGCCTCATTAGAATCACCTTCATAAATTCCATGAGGTTTACTCTGCACTGGTTTTCCACATCGTCCCCTAAGTGGCCGCAATTCCCGTTGTCTCTCCCTGTATTCTCTCCCTCTGTCCCTGTGCCACTCCATCCTCCCCATTCCCATCCTCACTTGTCCCCAGTCTACCCACAAAATCTATTTCATTTTCTGTTTCCAGGGAATTCCATCTCTTCCTCTCTAGATCTTTCCTCCTTGCCTAGCCTCACTGGGTCTGCTGACTGTAATATGAATATCCTTTATTTAACAGCTGAATCCACCTATAATCACTTATCATTTTTGTGTTTCTGGGTCTGGGTTGCCTCAGTCAGGATTATTTTTTTCTAGTTTTACTCATTTGCATGCAAATTTCATGATGTCCTTCCCCGCCCCCCAACAGCTAAGTAACGTTCCATTGAGTAAATATACCATTTTTCTTTATCTAGTCTTCAGTTAAGAGACATTTAAAACAAAAAGGACAAAGGATACAAGTCAAAAATGTTGCATCATCTGAGTTGTCAAAGAAGGGTAGAAAATAATGGTTTGGAAGAGAAGGGGGCAAACGAAGTCAAAGGGAAATAAAAGAGGGCTAGATAATGACAGCAATCAAAATGCACCGTAATGTGTATGAAGTTGCCAAAGAACAATTAAAAGAAAATTAACAAGTGAAATTTTCCCTAGAAGTTACTCAAGTATGAGTTTAATAAAGGGACACATTAAGATAGGAATAAAATTGATGATTAGCCTTATAAGAAAATAAAAACACAATGTACCATTATATCTAAGTGAATTAAATTCCATATTCTATAGAAATAAATTTTATATATAAACTGGGTTTTCTAGAATATTTTTTTTCTTTTTCTCTTTTCCATATTTTCTATGAGAGATACTCAAATTTCTTTTAAAAGTTTCATGTTATTTTATGTGTTTGAAAGTTTGCTCGCATGTATTCCTGTGTACCACATACATGACTGGTGCTCATGGAGGTTAGAAAGGAGCATTGGATCCTCAAGAGCTGGAGTTGCTCCTGGTTATGAGCCTCCATTCGGTTCTAGGAATCAAACCAGGTTTGACAGAGAGCACCCAATGCTCTTAATGCTGAGTCATAATTCCAGGTCCTAGGAATAATTTTTGAGCTAAATAAATAATCTTTTGTTTTTAAAGCATCCTTTAAAATTGGAGAAGCTGTCCACAGACTATCTGATATATAGTTAAAATGCAAATACAAAAATTAAAATAAATTAAAAATTCAAAATTTTTTAAAAAATTAAAAATGCAGAATACATGAAAACTTTTTATATTCAATAGCACAACAACACACAATCTGATATTTTTAAATGTACAAAGGATCTGAGTAGATAATCCCTCTAGTAAAACATATAAACGGCCACCGGGTACATTTTCTCAGTGCATTTAAAAAAAATAGTAAAAAGGCGAGATGACTGCTGAAGTCGTGGACAAATTCTTGTCCAACCACTTCACAATTATAACTTCCCTCCCCAAATATACCAACCTGCATACATTAAATATAGACTTATTTTTTCTATCAATCATATCTCAATACATAAATTATTTTATCAATTATGAGAAATCAGGATGATGAAACACATTTGAATGGCCATGTTTACTTCATAAAGAGAAGTAGAAATCAGTATGCCGTCTTGATTTAAGATTTCTTTTCTGAAGGTGTACAGGGAGGATGCTCAGTCCGATTCCATGGTTCAAAGGTCAGAGCACACAGCATCCCAAATCAGATCACGGGCTCACGGGTCCATTTTCACTACCTCTATTTATTGCTAAGCTGTACATTGTGCATTTCTGTACTCAACTTTCAATGCCTCTTAAGTCACAGTATCTCGTACATGCTGCAGGACTGTCAAGGAAGTAGACTAGTGGGGGCACCATGCACTCAAAGATTCCTTGAAGGTAAGGTAGAAAATGCATATTCACCAAAATAAAGAACCTTGGGGAAGGTGATGGCAATGAAGGGTCTGTGCAGCTGCATTATAGGGAAAAGAGACGGGAAGGTAGGTAGGTTAAAAATGCAGTAACATTAAGAAAAGAGTTTAGATTTTGTTTCATACTTAGATACCTTCCCATTTCTATAATGAAATGCCTGGGGTAATTCAGTATAAAATGCAAAGATTGTTTCCCTTAAAGAACACAGCTCCAATGACCTAAAAATGTCATACTCATCCTGAGCTCCTACAGAGTCAACTCTGTCCAAATAGAGCTCCCCTGTGACAAAAGCCATTACCCGTAGGCCTTTGGCATCATTCTAGTTATCAAAGAAGACATTCGAATTCAAATCAGTGTGATAAGAACACATAATGCTTTTCAAAGTTTATTATGGTTCTCTAATGGAAGACATTCCAAAATTCACCCAACATAGAGAGCAGAAAACTAGCTAGAAAGGAAAATAAGAAACTATATCAAAATTACTGATTCCTTTTTCTCTCAAATGACATCATTAGAACTAGAAAGACAAAACCTTTGTCATAAACAATCGTGCAATCTTGTGTAGAGTTTATAGCATGGGTGAAGGGGCCAGGATGACAGCGGTGACAAATCAGGATCCTAGTATGTTGACTAATGAGGCTATGATCTGGCTGGTCAGAGAGATGTTTGAAAGGAGCAGCCAATTACAGTATTGGCTGCTACAGTCCCATAGATAAACTATGATTGAATTTAGTGCATTGCTTGCCTTTTGCTATTTCACAAAACACTTCAAGGCTCAAATACCATTTTTTTTCACTCCTATGTCTGAAACTTTGCTGGAACTAGTTGATGTGGACTGGACTCCTCTCCAATTAACTATATTTTGCAGATTGAAACTTCCATGGTCCCATGGGTAAATTGAGATGCAGATATGAACTTTATACAACTATGGCAGTAAGAGGATCAAACAAGGGCAAGTGATGGTTGTGAGGACAAGATAGAGCTGGTATACATCAGTTGTGTACATAGTTTAGTGGCCAAAGTCAACGCCATGTTCAAACTTAAAATCAGTTGGATAGGGGTAATATACTTCACATACAGAAGGTACTGTGGAATGACATAGTGAAGGCCAAATGCATGCCAATCATGTTTGTGAATTAGTGTGTAATGCTTGTGTCAATAAGACAAAATGTATTGCAATCTTGAAATGCTGAAAGTTCCTTAAATTGATAACTCCTCAGTTTCAGATAATACTAGATCCAACAAGTAATATATTCAGTTCTGGATATAGAGGCAAAGGGAAATAAAGACTGGGGACAAGTAATGAATCTCCCCTGTAAGAGACAAACTGTATAGCATTGTCTTGCTCATGATTGTAGCAATAAGAAGCAAAACAAGATGAACAATGAGCATAAGTTGCTGAGCATCAACAGTGAGGTAGAGGACTAGAGGAAATGAGAAACCGGAGACAAAAGGATGGAGGAACCAAAATGGGAACACTTTGGGATGTGTGTGTGTGTGTGTGTGTGTGTTTTATTGCTGCCAACCTTATTCATTGAGACACACTCTGTCACCGAATTTGCAGCTCACTGCTATAGGTAAACTGGCTGGTCAGCAAACACTGGGAATCCAGCTGATTTTGTCTATAAGCACTGGAATCACATGTGTAGGGTCCCATGCCAAGCTTTCTTGCAGGTACTGGAGAACCTAAACGCAGATCCTCATACGTGGACAGCAGGAGAATTATTCACTTCCCGTTTCCCCAGACCCTGGAAATTGGAAGGCTTTAAGCCACAGAAGACTAACAGAGATTAAGAATAATTCGAAATAAACTAAGTTGATTCAAATTTTGTCATGGCATTTAGTCATCCACATGGTGTGAAATTTTAATAGTTTGATAAATATAAGGTACTAAGCTATTGAATTCTTTTCATCTAAGAAATATAGGGTAATATTGTTTGATAAAGATTAAATTTGTTAACAACTCTATAAAGGCAATTAAGATAAGATGATTATAAAGCAAGGTTAGCTTTTAATTAGGATAAAAATTACTTCTTGTTAATTTTACTTGGCCAGATTTCAAACACTATATTAGGTGATGGTCACTTGCTTCCTGACAGGATTATATTCTTCAACATAAGCCATCTTAGAAAGTACTATAACCATAACGTTATGGGCTGCTAGCTCATCATATTCAAGTAATATTCCAATTTTATACTTGTCTATAAATTATTATTCTGTCTCAATTCTACTAATAATATGCTTAATCCCACCTTTATTCATCTCATCAATCGCTCATCTGTTCATTCAGCTTGTTATGTGTGTACTTGGAGCCTGAAACTCTTTTTCACTGTTTTCATGAATATGGTTACTATGAGTAAAGAACTTCTTAAAACGCTTTAACAAGGCTGGGGAGGTAGCTCTGTATGTGCATGAAGAACTGAGTTCCATCCCAACAACTTCTCCCACACAAAGCTACACAGGATGTGTGTGCATGTAATCCAGGAACTAGGGAGCAGGAGACGGTTAGTTCCTTGGAACTCTCTAGGCAGGCAACCTAACCTACTTTATAATGTTCAGGCTAGTAGTAGACCTTGTATTTAAAAATATAAAATGGTTTTAAACAGTTATTGTCTCAAAAACAACTTTAGGTTAAAAAGTACCTGCAAATGTACAAAAATGCACACACACACACACACACACACACACATACATACACACACACAAAAACACACAATGTTTTAAGGACTTGGACAGTCACAATTATTATAGATATGGCTTACTTTTTATTACAGCACATAAATTTAACTAGATTAATAAGAATTGACAGGAAGAATTCTTTAAGTCTTAACTCAGAAGTCAGTTGTTCCAAATGAAAACTTGAAGAACATTTTATGCTTCCCTTCAAAACAGTTTGTCGGTCTGGTAACACTGTCAGCTGTGGCCCCTTTAACAAGGGATTGGCCTTGAATGAATTAATGTGATAATGAGAATAGGTTGATTATTCTAAGAAAGAAGTTCTATAAAAATAATAAGTTCTCTCCATTTCCTCCAGTGTCCATTTGTCCCCCTGCCATCTTATGAGGGAAAGCTCATCTCATGCTCTTGGATCTTCAGCCTTCCAAACCACAGGACAATTAACTTTCTACTATTTGCAAAGTATACAGTCCGTAGCATCCCACTATACCATCAGGAAGTAGACTAACAAAGAGGAATAAAAAATAGAGGCATAGTTTTTAGCAATAGGCACTACTAATAAAGATAATACTGTAGTAATGTGTAAACATTTTCTCACAGTATTCTGACTGAGCCTATCATTGCATAGTGCATCTGGAGAAAACTGTCCTTATGATAAGGTGTTTAAGAAAAACATTTTGCTCTCGGGAAGCATTTGGGTGCATAATTAAAGGGCAATATTGATAGATACCTATAACAAGAAAAACCTTTATAAAACAACATTTGTCAGTAGCCAACAAGGAACACAAAATAGGAGCTCATTCACTCAATAGAAGGGGCTGAACTGATAGCAGCTATGAAATAGACTTGTCTTTCAAACATCTTTGATGGGTGTATAGTGAAGACCCAATTTAAGCCCATTTTATGGAGCTTTCTTGGTAGCAAAAACATAAACCATTCAGCTCTTTATCCCCTTGCCAAACTCATAAAATATTGTGCACTGCTCTAACATACCCCAATGAATATTCAATAAACACAAGACTGGGCTATGAGGAAGTTATATATACATAAACCCCCTATTTATGCTATCACAATTTTGCATTTTCTCATCTCCTGAGCCATGAAGTTGTCTATGTTGCTAATGTACAGATTTTCTGCCATTTGCTATCATTTCTCAGAAACTGTTAAAACATAATCCTATGTTTGCTGTGAAATTAGCCTTGAACAGAAAGCTGCTGAAGAGCACATAGCACCTTTAGTAATCCACACCTCCCAATGCCTACTGCCTTCCTATACAAACAGAAAAATATTATACTTATCTAGTCAGTGAACAAACATATTATTAAACACTTATCCTGTGCCAAGCACTGTGCTTGCTACTGAGATGCACATATGCTTGGGAGAGATATAAGCCAGTTTTCTCATCGAGGTTACTGAAGGGCAATCAGCAAAGGCAGACCCTTCATTCTCCCTTCTCTACTGATATCGCACCAGGAGGCGTAGGGTAGAGGAAACCTGGATACGGAAGAGGACAAGACGATGCTCAGAGAGACTTGTCAGGAGGCTATTGGGACAGCGAGGTAGGACCAAAGTGAGATTGTTCAGATGGATCCAAGGGTAGCAACACAGTTTGTTGGCCAATAGGGTGATGATTGTTAGAACCACTAACCAAGAGGGGACACAGTAAAAACGCGTGCTAGAGAGGAATTAACAAATAGACACATTAGTAATGGGCACATCTTTAAGATGCCAATGAGACCTGTGAAGGTGTTTGGTAGGTAAGGATCATGCCGCTAGATATGATCATGCTTAATTAATTAAGACAGTGATTTGCTGTGTTGTCTAGGCTGGTCTTGAATTGCCTTTGACGTTCAAGTGAGCCTTAGACTCATAACTTTCTTTGCTTAGCATTCTAGATGCTGGATTAGCATTATTCAACAAGCTCCATTTGGATATCATCCTTACGCAGAAGTCCATAGATTGTATATAAAGCTATGACATAGGATAAAGTAATCAAAGGAGTAACTTGCACACAGAAGATGTTTAGTGTCAAGATATAATTTTTTTCTATGGAAACTTGGCTCATACTTGCCATTTTTCGCCCCACTCTGTTCTGTTCCTGACAACACTAGTGTCTTCTATAACTCACAAATAGCCATTGCGTGGATGTGACTAAGACCAAACTAGCTTCTCAACGAGGTGCTGGGCTCTCTCTTTGCTGATCTTGTCTCAGCATGCACCCAGCCTCTTTGCTTCACTCTCAGCTAAGCCATGGGAGTATAGATCAATTATGTGTTCAGAGAATTGAACAAAACTGTTTCTCATCTCCAAGAGATCATATGCCTGAAAGGAGGAACTGACTACCACTATTCAAAATAGATTTTTCCAACTCAGCAATATATATGAGGAGCTTGCACCTGAGCTCGGGCAGCAGGTACTATTCTCTTCTGGCCTTCTGAGCAAGGATTCATCTGTCAATCCTTTCTCCTTGCTTGCTCAGTTCCCTTCACCTTGGTCCTCAAGAAGCCACTTAAAAAAAAAAACCTGTCACTCAATCTAGCATTTTCCTTAATGTTTGAATTGTATATATACTCTTGGTCTTACACCCAACAGGTCTGAAAACTATTTTCAAAATAAAAGATTTTATCAGCCTCCAGAATGTAAAAACCACTGTAGCTTTTCCTTGAGTGGCGTCTCAGACTTTTGTCAAGTTACATTCATATTATGTGAGACTTGTAGATCACGTTTCTAACGGACTTTGTAAACTTGTACGTGTTCATGCAGGGTGTGGTAATTTAAAAAACCTTCATCAGTGTCTGGACGTATCAGACTATTACTATTTTGCTATTTGAATTTCCACTAAGCAAACTATTCTCTACAGCAAAATGAAACAGAAATATTTCAGTTGGTCGCTTAATTTTTCAGCTTCTCCTCTCTTTTTAGCAGTAAGTCCCACTGTTCTAATCTAATAGTGAAGTAGAAATAATTGACAAGGTAGAAACAAATTTCTGAGAAACTGCATAGCCATGGAATCTTGGAAGAGCTGTCATGTTCCACCTCTTTAGCTGCTAGCCCAGTAATGCTGAGATTTGCCTCAAATGATAGCCATTTTCTTGCCTATAAGACCATGATCATTATCCTGGAGAGTTGATAAAAAAGGATAGTATCTGTACATCTCAACTTTGTAATGGTCCATAAGTCCTCCTCAATATCTAAAATGATCAATCCCTACCTTTGCTGCCCTTGTTGTTGCTGTTATGGAAGTAGGTCTAGCTAGTGGGTTGTGGGCCTTTTATACAAACTACATTCCTAGAAAAAAAAGGGAAATGTCCTCTAGGTTGCCTGTATCCCATCCCAAGGTTACACCTGACTCCCATCTGCTGTGTCAAAGTCACAGGGCTTGTGCTCTTGGCACTAAGCCTGTGCTGTCACAATTGTTGACAGGTGAGGCCCCCTGGCCCAAGATCAAAAGCTTGCTTGGATTGCAAGTACACCTTTTCCTCTGTCAGCTGTCACACATATTCTTTTACACTGCCTCACTCCAGGAAAGGTGACATCTTTTTCAGGGCAGTAGAAATCTGAAGTGATCCCTGTATGTTTATTAGGTTGTATATAGTGTTTCCTAGAGCCGGTCTGCTCTCTGTGGGCATCCTTACAAATGGCTCCTTCCTTAACACTTTAGGGTCACACCTGAAGGCTTTGAGTCTGAATATCCAGCTGATTAAGTGAAACCTGGTCCTGAAATGGGCCTAAATTCATCAGCAGATTCACCTGTCAGGTGACAGGCCAGGCTCAGGGTACCGCTGCCTGGCAACACAGCGAGTGCCACCTGTTAGTTGGGATTTCAGCCAGTCTTTCTAATTGTAGAGATCTAGTTTTAAACATGAAATAAAGAGCTGTATAAAATCAGTAGTTCACCCTGAGCATTCAATCAAAAGATAGCCTCTATATAAAAACACACAACCAGTAAGTGATGTTCAAGAACTACAACCTGTTCTATTTTCCTCCTGTAAGCAGAAACATAATTTTTAATTATAATACTATAAACTATAAACACACAATTTAATGTATTCCATAACTCAGATAAACAATCTCTCTCTCTCTCTCTCTCTCTCTCTCTCTCNCACACACACACACACACACACACACACACATACCACCACCACCACCACCACCACATCCCTTTTCATTTTGGGTAAAAATAATCTGCTCTCAGAAAAGACCTTTCATATACTAACTACCTACAACTGGAAATCTGTTTTCTAACTGAGCCTAGGAATACAATTAAAACTGCAAAAATGCTGAAGTAATATAATCAAAACAGAAAAAAAGTAACTGCCTTACATAACTTTTAGTATAACATCTGTTGTTGCCCTTAAATTTAAAAATTATAGTAGTGTAAAGGGGAATATTTAGTCATTCCATTTTACCCATTTCCAAAGATAATGCAGATTTACTGATCACTGTTCTTCCTCTCCTTAGACTGAACATTCATTAGAGTCTGCCATTATCTATTGCTCTAAACTTCCAGTAGTATGTGGTACAGGAAGTCATTCAATATATTTTTACTGCTTCTTTGAAAGAGGTCCCTTTGGGGCCAAGGCCATACAGAAGTTGAAATGGACTCATAGATCAAGAGCTCTCACGGTCCTACTTTTTTGAGTACCATCTAACTACCCATTAACACAGTCAACTAATTCATGTTCGAAATCAAGATCTATGGCACGGGTTCCATACTTGAAATATACTACAGACTTGGAAGAATTTTTGAACTAGGAACAATAACTTAGGAGTGAAGAGCCCATGTTACTTTGATGTAAAAGAAGAACTAAGCTTCATGTAGCAACACGTTTATTGATGGTGTCATATGTTCCTGAAGAAATGGGCTGAAATCATTTGTAGATGGGTAGATTCTAGGTAAGTTGTAAGGTACTCCACAGACCACAGACAATCCACACTGCACCATAGAAACACCCACCTTACAGTATATATTGAAGAACATTGGTGGTAGATATTGGTGGCTAGTCTTTGCTACTTTGAGTTCTTTTTATTCCTTCCTTTATCCCTGGTTTTAACCTCCTAACACTAGATAGGAGAGAAACAATAGAGAGGTGAGAGGAATTAGGAAGACTCCTAAATCTAATTTCTTTTCTTTTGTTTCTTCTTTGACCATGGATACTAACAAACCACAAACAACCTCCATAAATGGTCAACAACCATCATCCCCAACTCTTGGGGCCCTAGTATTTATATTCACTCTGAAAAGTTCCCAGAATTCCAAACATCACACAATCACAGACATTATCTGCAGCTGACAAACAGTGCCTCTTTTAAAGCATGAAGCAAATCATAATCAGCTGCTACAGACACCTGAACCCCACATGCCTAGATCTGGATGAAAACAAAAGCACATTCTTATAATATTTCTTGTGTTTTATTTTACAAGAAACCAAAATTCCAGAATTCTCACTACAGATATCCTCACCCTCATCCACATGTAGATTCAGATTCTTGCTCAGCACAAAGTCAGGGCTGTATGCATATTTCTACCTCAGCAAAGATGTCTCAGTCTTGCTTAAAGACATCCTTCATATGAACTCTAGTTAAAAGTTCCCAGGGTTTCCTAATCTAAGAATGAAAAAAATCTGGGTTTTATTCTTTATCAAATCAAGACATCAGAAAGAGGAAATAATATGAATTTAATTAATCATTGTGAGATATTTTTGTTCTTATGAGGAAAGAAACTACTGTTGTCCTTTTAATAATGATAAAATTTTATTTGTGATGGCTTAGCTCAGTGGCAGAGCATTTGCCTAGTATTTACAAGGCCTTGAGTTTCTTCTCCAGGATTAAATAATAGTAAGTAAATTAAATTTAAAAAGTTCTACTTTCACCTTTGCTATATTTTACAATTCCATTTGTTCTTGGCTGGTCAGTGTGATTCTCTACTTGGGTGATGGTGACTGCAGGATCATTAGTCCATCTTCCTTAATCCAATTTCAAGGGAAACAGCCTCACTGCCATGAATTTCATGGCATTATACTTGCATTCTTCCTCTCTGGCTTCTGTCCATTGTCAGGTATTTTTCTGTTGCATGCATTGAAATCACCTTATTATGCTATTTTTTCTTGTCAGGATTTTGGAAGGGTTTTAAATAATCAGGCATTAACCTAACATTCCCCCTTTCTATTTCTTATGTTGGTCCCTTCTTTGCATTCATCTGTATTTAATCTGGCAGCCATCACCATTTTATGGCTTCCTTTATATTTATCACAGTTTGGCTCTGCAGATGCTGAAGGCATCTTTTGTTATTTGCATATAAACCTTCATTTTTTTTTTTCACTACATCAATCCTTGTAATTCATAGTCTCCCTACTCCATGTGGGTTCCTTTAAGATGTCACTTATCTGTTCTCACCTGGGTGACTTCTGACTAGCACTTGGCTAATAGCAATGTCTTTTCTTTCTTTTGTTTTGTGTGTTTTCACTCTGACATCTTTTAAGATTTTAGTTTTAAAAATCACCTTCGGTAGAAATTCAAATGGTCACCTATGATGGGCTTTCTTTTTTTTTTTTTTTTTTCATGCTTGACAGAGTATTGATATACTCTCAAAATTGTGCATAAATAATTCAACTTGATATATTATATCTAAATAAGTAGTTTTCTGCGTAGTATTTAGATGGTAAGAATTTTTTTTCCATACAGCATTTTACTATTGGTGAATGTCCAATTTGTAAGTATCTATCTATCTATCTATCTATCTATCTATCTATCTATCTACTATTAATACCTGACACAGTGTATTTGTCTTCTCAGTTGATAAGCCTCATGCTTTATTCATTCCTTTTAAAATTTTAGTCCCTTGACAGAGGCATGAATTTAGGGTCCTTCATCTTGTTTTGCTCTTTCTTCTTTTCAAAAAATAAAATAAAATAAAATAAAATAAAATATAGTGAAATAACCATCAACTAACACATCAGAACTGGGAAAACCAAAACAACCAAATGTAAATATGACAAGAGAACTCAAAAAAACAGATATCCACTTGTTTGCATATTCAGGAATCCCATAGAAACATCAAACTAGAAGCCATAATATATATACACAGAGTACCTTGTGCAGGACCATGCAGGCCCTGTGCATGCTGCCTCAGTCTCTATGAGGTCATATGAGCTTTAGTCATAGTGACATAGAGGGCCTGGGGACCCTCCACTCTTTTTTTTTTTTTTTTTTTTTTTTTTCTTTTTTTTTCTTTTTTTCTTTCTTTCTTTTTTTTTTTTTTTTTTTTATCTTGCCTATACTTTTTTTAGAAGTCATTTATTTTATTAAACTAATAAAATTTATTTTATAATATACAATTCAGTATTGACATTTTTAAGTCATCAAAATAATTTATAATAGTTAAATGCTTCTTAAATATACATGATATCTTCTGAAGGTAAAAGTAATATGCACTAAACCAGTTTTTAAAATCTCTTTGAAACATTAAACATTATAGAAGTAGAAAAAAAAAATCTCTTATGTATTCCTCTATGGAAGGAAATTGTGACAAGTTACTCATTAGACGGAAACCATTCCATCTCCAAGGAAGAATACGCAGTGTAACTGTGGCTTCATAGAATAAACTCGGTAGTGTTTCTTCTGTTTCTATGTTGTGCAAAAATTTGAAGAATAGTGGTATTAGGTCTTCTTTGAAGGTCTAGAATTCTGCACAAAACCCATCTGGTCCTGGGCTTTTTTTGGGGTCAGGAGACTTTTAATGATTGCTTCTATTTCTTTAGGGGAAATGGGGCTGTTTAGATAGCTTATCTGATCCTGATTTAACTTTGGTGCCTGGTATCTGTCTAGAAAATTTNCCATTTCATCCAGATTTTCCAGTTTTGTTGAATATAGGCTTTTGTAGTAGGGTCCGATAATTTTTTTAATTTCCTCAATTTCTGTTATATCTCCCTTTTCATTTATGACTTTATTAATTTGGATACTGTCTCTGTCCTCTGGTTAGTCTGGCTAAGAGTTTTTCTATCTTGTTGATTTATTCAAAAAACCAGCTCCTGGTTTTATTGATTTTTGTATAATTCTTTTTGTTTCCATTTGGTTGATTTCTACCCTGAGTTTTATTATTTCCTGCCATCTACTCCTCTTGTATTTGCTTCCTTTAGTTCTAGAGCTTTCAGATGTGCTGTTAAGTTGCTAGTGTATGCTCTCTCTAGTTTCTTTTTGGAGGCACTCAGAGCTATGACTTTTCCTCTTAGTACTGCTTCCATTTGTCCCATAAGTTTGGGTATCTTGTGCATTCATTTTCATTAAATTCTAAAGTCTTTAATTTCTTTCTTTATTTCATCCTTGACCAAGTGATCATTGAGTAGGGCATTGGTCAGCTTCCATGTGTATGTGGCTTTCTGTCGTTTTAGTTGCTATTGAAGATTAGCCTCAGTCTGTGGTGATCTGCATGGGATTATTTCAATCTTATTCTATCTATTGAGGCCTCTTTTGTGAAACAATTATGAGGTCGGTTTTGGAGAAGGTACCATGAGGTGCTGAGAAGAAAGTATATTCTTTTGCTTTAGGATGAAATGTTCTATCTATAGTTATCTGTTAAATCCATTTGGTCGATAACTTCTGATAGTTTCACTGTGTCTCTGTTTAGTTTGTATTTCCATGATCTGTCCATTGGTGAGAGTGGGGTGTTGAAGTCTCCCACCATTATTGCGTGAGGTGCAATGTGTTCTTTAGTAAAGTTTCTTTTATCAATGTGGGTGTCCCTGTGTTTGGAGCACAGATATTCAGAGTTGAGCATCCTTCTTAGTAGTTTTTCCTTTAATGAGTATGAAGTATCTTTCCTTATCCTTTTTGATACACTTTAGTTGAAAGTTGATTTTATTCGATATTAGAATCATTACTACAACTAGTCTCTTGGGATAATTTGCTTTGAAAATTGTTTCCTTTACTCTGAGGTAGTGTCTGTCTTTGACACTGGGGTGCATTTCCTGTATGCAGCAGAATGCTGGGTCCTCTGTATGTATCCAGTCTGTTAGTCTATGTGTTTTTACTAAGGGATTGAGTCCATCGTGGTTAAGGGATATTAAGGATTAGTGATTGTTGCTTCCTGTTACTTTTGTTGTTAGAGGTGGGATTATGTTTGTGTGGCTATCTTTTTGGGGGTTTGTTGGAAGAAGATTATTTCTTGTTTTATCTAGGGTGTAGTTTCCCTCCTTGTTTTGGACCCATCCATCTATTATCCTTTGTAGGGCTGGATTTGTGGAAAGATATTGTGTAAATTTGCTTTTGTAATGTAATAAATTGGTTTCTCCATCTATGGTAATTGAGAGTTTTGCTGGGTATAGTAGCCTGGGCTGGCATTTGTGATCTCTTAGGGTCTGTATCACATCTGCCCAGGATCTTCTGGCTTTCATAGTCTCTGTTGAGAAGTCGAGTGTAATTCTGATAGGTCTGCCTTTATATGGTTCTTGACATTTTTCCCTTACTGCTTTTCATATTCTTGGTTTTATGCATTTGATGTATTGACTATTATGAGACAGGAGGAATTTCTATTCTGGTCCACTCTATTTGGAGTACTGTAGGCTTCTAGTATGTTTATGGACATCTCTTTCTTTAGGTTAGGGAAGTTTCCTTCTATAATTCACTGGCCCTTTAAGTTGGGAATCTTTACTCTCTTCTTCTATACCTATTATCCTTAGGTCTTCTCATTGTGTCCTGGATTTCCTGGATGTTTTGGGTTAGGAACTTTTTGCATTTTGTGTTTTCTTTAACTGTTGTGTCAATGTTTTCCATGTTATATTCTGCACCTAAAATTCTCTTGTTTATCTCTTGTATTCTGTTAATGAAACTTGCATCTATGACTCCTGATTTCTTTCTTAGGTTTTCTATCTCCATGGTTGTCTCCCTTTGTGATTTCTTTATTGTTTCTAGTTACTATTTTAGATCCTGGGTGGTTTTGTTCAATTTCTTCACCTGTTTGGCTGTCTTTTCCTGTAATTCTTTAAGGGATTTTTGTGTTTCTTCTTTAAGGGCTTCTACCTGTTCTCCTGTATTTCTATAGGGGAGTTATTTATGTCCTTCTTTTTTTTTTTAATTTTCTTTATTTGCATTTCAAATGCTATCCCG
>NC_034611.1:22031053-22034602 GCF_900095145.1 Mus pahari | reverse complement strand
TGCCAAGTAACCTTGGTTTCTGTTGCTCATGCTCTTGCCCTTGCCTCTGACCATCGGATTATCTCTGGTGTTAGCTGGTCTTGCTGTTTCTGGCTATGGCTTATCTCTCCTGCAAGCCTGTATGTTAGAACTCCTGGGAGACCAGTTCTCTTCAGGAGGAATAAGAGGATGGAGAGTTGTGGCACAGGATCAGCTCTGGGGTGGAGATGGAATCTGTGATACCCTCCACTCTTATGGGTCTTAACTATTTCTGTCATTACTTCCCCAGGGTTCCCTGAATCCTGACAGGAGAAATTTGATGAAGACATCTCATTTAGGGATGTCTCTCTGCATAATTACTGGATGTGGGTCTCTGTATTTGTTCCCATCTACTGCAAGAGAAAGCTCTGATTGTGGCTGACCAAGGCACTGATCTATGATTATGGCAAAATGGCATTAGGAGCCATTTTATTGCTACTATTTTCTCTTTAATTTATTTAATCAATTGACATCATGATTGAAGACCCCCCCTCCAATCCCATTCCCACACCTCCCTCTTCCCTTTCTCCCTTTCCCTCCTTCTTTGAGGAGGGAAGGCACCCCCTGGGGACCATCCTGTCCTGGCACGTCAAGTTACAGCAGGACTAGGTGAAACCTCTCCAACTGAGGCAACAGATAGCAGCCTAGCTATGGAAAAGGGATCCAAATGGAGGCAACAGAGTCAGAGTCAGTACCCATTCCACTTGTGGGATTTGCTTGAAGATCAAGCTGCAAGTCACCCACGTTTGTGTAGGAGGACTATGTCCAGCTCCTGCATGTTCTTTGGTGGTGGTTCAGTCTCCCTGAGGACCCAAGGACCCGGATTATTTGACTCTGTTTGTCTTTTTGTGGTCCCCTTGATCCCTCTTTTTGTGGTCCCCTTGATCCTCAATCCTTCCTCCCACACTTCCAAAGACTCCCTGAGATACTTCTACTGTTTGTCTGTAAGCCTCTGCATCTCTTTCTATCAGCTGCTGGATGAAGTCTCTCAGAGCCTAGTTATGCTGGGCTCCTGTCTGCAAGCCTAGCAGAGTTATCATTGATAGTGTCAGGGGTTGCCTCTCTCTCAAGTTAGGTGATCATTGGTTAGCCATCTCCTGAATCTCTGCTCCTTCTTGACTCCTACACATCTTGCAGGCAGGGCAAATTTTGGGTTGAAGGTTCGTGCCTGGCCTCAACATCCTCTATATTCCCCATAGTTAGGAGTCTCATCTAGAGTCACCCCCATAGACTCCCAGGAGCCTCCACTGTCTTATGTTTCAGGATTGTCCCAGAGATGCCCCTCACGCACCAATGTCTATTGTTTGTTTTGTTATGACATTTCATACATGTACATAATATACTTTGATCATTTCAATCACCTATTACTATATCCTGCTCCCACTTCCCATGGTTTCTCCTCTTCTATCTCTCATTGTTTGTTTGTTTTTTTCTATCTCTAAGCCCTCCTTTACCATTTATATATTTTCCATTTTTTTTTTACTTATTACCACTATATATAAAATATATATCACCATGTATAACACACACACACACACACACACACACACACACACACCCACACACACACGTTAAACTCAATGAGTCTCTTTAGCGTTGCTCATGTTGCCTGCTAGCCAATGCATCAGAATCATTATACTGCGTGTCTTGTCTACATATGTGCTTGTTTGCATGTTTCTTTTGGTGAATCAGATATTATTTGATGAACCTGGTTTCTATTAGCTCATAATGATAAGAATAAATATACTTTGATATTCATTGTCTAACTAACAATGATGCTTAAAATTCCTTCTCTTCAATTTCAGAATTAGGTAAATAATAATTCACTACATTACTTTTGAGAGTCAGTTGTTTGCTTTGTGTCTTGGAATATTTATATTTTCTTTCTGGGAGTAAAATATACTGTCTCTGTATCTGAAAACTGAAGGTCTATAAGAAATGACTGATTTACTCAGGAAAGCTCAGAGCTACCCAAGTTGCCTGTAAATTAAAGCATTTCAAGGTAAAGCCATTACTCCAATACCAGGCACTCAGTGTCTTGCTTAACTCCTAAAACCTCCACATTTTACATGAAAAAGTTCATAAATACATTCCAGGAGTTTCCTTGAAAAAAAAAATAACTGTGGAGTAGTCCTCAACATATATGTCAACTTAGAAAATACTGTAGATAACTCTTTCTACAACTACAAGTTGTATCAATTTACTTGTATTATTGTTTAATTCCCTGGTTAGGCTTTTGGCAAACATTAATTTCTTTAAGACACAAATTGGACAACTTTTCCAGACTCATGTAATTCCTACCTTTTGTTAGTCTCTCTGTATTTTCCAAACGCTCCTCTACTTTAGCATTTACTGGACTGCTTGGGAGTCAGTTGTTGACACTTGTCTGTATCAGTAAGATCATCATGATTCGTAGGACAGCAGTGTTTTGTCCATATTTGTATTGGTATTTTCCATCTCTCCTCTGTGCCATTAGGCAATAATACTTGCTACACTGAATTTTCACAATGTAAGTCATTTGAGATGGGGATAAGGGTGTAACAGAGACAGAAGCCAAGTAAAACTAACAAGTAGTCAGGAGATATAAAGACGGATCAGGAGGTGAGTGAGACGAAAAAGGATGAAAAAGTCATTAAGATCATTCCCTTAAGTAAAGTGAAAATCAGCGAAGATTCAGGTTAGGGAAGACCACACATGCTGCACAGAACCACACTGATTAGTTTTCCTTTCCCTGAAAAGTTCCGTTTGAACATTTAATTTTTTTCTCACAATATCAATATTTGTTAAAGTCTTGAAGCAAGTAAAAAATAATTATTCTTCAAGCCCACCCACTTTCCACAATGCCTTCTTTTCAAATAACTGAAGGCGTTTTCTAAGGAGTGTAGTGTTCTTGTAAGAAAAAAAATCTATCTAGCAGTTCAACAGTTTTAAAATTAATTTAGAAACATCCAGTTTACCACGATCGTTGAGATTTTATAAGCAACCCTTTCATTGCCTTTACTATTTGGAAAACAAATGAGTATCATTTCAAGCGGCATCTGTTGACAAAAAGAGTGAGAGATTTTGAAGATGACACTGAGGAACTTAAATGCTCGGAATGTTTGCTATGTAGAACTGAGAGAGCATGGCTTGTATCAAGAGACTTTAGCTCAAAGCCATCTATTTCAAAAATTAATTTTTGATCTGCCAAGTATGATGGTCTACAACCTATAGTTCTGACTTTGATACAGTCAAAGCAAGATTGTGCATTCTTCTGTTTGTTTGTTTATCAGCTATTCTGACAAACAGACCAATAGATAGATGTATGATAGATAGATAGATGTATGATAGATAGATAGATAGATAGATAGATAGATAGATAGATAGATAGATAGATGATAGCCAGATAGCCAGATAGACTTCATTGATTAAAAACCATCAATTTATGAAATTCTTGGGCAAATGGATGTATCTGGAGGATATCATCCTTAGTGAGGTAACCCAGTCACAAAAGAAGTCACTCGATATGCACTCACTGATAAGTGGATATTA
>NC_034611.1:22025772-22030968 GCF_900095145.1 Mus pahari | reverse complement strand
ACACTATTGCATATGCCAGCAAGATTTTGCTGAAAGGACCCTGATATAGCTGTCTCGTGTGAGGCTATGACAGTGCATGGCAAATACAGAAGTGGATGCTCATAGTCATCTATTGGATGGAACACAGGGTCCCCAATTGAGGAGCTAGAGAAAGTACCCAAGGAGCTGAAGGGGTCTGCAACCCTATAGGTGGAACAACAATATGAAGTAACCAGTAACCCCAGAGCTTGTGTCTCTAGCTGCATATGTAGCAGAAGATGGCCTAGTCGGCCATCATTGGGAAGAGAGGACCCTAGGTCTTGCAATCTTTATATGCCCCAGTACAGGGGGAGTGCCAGGGCCAAGAAGTGGGAGTGGGTGGGTAGGGGAGCAGGGGCAGGGGGGAGGGTATAGGGACCTTTTGTGATAGCATTTGAAATGTAAATAAAGAAAATAACTAATAATAACAACAATAAAGAATATGTTCTGAGTAAAACAGTGCCAGGAGACTTCCCTTTAGAAATGAAACAGAGTGTACTTACACACACTAAGATACACTCTTAGGAGACTCCTGATATCCATGGTACATAGTGGATCAAATAACAAATTCTGTGGCATGTGATGGCAATTTCCTTCTTCATACTACTTAGACTGGAGTAAGCTCTACAAGCCTTTGCCTGAAACAAACATGATAGGAGCATTAACATAGAAATACGAAGGAGGTAGAGACTGCTATGCTTTGTACTGACACATAAGTACTGACACAGAAAACATACTCATTTTCATAGCACCTGGGCAGGAAGACACAACAGGGAACATGAGACAGTTTTTGTAAAAGAAGGCAAGTAAGAGACAGACTAGCATGTCTGCTGCATTAACTATGAGTAATTACATCTTGAGCATGAAGTTGACTAAAGTAGTTTTTCTCTCACTTCCCTGCTTTTGAGGACTGCTAAGCTTGGTAAAAAAAAAAAAAAAAATTCACCATAGCTACAGCTTTTTGTTCTGTGTACCCGCCTTGCAGTGCTCTGAGTTGGGCAAGGCCAGAATGGAGAAGTGGACAGCAGTGTCAAAGAAATCTCTACACAAAATACTGAAGATGCAATGTCCATATGGTTTGGCAAAGTAGTACAGTCTTCAAAACAATGTATCAGAAAACCAAGCAAAGAGAACACTGCACACTACCATGAGCTGCAAAGATTGCTGAAGATTTGTGTCTCCTGTGTTATGCTTGTGCCTTTCCCACATTACTGTTGACTTAGTGACAGGGAAAGGGTCCTTTATCCTTTCTTGGATGATTATGACCTTTATTTAAAATATAAATCTCCATTCTATCAGAATTGCACTCCAAAGTTTATCTATACTAGTCTAACAAAGCACAAGCTCTCTGGAAGGAGAAGATGGGTAAGGAAATGCCAAGAGACTCCCAAAACATTAGAGACTGTTGTAGTTGCTGTTCCCTTTGTCCTCCTCCCTCAGGTGAAAGGTAATTCCCTTTACGGAGGACACCACTGTGGACACAGAGCCCAGAGGTTCCCAAACTGAATCTGACCTGAAAGCTTCCGTTGGTGAGGACTAGCTTTCATGGTACCAGAAGTTGCTATGTAAGCTTCCAAAGGAGAAAGGGAACCAGCAGTCCTACCCAGCCACGATACCTATGAACTACCAATGGCCAGCATTGCAAGATAACCTCCAGAGTTCAATGGTGGCACATACTTCCTGGAAGTAATCAACACCACCATATTGGGACTTAAGATCCACTCAGAATCATGAAAATCATGTCTGGTATCAGAAATGTACCTGTTCAAAGCCTAATGATGACATGGATCTTGGAGGAGAACCATAACCACCACATCATTATTTCCTAACTTCATTTTAAATATTTATCCAAGATATTTATCCTTATACTTGCAGATAAGTATATCTATCACTCCTAATAAAGGAAACTTTTTATTATTCATTGTATTTCTTGATATAATAATATAATTATTTCATTTCCCTATTGCTTTTCCTCCCTCCAAACCTTCCCATAAACCATCCCTGCTCTCTTACAAATTTATATCCTCTTTACATTTTTCATTAATGTTATTGTTGGTGATGTGTGTGTGTGTGTGTGTGTGTGTGTGCTTTTAAAAACATAAATGGAACCTCTTCAGTCTGTATAATGTTTCTTGTATGCATATATTTTAGAGATGATAATTTAGGATAATTATTTCAAAAAATAAAATAATTATTTAAAAGAAAAACAACGCCTGTATATTATCACATAAGAATTTCTACAGTAAATAAGTGCATTGTTATAACAGAAACTTTTCCAAATAAATTTAACCACAAAATATTTCTTTATTATTTTTATCTCTGAGATAAATTTCTGAAATGAGTTGTGCTTGCTTAGGTCTTCTGAAGAACAATGCCAAACTCAAGGTCCAAGTCTAGGACTGAGTGAAAGAAAATGAAGCAGGCATGTGATGTGATGCCACAGGACCCAGGGAAGGGTTGTCTGTCACTGTTCTCCTGTGCACTGGCCAAGGTTTCCGCAGGCAGCACTTCGTCTTCAGATTGCAATACCCACTAGAGTAGCAGGCTTAAGCTGCACACTGGAAGCCTGAGGTGTGGACAGCGAGCAGTGAGTTCTCAAGTGCAGCCTCGCCCTGCTTGGTGTCCAGAGGAATTTGGACCCAGACCATAATGCAGACTCTAGTAGGTTCTTAAAACTTGGCAAAGTGGGAACGACATTTACAGTGTGGAATAATGAGTTCCATGGAAGGTGTGGGAGGGCAGACTTGAGTGAATCAAAGCAAGCATCCAACAATACCTTACAAGTCTGATAAATGTGAATTCTTTCACACAGGCACCCTTTCCAGCTATATCTAAAGATCTTAGTTCGTTAAACACCCAAGATTGGATCTCTTGCTGAGTCTCTCCTTTGGTTGCTTTTCTGTTTCTTTACGCTTTTACTTTCAGAAGACCTGACCTGACACCATTCCATAGGTATTTGATGGATAAGTTAAGGAAGGTGGAGTCTGTACCACTTTTTGTGACTGGGCACTCAATCTCTCCTTGACAAGCTTCTAAGTTGTTTCTTTGCATATTCTAACTTGTCCTAGAGTTGAAGAGCTGAATATTGATAATGTATTAGACGTTTCACTTAAAAAATGAAAAAATGTGCTACAATCATCTGGAGCCCATTGTTTTAATAAAATGCTATAACCTCGTGTCTTCCATCAATACACTTTCAAATTTAGAATATGTTTGTGGGTTCCCGAAATACACTCTTTGGATTTATTTGCATTTCAGAGCAGAGTACATGAAACTTATAATTAACTGGGGAGGGGGACATCTTTCTTTTTCTTCGACTTGGGTGACAAGTACTGACAGTTTGACTTCAATGTTTTCTTGTTCTCTTGTGCTTTTCACTATTATGTTTGATTTATAATATTTTTTTCTGAGACAGGGTTTCTCTGTGTAACAGCCCTGGCTGTCCTGAAACTCACAGAGGTCTACTTCCCAAGTGCTACAAGTAAAGGCATACACCATCATGGCTAGCGGATATCTACATTCTTTTTATTTTTCCTTTTTTATTGTTCTTTTTCTTTTTAAAAAAATTAACTTATTTTTTACATTCCATATTCCATTCCCTGCTCCTGCATCCACCCTCCGAATGTTCCACATCCCACACCTCCTCCCCACCCCACCCTGTCTCAAAGTGGATGCCCCCACCCCACCCCTCACCCCACCTTACCTCTAAATATCCTGGGGCCTCCATTCTCTTGAGGGTTAGGTGTATCATCTCTGAATGAACACAGACCCAGAAGTCCTCTACTTTATGTGTGTTGGAGGTCTCATATGAGTATGTGGTCCAGGGCTTGAGAGATCTTGGTCCAGATTAATTGAGACTGCTGGTCCTCCTGCAGGATCACCCTTATCCTCAGCTTCTTTCAGCCTTCCCTAATTCAACAACAGGGGTCAGCTGTTGGTTGGTTGCAAATATTTGCATCTGACTCTTTCAGCTGCTTGTTGGGTCTTTCAGAGGTCAGTCATGATAGGTCCCTTTTTTGTGAGCACTCCATAGCCTCAGTAATAGTATCAGGCCTTGGGATCTCCCCTTGAGCTGGATCCAACTTTGGGACTGTCACTGGACCTTCTGATAGAGGACTTATATCCAAAATATGTAAAGGCCTCAAAAAGCTAATCACCCCAAAACCAAACAACCCAATCAAAAAATGGGGTATAGAACTAAACCTAGAATTCACAACTGAAGAATTTTGAATGGCTGAGAAGCACCTAAAGAAGTGTTCAAAGTCCTTAGTGATCGGAGAAATGCAAATCATGTGGAGACAGGGAATGGGGAGGAAGTGTGGGATGTGGAGCATTCATAGGGTGGATGCAGGGGTGGGGGATGGATATGGAATGTAAAAAATAGATTAATTTTTTAAAAAGAAAAAGAACAATAAAAAAGGAAAAAATGTAGAAATCAGCTAGGCATTTCAATCTGGAGGTATTTCAAATTTGGAAAAAGATCTACCTGAAGACCCAGGTATACCACTCTTGGCAATATACCCAAAAGATGCCACAACATGCCATAGGGGCATGTGTTCCACCATGTTCATAGCTCCCTCACTGGTGATAGCCAGAAGCTGGAAATAGCCTAGATGTCCCATGACCGAAAACTGGGTACAGAAAATGAGGTTCCTTTACAAAATGGAATACTATTCAGCTATTGAGAACGAGGGCATCCTGAGTTTTGCAGGCAAATGGATGGAACTAGAAAATATCATCCTGAGTGAGGTAACTCAGACCCTAAAGGACATGCATGTACTGATATATGTACTAATGTATTAGCCCCAAAAATGTATGTACTAATAATATTTGCAAAAAAAAAAAAAAAAAAAAAGTACAGAATACCCAAGGTACAGTCCACAGAACTCAAAAAGGTCAACAAGCTGAAGTGCCCAAATGAGGACGCCTCAGTACCACTTGGGAGAGAGAAGAAAGCAATCAAATGCAAGAAGGGGCCACCCCTGCCTTATCTCTTCTGAACCCCAGTGGAGGCACCTGAGCACACTCTGGAGGAATCTCCACACCACAGGTCCTCAGGATCACGAGAGGAGAGTCAACCTACAGGGAGGGCTCTGACCCCAGGACTGAGAAGGAGGATCAGAGCTCCAGACTCCTGGACACCTGCCTTGTGAGAGGAGAGCTTGCCTGCAGAGAGTG
>NC_034611.1:22019693-22025761 GCF_900095145.1 Mus pahari | reverse complement strand
GAAATGTAAATAAAGCAAATAATAATAATAAAAAATTACTTAGAAAACAATCTATTTATGAAATTTTGAGGCAAATGGATGTATCTGGAGGATATCATCCTGAGTGAGGTAACCCAATCACAAAAGATCTCACTTGATATGCACTCACTGATAAGTGGATATTAGCCCAGAAACCTAGAATACCCAAGATATAATCTCCAAAACAGAAGAAAATCAGTTAGAAGGAAAACCAACATATAGATACCTCATTCCTTTCCAAAATAGGGAATAAAATACCCATGAAAGAAGTTGCAGAGACAAAGATCGGAGCTAAGACCAAAGGATGGACAATCCAGAGAATGCCCCACCCAGAGGTCCATCCCATAATCAGCCACCAAACGCAGACACTATTGCATATGCCAGCAAGAACTTGCTGAAAGGACACTGACATAGCTATCTCTTGTGTGGCTATGCCAGTGCCCGGCAAATACAGAAGTGGATGCCCACAGTCATCTATAGGATAGAACACAGAGACCCCAATGGAGGCACTAGATAAATTACCCAAGGAACTGAAGGGGTCTGCAACCCTATAGGTGGAACAACAATGTTAACTAATCAGTACCCCCAGAGCTTGTGTCTCTTGCTGCATATGTAGCAGAAGATGGCCTAGTCAGCCATCGTTGGGAAGAGAGGCCCCTTGGTCTTGCAAACTTTATATGCCCATACAGGGGAACATCAGGGCCAAGAAGTGGGAGTGGGTGGGCAGGGGAGCAGGGTGGGGGGAGGATATAGGGGATATTTGGGATAGTATTTGAAATTTAAATGAAGAAAATATCTAATAAAATAATTTTTAAAAAGTGGGGAGGGACAGAGGAACCTGAGAGAGAAAGTGGATGGGGGAGGGGACAGGAGTGAGGGGGAGAGGGAAACCTGTTCTGGTATTGGGTGAGGGAAATGGACTGAAACCCTAAGGGCCCGCAGAAAGAATGGAAACAGGCAACCTCAGGAGCTAGGAGGTTGGAGGGACCCAACAGAATGCACCAGAGACCTGGGTGGTCAGAGACTCTGGAATCAAAGGGAAGAACCTTACATGAAATGCTGACAATAGGGAGAGGGAACTTATAGAGCCCACCTCCAGCAGGAAGACAGGGCATCAAATGAGGGATGGGGTTGCCATCCCACAGTCACATCTCTGACCCATAATTGTTCCTGTCTGAAAGAATTACAGGGATGGACATGGAGAGGAGCCTGATTTCTACATTCTTAATAGGCATCTTTGTCTACTGAGTGAAAATGTTCATTTACTTAGGATAAGGTAATCTAAACTTTAGATCTACTTAATAAGATGTATCAGAGCTCAGTACACACAGTTCATCCAATATGCTCAGTTCAATTCACTGCAGTGAATGGGGGGTGGGGGTGGGATTGTGTATGAGATGAGACTTTAAATCAGTCAGTACTAAGAATTCTATGTGTTTTCTATGATAAGTGATTGCCATGTGTACAACCTAATATAGGTGTGTTGCTGAATCCTTTGCTAAATATTAATACAGCACAGTGTGTTTTTTTAAACATAATATTTATAAAAATAACTTTTTAGTATTTCCTTGGTACACTCAATGGAGCATCTTGTACCATCACTTTGACAGGCATGGCTGTGAATTATGTCTTTCTATGTGACACAGCTGGTATGTTTGGCTAGCATGTTTTTCTTTTTGCCTCTGAGTAATGTGGTGAAAATGAAGATGGCTCACTCCTGTTGTTGCTTTAGATACACATCCCACCTCTCTGTCAGCACCTGAGAGGATGGAGGATAACACAGAGCTACGTGAAGACTTGTGGTGGATGTCTGCTATTCATTCCTAAGGTATATTGATTTTTGCATTCCACAGGATGGTGATGTGATTAATTGAGATCAAAGGGGCTGTCTCCTATCTCCTGCTCCAGTCTAGACTCCCCCCGCACCCTCATCCCATCCTAAAGAGCAGCATCAGCATGGCATACTCATGTGAGGCTAGTGATTGGAGAACTTGCTGGATGGTTACCTGCAGCAAAGCTCACAATTGCTAAGGAAGGAGGAAGACACAGAGCTCAAGACTGTACATTGGCTTCTAGAATGTTCTATGGGTCTGCAACTGCCAAAGGACAGAGAGCATTGGGAAACGGACTCATTTTCCTCAGACACAAGCAGCTTGGCACAGGAGCCAAGATGGGCTTGTCTCCCACTGCTGAGGGCCAACAGTATATGGGACATGAGTGATGACTCCTTCTGGTAGTCAAGGTTTCATGGTTCATTGTACTTAATCTTCCTGTCTTGGCAGAAGAAGAAGTAGGAAGTAGAGAGTATAAATCCAGAAATGTTCCCTTTAAAACTGAGAGATCATTTTTTTTAAATCCCTGTCATAGAAATATAAAGAGAGAGAATCAGGATTACTCCCTTAAATATCTACCTAGCCAACTTAGTCAGTGAAGAGACACCATGACCATAGCAAGGATTATAAGGGAAAGCTTTTAATTGGGGCTTGCTTACACTTTCAGAGGCTTAGTCCATTGTCATGGCAGGGAGCATGGCAGCGCCCAGGCAGACCTGGTGCTGGAGAAGGAGCTGAGAGTTCTACATCTGGATCTGCAGGCAACCGGAAGAGAGAGGCTCTAGGCTTAGAATGGGCTTTTTGAAACTTTGAAGTCCACCCCTAGTGACACACTTCTTCCAACAAGGACACACTCTCTAATCCTTTCAAATAGCACCACTTCCTGCTGACCAAGTATTCAAATCTGTGAGCCTATGGAGGCTACTCTCATTGAAACCACAACACCCACAAAACTGGTAAAATGACATAAAATCCATGTGGAAAGCTCCTAACAATGATTATTCACATAGTAGGTGTCCTATAAAATTAGTTTTATAACAGTTCCAACAGTCTTTGAACGAATAGGTTGAGCAATGATGGCAAGGAGTTGCTGGTAATTACTAATAATGCCACTTTTCACCCACTGCCTTAGTACTCTTTATATATTACTGCTATTATTAAGTACCTAACGAGTTTGTTTACATAGAACAATGTGTTTCCTTGAATTTAAAATAGGCAGTAATTCAATAGAAAAATTTATAGGCAGTATAGAACCCCTTAAGTTGAATTACATTGTTAAATACAGTACTTATAGTACCCTCGATGTAAGCTTTTTTTTTTTTTTTTTTTAAAGCATTAGAGGAATCAAACAAACAAAGTCTATATTTTTGCATAGGGTGTTTTATGTTCAACACTGCAATATTTATGTTTGGCACTCATCGCTGCAGGGGAAAATATAGGCTGTGTGTCTTTTATGTGCTTGATAGTTCAGAATCATTGATACCTAAGAGCTTGCTACACCCACTGATTTGTGCCACAATGCTTACACACTGAAAAGGGATTTTTGCTATTTAAAAGCAAGCTAAGCCTAATTTTGTAATTGCTATATACTATAAGATTCTATTTAGTAAGTGTAGTACCTAAGTGATCTATCGTTAGTAAGTGACACAACATAGTCTGTTTTACACAAGAGAATGACATCTGGCATTTGTTTCATTTCAACTAGAGTGATAACTTGAAAAGTCTCATTTCTTTTGCTGCATCGCATGGAGCTAAGTGGGAATCTGTTGGAGAAAACTGTAATTCCTAAGATACAATGGCTTATGTATCATATGAAACAGTGATTTGATTGATAATTGAGATCCACCAGACTGCCAGGTATTAAAATTTATTTTCAAAGCAATCAGAAGCAAATCTATCAGCTCTGTTACATCTATTTAGAACAAGTGGATTCAGATTCCATTTTTTCAACTAACATTTTTCCTATAGAGTCTTGAGGAATTCTAATAGTGAAACTCTTAAAACAATAATAGTGAAGGTCAAACTGGGGAGATGGTTCAGTAGGTAAAATGCTTTCTGTGTAACCATGAGAAACTGAGTTCGATCCCCAGTATCCAAGGGACAGAGGGGGTAGAAAGCCAGCAGAGGGATATGGATAGAAGCAGATCCTTGGGAATCTGCTTTTGTCCAGCCAGGGTAACCTACATGGTAAGCTCCAGGTCTTTGAAAAAACTCTGTTTCAAAAGACAAGATGGATATACATGGGGGAATGATACCTGAAGGTGACTTCGGGACTCTGCACATACACTCATTCATCTATTAAAATGTGTGTCTATTTATCCCCTCGTGTGTGTACATGTTAACATGCATATACTCACAATTGAACCCAAACTATAGTGAGCACTAATTCTATAGTATTTTGACTTTTAAGCATTATGTAATGTATCAACTTCTGTCTCATAAAGAGCCAATGATAACAATACAGTGCTATGTGTGACTTGGAAGCTTATGGATGAGAATTGCATGGATGAGACTTCATCATTCAAGGGCCTTTGAACCCCATGTCAGAGTCCGGGGAAGGAAATAGTGACTAGAGAAGACTGAAGTCTGTCTGAAAAGAGGAAGAGTGCATTATATAGCTTACTTTTTCTTTTTCAGTCTGTGCTAGTATCTATTCTACTTATAATATGTGCAAGCTAAAAATATTTCTGGTACTAAAAGAAATGTAAATTCATGAGAGCAATAATGTACATGTCAGTTATGTGTCAGGAGCTTTCCTGTCTGTCTGTCTGTCTGTCTGTCTGTCTGTCTGTCTGTCTGTGTCTGTCTGCAAGGAAAACTGAAGCTCCAAGGGATTAAATCCATTGAATATTATCATTTAGTTCATAAGTCAAGGATCAGAGACTGAGGCTAATTCAGAATGTCTTCTTTTCACCCAGAAGAGAGGCAAATCACCACACTGATGGTGTGCAATGTAGTTGGGAGGTCTAAGTGGACTTTGGTTCATTGTCATTCACCTGCAATATTAGGGGAAAGAAACTGAAGCAATTTGAGTTCAATCATCCTGGGACAGAGCTTTGTGTTTATCATTAGAAATACTTCTATGATTAAAGCAAGGTGATCCTCCCTGTTTTCCAATCCTTCTAATTAATTGTTTCAGAATTAAACACCGCTAAATACGCTGTTGCGTGCAAATTTTGAATAAAGAAATGAGGTTATAATTCTTGTGTCACCTCTTCTACCAGTGTGTGTTTCATTAATCCTGGAAGATCATCATGAAAATGGAGCTTATCAAGGTCCATGTTATAGAAAAGAGATTTAAAAATCACAGAGATTAAATCAGTCTCCAATAAATAAATGATAGTGGTCTAGGCAGCTCTAGTGCCACATTGTAGAATAAAGATCCCGTCTGGCATTACTTGTAACCATGAAACCATGCCACAGTCTGAACAAATACAAGGATAACACAAAATAATTCAATTATTATGACTGCTCCTGGTGTGGCTTTTGAAAATTCATGCAAGTTGCTATTTCCTCGGTGCTCCAATGATTTTTGTGACCTCTCTAATATCTTGTATTATATGCAGTGCAATGTAAATGCATGGTTCTCTGCTACCAAGACACAGAAATACCATGCTTTCGTCATTACATCTCGAATTAACTGAACGATAAGCAGCTGAGTGCACATGTGAGGGATTATTCTCAATTAAATCACTGAGGTTGGAAGAACCTCCATTAATCTGGGCCATACCTTTTCCTAGAAGCCTATATCAAGGACATCGAAGGAGGAGCGGTTTGCCCTTTAACTGCTTGTTCTTGCTCTCGGTGGTAAGGTCATTCCTTCCCTGGCATCAGAAACTGCTTCTTAGGGGGTTGTAGTATATAAATGCTGAAGACTAACTGAGACATCCAGCTCATGGACTGAAAAACAACTGGATCTGGATTTTTGAACTTGATTCTACATCCACTGTTAGACTAGCCTGTAAGCCACTCTAATAAAATAAATATATATATGTATATTTATATTGTCATTTGAATACTCTCTCTCTCTCTCTCTCTCTCTATATATATATATATATATATATATATATATATATATATATGTATGTATATATGTATATAATACATTCTATCAGTTCTGTTTCTCTAAAGAACCTTGGCTAACGCATTGCTTCTTTTTTTTTTTTTTTTTTGGTTTTTGGTTTTTGGTTTTTGGTTTTTTCGAGACAGGGTTTCTCT
>NC_034611.1:21989022-22019643 GCF_900095145.1 Mus pahari | reverse complement strand
CCAGGCTGGCCTCGAACTCAGAAATCCGCCTGCCTCTGCCTCCCAAGTGCTGGGATTAAAGGTGTGTGCCACCACGCCTAGTACTTCAAGAAAACATACACACCTATTCTTCGCTTAGCTTTGTACTAGTTGGTTGGACTCAAAATATCTAGCAAAATGTATGGCAATTGGGAGTTAAAATACTACAGCAGTAGCAGCTAGGATGGGATGGAAGCTACAAAGCAGCCTGCTGCCTTATTTTTACTCATATCGCTTTGCCATGTGTTTAGTGAGAATTAGAAAGCCTAAGAAAGCGTGTGTGATAAGCATGGTCCATGGGTTAAAACATACAGAGAGAGAAATGCCAGAGATCAGATCATACAGGACAATTTAGTTCTCAGGAGATGGTAGTCTATTTTCCCCATGTTAGATCAGAAACCTCCTCTTACTACGATGGAAAAAAAAAGTCTCCCTCTCCATAATCCTATAATTCAATTTCTCCAGTTTTTGAAAACATTCAAAACATTGCTGAGGCATGACTAATATACAATAATTGTACCCATTGAATGAATTTCTTAAATGAGTTTGAACATATGCACAATACTCATTATACTATCATTGCCATGAAGGTACTAATATCTTTCATTTCTAAATATATTTTTGTGTCCTGCTATTTTCCTTTTCTGTGCCTGCTTATTTGTTTTTGGTAACCATGCCAGACATGAAATGTATTCTGAATATATCAAGCATGCATAATATACTGTTAACTGTACGTATTAAGTTATAGAGTAGCTCTCTAGAGTTCATTCATCTTGCATAATAGAGCCTTCATACAAATAAATGCTATTTATTGTTCAGAAAATTGATGTTAAAATACCCATTCTACCCAAGGCTATCTGCAGATGCAGTGCAATCTTTATTGCTACCCAAAGCAGAGACAGAAATCCTGAGGTTCCTACGGAGCCCCTGTGTACTCCGAGCATCCAAAATATTTTGAGAAATAAGGAAGCTGTAGACATCATATTTACTCATTTCAAAATACTCCAAATCTACGAGTAAACAAAAGTAACAAAAAAAAAAAAAGTAAACAATGAGGCTATGTCAAATTTAAAAGCTTCTTACACTGAGGCTGGAGAGATGGCTCAGTGGATTGGGGCTTTATTCTCAGTCCCACATGGCAGCTCAGTAGTCCCAAGAAGTCTGCTGCCTTCTTTTTGACTTGATGGGTACTGTACCCACACTGTGCCCTGACATACATGTAAGCACGGTATCTGTGGATATTGACTTTATTAATTAACAATGAATTAAAGTGAAGCTTATAATAAAAAAAATCCCTGTACACCAAATGGAAACATCAAGAGACTGGTGATATTCTGTAGAACATGGGAAAACGTGTCTCAGTCTCTCTGATAAGGGGTCATCATCTAAAACATGTAAGTGAAAACACTAACATAAAAACTAAGCAGGAGTCATCTTTAAAACGGGCAAAAGACCTCTGTAGACTCTTGGCTACCAGGTTTCTGAAGGAAGTATTCAACATTATTGATCATCACAGATACTAAGAGCAAAGCCACAATAAAGTATTATCAACTCTGTTAGGATAATCACCAATATATAAAATTATAAAGATAATAGTAGAGGATATATAGTTTGGATAGTAAAAATATTGCATATGTGTATGTGTCTGAAGGCCTCATGTCCAGATGATAGCTAACTTGGAAGTGACAAGACAGTTAGGAGCTGGGGCATCACTAATCAAAAGTGTGTAGTTGGAGGCAGGCCAGTGTGCGTGAGGCCAATCCCAGGTCCAGCTCTATTTCTCTATGCCTCACGACCAGCAGTGCTATGTAAACATTTGCCTCATGTCCCACTGTCTTCCAAAGCTTTCATATCACCATGCATTCCCTGCCCTGACGCTCTGTACCCTCTTAAACCACGAACCAAGATCTACTCCTCCCTAAGGTTTCTGTCGAATATTGAATCCCAACATGAAAAATAGCATACAGAGAGAATTGGAAAAATTAGAACCCTTGAGTTGTAAGGTTGTAAATTTCAGCAGTAACTATTGAACTAGGTATGGAGTTCCCTCAATAAACTAAGTGTAACATATAACCCAGTAACTCCATTTACGAATAAATCCATACAGCAGAATCTCAAAGTATTTCTAACTTCTAATGCCCACTACCTCATTACTGTAAAAGCTACAATATGTCAACATCCCAGCTACCTATGAATGGGTAAGTTAATAAAGAAAATATAGGATATGGATACCACACAGAGGTACCTAACCTTATGGAAGAAAAATGTACTGCCATTCTAAAACTACAGGAGAACCTTGGAGGACATTCTTCTACATGAAACAACAGACACAAAGCCAGACACAAAACAACAGGAATTACATGGCTCCAGTATCTAAAGATGGTCAAATTCCTAGAAGAGTTGGAAGAAAAGGGAAGTGGGAAGATTGTTGTTTAATAGGCATGAGTTTCCTGTTAACGCTAGAAGATTTAAAGGTGTCCCCATAGTTGTCTTTGAACCATGAATTCAGTCCTTCTAAATTGCTCTATTTGCAATACATCAAACCATTCTACTGACTTTGTCTCTCCTATTCTAGGAATGCAAGAAACCGAGTCATTAAGGCAAATCATGCCCAAGCTAAAATAATCTAGCAATTCTTCTTATACCACCCCCAAAGAATATTTACCTAACTGGGGAGCTGCTAGCCTAGCTTTTGCTGCCTAATTAATAATGAGAAGAAATTCAGGTCAAATGTGAACAGTCAGCTACATACTTTTTCTTTAAAAAGCAGTAAGGCACTAGATTTTGGCATTTTTGTTTCTTGAAAATATGATGTTGAGCTTCTTTATTTACATTTGCATTCCCCACCTGACTCAGGTGTAAACCAAATGACAAAGTGTTAGCCTTTTCTAGCTCATCTGTGAATAGAGCTCTAGCAGCTGAGTGTGGCTGGACCTTCACCTCTCCTATATTTCCTCAAAATAACAGTTGTCAGATGTATAAATACAGACATGTCTAAATAAATAAAAACTCAAAACTAAACATGTGCAGAGAATATCTTAAGCTCAGCCCCCATAAAATACCTAACTCAATCAACTGGTGCATTTGCCTTTTGAGGTTATCTTAGGTTAATTTTCCTGCTGTTTCATGTGGTCAACCACATAGAACTAAAACATAGCTGGGGTAGTTGAGTGCCTGAGGATTGTAAAAAAGCAACACAGTTATTTTTCCACATTGCTGACAGGACTCAGAGACTCATAACCTATGTGGCCCAGGCAGATGATGTAATGAAGGAGATGGAGAAGCCTCTAATGCTTTTACCCTCAAGTATCCACTGCAGAACACTATCAAAGGGTTTCCCACAAGAGATGGAGGCTCATTTTTGTAAATTGTTCTGCTTTTTAAAAGCAAGACAGTTGTTTTAAGAAAAGACATCTATAAATGTGTACACAAATTCAATTAAAAAACAAAACAAATTATTTGCTAAACAAAATACAACTTCAGACTTATGTCAAGCAATTTGGTAACTTGTTTTAAGTAAATGGACCATTTCCTCTCCTCTCCCCAAAGTCTATATTTACATTCATTTATTTATATACTTCAACAGGAGTAAGACATTTCTCTAATATTGTTGAGTGGTATTGAGTTAAATTACAGGAAGTGTGTCTCTGAGATGAATTGTCTTAGATGGTGATTGCTGATTAAGATACATACAAACAGTTCTGTCAGATTGAGAGAGAAAACAGAAAAAAATACAACCTCATAGAAATTATATTAGTCAGGGTCATTGTCCCACAGTGTGAATGGAAGTATTTTATACTCTCTCTACCAAAAAGTATAGGCATTATCAATGTGTGGCTGTTCAGCAAGCACTTGGAACATGGCTAGAATATTGATTAAAATTCTATATTTTATTTAATTTCATTATATATTATATATTGTATATTATATATAATTATATATTATACACACACACACACACATATATATATATATATATATATATATATATATATATATATATATATAACCAGACAGCATAGTTCTAGGAACGTATCTTATAGCAGAATATCTGATTCAAATATGTCAGACTTATGTGCTTCCTTGTGCATAGATTCAAAGATATTGCCCAACTCCCAACACTGATCAAACTTTTAACATTTGCTTTTTAAACACTTGGCTTGTCAAAATTTAACTTTTAACTGTTAGATGATCAATAATTATAGCTATTGAATAGTTTAATCTTAAGTTTCTTAACTAATAGAGTTTGTTATCTTATTATGTGGGCCATCTGATTTCCTGTTTGACATAGCCTCTTCCTGGATATTGAACATTTGCATAATGGGATGCTCTCATCTCTCCCCTCCCTTCCTAACTCTTTCCAGAGATCTCCTTCTTCTCTCCTCTTTTCTTCCTAATTATAAAAATGAACTTATAAACTGACCATTTGCCTGTTGTGTCAATTATAAATGTCTCCTTCCAATCTGTGCATTGTTTTATCACTTTCAATGTCTTATCTTAAACCGTTAATAGATATGATATATCAATTACTATATGGCTTTTGTGATTTGTGTCCTATTGAAAATACTCTTTCAAATATGATCCATTTTATTTGAATTTAAAATAGCTAGATCAATATTATTTTTGCTTTGATCCCAAGAAATATCATGAAATTGGAAATATTCATTGATTACCTAAAATCAAAATTTATCTGGTTGTCTTTGATTTTGACAGTCAACCTTCTTTTATACACTTTCAAGTTAATTAGTACATGATATTTTACCCAACAAAAAATTTGAACTCTCAAAAGAAAAATTACTTCCTTTATCATTAATTGTTATTCACTTATTTTTAGAAATTAAAATTTAGTTAATCATCTTTCTCTTTTCCTTTTTCCTTCTCACCCCTCTCAGGTGCCCCTGTGTTTGTGTGTTTGTGTCTTTCAAATTCATGGTCTTTTAACTCAATTGTGTATGCCTCTCTCTCTCTCTCTCTCTCTCTCTCTCTCTCTCTCTCTCTCTCTGTGTGTGTGTGTGTGTGTGTGTGTGTGTGTGTGTGATTATTTCTAAATAGAAGAAGACATTCATTCAGACAATATATAAATGTTCTTGTATATAGATTATTTCAGGGCTGCCAGGTCCTTTCCCTGAGGAGAGCTGACTCTTCCACTCTCAGCATTTAGTTGTCTTCTGTGGAGTTAACATGTTCTTTCCGTGCTTTCTTTTCTCCTTTCCCTCTTCTCCTCTATTGATTTTACCCACATACATGTTCCATTAAGGCCACAGATTGTGTGATCTAACTCGATTCTTTTCCTTGCTGACCTTCATGTTTTATTCAAACTTTGCTTATTTGTTTGTTGGTTGGCTTGTCTGTTGAAGCAAGATCTTTCTATGTAAGGCAGGCTGACCTTGGTCTTACAATCCTCCTGACACCTCCAGGAGAGTGGGGCTACATGTTTGCATTGCTATACCTGACTTTACACAAGTTTTCTGGAAGTCGTACTTGGTTATTATTTTATTTGACCATAGTTACTTTAGTATGAAAACTGGATTGGCACTTGTTACTTTAGATGACAGATATGGAGCTTCTGGCCCATGGAAGGGTTGGAAGAGCCAGAAGACAAGGAATTTTTTTTTCTGTGAGCTTCTGTCTCCTGGTAATAACAGAAGCTATACTCATAAATTCTCACCAACACGCCAAATAGACGTGCCAAACTAGATAGGAGAAAGCCAATGAGATGTCACGATTTATAAATAATTACAAGCAAATAAAGAATTTGGAGTGAAAAAATAGTCTTTCCCAGGGAATAGTATACCTTCTGTTTATCCAATATCAAAGAATCAGTTCTGAGAACACACATATGAGTAACATCACACAGAATGAGCAAATAATATCTAGGAATATGTTTATACATACATATACATAAATGAACATATCAGCAATTAATGAATACGAGACCATGATTCAGAATGGGTGCAAGGAGGGCATATGGGAGGGTTTGGAGGGAAGACAGGGCAGGGGAAAATGATTTAATCATAATCTCAAAAATTATTCTCATTTATCTAAGTAAGCAACTTATCATATATCAGATTCCAAAAGTCATCTCTAGCACTGAAAAATGGACATCCCAGTTGTTAGTCTTAATAAAAATGTCACATGCCTAAGTATGGCTAGGATTCAAATACACATGTGTAGGAAAAGAGAGTCTCAGAGTATCAGGATGAATGGAGGGATGTAACACAAGACTGAGCTATAACGCTCATCCACCTTTAGTAGCCCATGTTGGCCAGCTATACCTTTAGACCCTGCAGCCCCATAGCAGGAAAAAAAATATCAGGGGAACAAATGTTTGAACACATTAGCCTGTGGTTTACATCCGTATTTCATCCATAACATCTCCCCAATTAAATATATTTAGAAGTAACTGTGCTTATTTTTGCCTTCTCTTAAACAGAAGAAATCTCCTTTAGTGTTGGAACCATGCTCTCCAAGTAGACCCAGTATCTTTTAAAGTGGCCTCTTGTTTTCAACTGCAGCCCTAAGCTATCAGAGAACTTGCCAATCAAATTCCCTTTCAACTGCTCCTAGAAAGTTTACTTTACGATTGGATTGCGAGGACACTGTCAGAAGCTTTTAGAAGCTTTGAATGAAATGGGAAAAGAGATATAAGCCCTTTCTTTCAGTTTCATCTCTGAAGTTAGGCAATAGATGTCGTTAAAGAGAGTATACAGATAGAAATGTCCCGACAACAAGGTACCGCAGGGAAAGGAGAAGTGGGAGGAAGAAAGGGGGAACAAGAAAGAGGAAGAGATGGACAAGGGAGAAAATAAAAAGGAAGAAGAAAACGAGAATATAGAGAAGAAAGCGAGGAAAGGGATAAAACTGGTGTTCAAGGCTCCACTTCGCCTGTGGATATTAAACTACCTCCATGACCACACATATGTTGTGTGGAAAGAAATAGTTCTTCCTGCCAGAGCTAATGTGAAATCTGAAAATAACTTTCAACCCAGAGACTTCATACAAAATGCACCTGTAGACCAAATCCTAAAGCAAGGTGGCTGAAGTCCTGATAATAACTATTTCCTGCCCACCTGATATTCCAGCCAGTAAATTGGTCTCCATAGGCATCTAAGAATCATTTCATTGATTTATTTCTACCCCCATGGCGCTAGCATCTATACCTCTGGACACTGAGTATTGTCAATTAGCTTCTGTTATCTTTTTTATCTCAACGAAGCACCATTAATCAACTTGGCACTTTTATGCCCTAAGTTCACCTTAACCTCCCCTAGGCTCACCAAACTTACATAAGATCGTTTATATATGCCTAGCCTCTTATTGTTAGAAAATATTTGGGAACAAGGCCATGTCATCACATTTATACTTTAGAAAGAAGATCCGGGTGCTATGTGTGTTATAGAAAGTGGAGGCAGCATAGAAAATTGCAGTAATGATGACATTGAGATGGAGGATCCTGAGAAATGACGAAGAATTGAGTAGAGGAAGAAGAAGGAGAGATGGGAGGAACTCATTACCCAACTTACAGAGCAATCAGATATGAGGGTCTGGATTTCATTGAATAACCACTCAAGTGGAGATTATAAGGAAACAATACACTTATTAACTTCGTAAGTTAGTGGAAAAAATCACGCTTTAGCATGATATATAGTTAGTTGCTTGAGATTACACGGTTAGTAATGACGCCATCTGTTTTCATGAGGGATGAACTCAGTGGCTGTGTTGGACTGTGAGGTCAGGGAGAGAGTACTGGAAGCTGTGGTATGAGGTAAGAAGGTTTTTCAAGACCCAAAGTTGGAAGTAGTGTACATCACAAAGAAAGAAAAAGGTAAAGAAACTAAACCCCCGATGAGTAGAGCTAAACATGTTATGACAAAAGAGGGCATCTCTTCAAAACGTCGGATTCCATCAGAAGCAACATCAACATGGCCAAATGGTATGGCCCAGAACAAGAGAGTAGGATATTTGAGATTATAGAAAGAATGAGAAACCTGAATGAAGATCCCTTTCTCCTGTCTTCAGATGTTTCTTCCGCCTGTAACTTATTAGACTTCACGTAATTACACATATTTAGGGAATATCTGCCTTCCCTGCAGACACCCAACTTTTCCTACATTCAACATCAATGCAGAGATATGGGAGCAGAAAGAATACTGCATAAAGAAGATGTTAGTTAATGATCTTGATCTCAAAGGAAGGATGGGTAGACTGTTAACAGAGGGCTATTCCCATACCACAATGCCCTGGGCCAAATGTAGTGTGGGTGGGAGAAGAAAACACAGTGCTTTGACCTTGAGGTGATATGAGCACTGTGAGGAGATTTCATCACACTTACTGGTACCACAAATCCTGGGGGCTATTTGGGGATTCTTGGCAACAATAACAAGAAAATGGAATATCTCTGGACAGACTAGTTCATTCTCCTCTCATATGGATTTATATGGACCATATATACAAATAGGGACACCAAGGTGAGCTAATATCAATTGGCTTTTATATCTATCTGTCTTGTCTCTTCCTAGGGTAGGTGTAGGAGACATACTTTGAGCCAAACAAATAGACAAAACAGCAACAACAACCTCCCCCTAAAACCCAAAAATGTACAAACAAAACAACAACAACAACAACAATAACAGCAACAACAACAAAACAGATAGGCAATTTTCCCTGGAAAACTCAATTAACAAATGTAGTCTTCTGGCTATCGATGGCAGGCAGCTCCCACCTGCTGGCTGTCGCTCTTCAGTAAATAACGGCAACTCTTCAGCACATGCAGGTTGGGATGGAGGGTGACTGTTAGCTACTACATGTTAATTCCTTGTATCAGTGAGATTACACTCTCCTGGGCAAAGATAGGACAATCAATGTAGCCCAGAGCTTCTGTACTTCTTCATTTTTTCAACATTCTTGCTTTTGTTTCATTCCCTTAAAAGTAAAAGGTATTTCCTGTGCTTGTATTGCATGTTGAAAATGAGATGAGCAATGTCTATGTACTGATCATTTAAAAAAAAACAACTAAAGAGACAATTTTATAACTTTTAAAATTGAACAAAGATAAATATCTAAAAGAAAAAAGTTAGACCTATACATAGAATAGAATCATAAATCAAAGTCTAATTGAAACTTCATAGTGACCAATCAGGGAAAAGTAAGACCCAGAGCATCTGGGTTTTCTCCATACGAGTTTTTGTTCTTTTTGTTTTATTCTTGAGGTAGAGTCTCAGTACATAACCAAGGACCATCTTGAATTCATAACCCCTGCTGCCTTAGCCTCCCCAGTGCTGGGATTACATGTGTGTACCATCATGCCCAGTGTGAAACATCCTAAAGAAGTCATGCAATAGCATTGGTTACAAAACACACTAGTGAGTGAAGCTATCAATTCAAGTCCTTTACACCCAGCAGTATCTGTACCCAGGAATCCAGATGATTTTTTTTTCTTTAATTGCAAAAATCTGCATCTATATGCCCATGGGTTTTCTGATCACATGAATATTAAACTAATGAATAAGGAAGGTTAGAAGTGATGAGGAGACAAATATATGAGATGCGAAGAATCAGTTTCTCAAATGTCTCAAACTTCCTTCATCTGAATTCACCATTAATGGCAATCTAAATAGTTTTCCATAGTCCCTGAGTAGGATCAAATAGTAATCACCTTACGTGAACATCAGTTGCTACCGGTAACATCCAGTGCTTACTGCCCAGATGATCTATTTGTTATCAAATTGTTATTACATGATTCAGTGTATAAATGCACACATGTGGTTTTAATGAAATTTTCTCATTTAATAAGCTGACTGTGCTCCCTCCAAGAGCCTAACAAAAACCCCTATACCAAATATCAGATTATCACTTCAGAGAAAGCTCACAAAAAAGCCTGCCAATCAGATAATACTGTTATATTGCCAATACTTTCTGACTATAAAATAACATCTGATCAGAGGTAATCTGTGAAATATAGATAGTTTGAGGAAGGAAATAGCTATGAAAATATAAATGCAGTCTACATAGGCATTGCTAAAATGTTATTTATTTTCATCTGTGTGATTGAATACTGAATGTGCCTATCAAATTTTGTCACTGTGCATAGGCACTGAAGTGGGGAGCCTTTCAAGATAGACCATAACTTCCCCAGCCTGGGTGCGAAGCTTTACTCATAAGGGTGATTCTGTACTTGGAATAGAAACTGTCTTCTTTGAGGACCAGTTTGTCTGCTCAAGTCACAGGACCTAGTCAGAGTTCCTTGCAGGACCAAATAATCAGTGAGGTCACAGGAGTCACACTGATAAGTTAGGCATACCTCCTAAACTTTATGCAGATCTTCCTGTCTTTAATCCTGAATATCCTGTCAGTATTCTGATGATGAACTTTGTGTAACAGGACCCTTTATTTTGTTTCTTTTAGTAATGTGGCCAAATCTAATAAATACGTTATTTCTGCTTATCAAAATCTAAAACTAAAACAAACAAGAGGAAAGGAAAAAAGGAGGAGAGGAGGAGAAAGGGAGGGAGGGAAGAAAAAAGGAGAAGGGAGGGAGGGAGGGAGGAAGGGAGGGAGGGAGGGAGGGAGGGAGAGAATGTTTGTCAAAGTATAGTTGTAAAACTCCTGGCCAATTAAAGGGGGATTTCCTAGCTTCTGCTATGTCACTTTCAAAAAGGGTAAAAATATGTGTTTTATGAGAGGCATACATTCAGATGAAGCTGGTGAAACAGTCTGGCAAGGGTGAGACTATACTCTGGACTGTCTTCGTTCTTAAATAGGAAACCCACTAAACCATAGCCAAGGGCATTCAGCTGAGACTCTGTCTGTTCTCAGAAAGTTACAGATATTCGGAGTCTAGGCTTTGAAACCAGAAGACTTGAGTTCAAACTCTGGCTTTTCCCTTTCCTTGCTGCTAGCTCTTGAATAGGATACATTATCATCATGGCCTGTAGCTCCCTTGCTCTATAGGCGATAGCAGTGCCATCTCAACTGACTGAAGATGAGCACAGAGAATCTTATCAGTGAAGTGTTCAGCAGAATTTCTGGTACATTGTATCATTTTTACTGGCACTGTTATCTCTTCTCATACAAGCCCTAGATGTATCTGTCTCATAAGGTACTTTTGAAAATGTTCAAAAATAGAAGTTGTGCATATTTGGTTCTTTAGTGGAATAGAGGAATTAGAAACTAAAATTTTGTTCTAAATTTGGCGTGACATTATTTTTCAGGGCAAATACTAAGCAATGAAGTCTTTGGACAACAGCAGAAATCTAGACTGTGTGCAGGAAGGATAGAATATTTGAGAAGACAATTTACAATTCAACCTCCAATTCTGCAAAGAACCTGTCCCGGAATTAAAAAGTACCAACATTGTAAAGTCTATGCCGTTTTGCTGATATTAAAAATAATTTTTTTCTCTTCCCCCTTGGGCTGTAGAGAATGTAGAAAGTAATCAGGTGTAAAATGATGCATTTCAATTTGTACAACATTATTTCATGATTATCAGTTTGTATTTACCAGTATATGTTTCTTTCTTTTTCTACTTTTTCTCATTAACATAACAACATAATAGAGAAAAATACAAGAATATTGTCTTAGCAGATGTTAATTTAGTCTCTGTGGAAGGAAGGTGAAGAACAATACAGTAGAGAATTGTGAACTAGGAGGAAGGGTAGCTGGGTCATATGGATTCTGGTGCCATGAGCAGCTGTCTGTGTGATCACACGGACAGTACCAACCTCTGCTGTGTCACCCAGCTCCATCATCTGCAAAACTAGAAAGATGCCAGATGCCCTCTGTCCCTCTGAGACTGGTAATAAGATCAAATGAGATGTCACCGTTGGTGCTTTGCAAAAGCATAACAAAAGAACACTTATGCATGGTAAATGATGGCGCCTCATTTCTTCAACCAAGTGCACCCATACCTTCTTTTAAGGTACCAAGGTGAATTGAAAGAGGCAATGTAGAATTATAATGAAGCTCCAAAGATCTGCTCTCCTGGGCCTCTTGCTCACCCTCCCATTGTCATCTCTGATGATTAATCAAGTCCCTCTTTGGTGGCCGGCCACCCTATGGCTGTTGACACTGTTCAAATCCATCTTTAGGCTTGCCAGCTATCCAGGACAGAAGTCTTCCCTGGCGTTAGGGCATGCCAAAGCTGAACTCAAACTCCCCCATTAGCCTAATTGACAGCGAGGTTTTCCCCTGGGGAGAGGAGTGATAATCTAGTCATTTATCTTGTCTGTAGGTTTATCACCACTGTGCTCAGGCAGAGATGTTTAAATATAGAAATGAGGCAAGGCACATTCTTCGCAGACTATGTGCCATTAGTGCCAGGTTGGGGGTGAGGAGAATGAAAGGGGAGCATGCCGGCATTGAGGTTCCCTCTGTTGCTGTTTTATGTCTCAAGTGGCTTTGGAGTAAGGGGATGCTCATGAGGGCACTAAGGACATCTCTTTGTAATTGAGAGCAGGCTGAAGCTGCATGGCCACCACTACCTACGGAGCAGCTGCCTACATGCGGCTAGACTGCTGCTTTTCTGTAAGGCAGAAGAGGCCCATTAGGAACCTGAAGGGGAGGCTTAATTCTGCAACAAGATGTGTACAAATGTATGCCTCCCATCGAAACCCATGCAGTAGCTTCCAAAGTTAATTAAAAGCTAATTTTCTAATGAGGTGGTAACACTGGCAACAACATACTATCAGTGTGGGAGCTACAGCCAGCAGCCGGTGAGGGAACAGGCAGTCTCCTTCTTACAGGATGGAACATCCTACCTGCATCCATTAATTAGCCTCCAGCTGCATTGCTTTACTACTAGACACTAGTATAGACTGTCACACACACACAAAAAAAATCATCAATTGCTTTGGCATTGCCAAGATTGTGTGGATACTTATTATGCAGCGGGCGATTTGTAGCCATAACATCACAGGCAGAAATTCATTCTTGGAAATATTAAATCTAGGGGCAGTGCCATGGACACTCTGTTTTGTCAAGTGCCAGGGGTACTTTAATCCTTCAGGCAATTGCTAATTGTAAACCAGACTTGCAATTAGCCTTAATAAACAGAGCAAAAGTACCTTAAATTAACTGCACTTATGTTGGTTTTGCCTCTTGTTTTGATTTCAAACACATAGCCAAACAGGATGACTCTTGGTCATTATCCTAATGATATGGGTCTCCTGGCCATAGTCAGAGTGTGCCAGACACCTGTGGCCATTCCTTGGCATTCTTCACAGAAAATGTGTAATGGTGTCAGGCAAATAGATGCTGGGTATTAGTACACTGAGGGGAAAAGCATTACACAGAATCTCAGAACTTTTGATACTTAGGACATAATATTTTATTAAATTGTGTTAAACTGTGTTAGTATATTAGTTATCTTTCTGTGACCAAAAACCTGTCACAAAGCAACATAAGAGATGAAGAATTATTTTGTGTCATGATTGGGCAGAGTATGGTGCAACACGGTGATGCATGAAAAGGCCCATGGCAGCAGGACATGAAGCTGGGACTGTCCACATGTCAGTGGACCCAGGAGGATAAAAAAGGGAAATGATGGGTTTCCATTCAAGATCCTTAGATCAGGGCATATCGTCTGGACCCTCCCCATATGGGGAAGTGGGTTTTAAATGGCAAATCTACTCCAGCATCCCAGGTTTCCAGAATTTACAAATCTCTTCATTTATGTTAAGCTAATGGACACCATCATGCTTGCCTAACTCACTCAAGCTACTTCCACCATACTTTAGCCAACAAATTCAATGAATTATTTTTACTTTTTAAGCAGTTCAAGCTTTAGCACTAAATAAGCACTTCTGAATTCAACACAATGTTTTTTTTTTGTTTTTTGTTTTTTTTTTACGTTTCTTCTACCAATATCTCACATCCTTGAAATCTATTTATATATGTATTTCCCAACTTTCTGCTTGTATGTATTAGAAAGCTCCAGGAGTCCTGTGTGAGTATAGATCATCTCGCCATGTATCACGCATGTACTTGAGTCTGGTTCTCAGCGCAGAGGCAAAGGTCAGGTCGTGTATGAGAACTGGCACTGAAGGGCGTCAGCACGGTCAGCATTTCACTCAGAGAAGCTCACTGCTATGTCCATTGATAATGGATGATTAAATCCCTCAGGCTAGTGCAGAAAGGCAAATAGCACAGAGAGACTGCGGCCCCTAAGGGAAGTCCAGGGTCTGAGCCTCATCCCAGTTCTCCCACACATGTTTGACCCTTATTGCAGGAGTTATTCTTTTCCTATCCTTGTTCTCACTTTAATTCCAGATACACGTTGGGAGTGAAACTTAATCTGTGGTCTACTCTACCAGTGATATAATGTTGGCTCTTGTTTGGTTTTCAGTGAGTTCAGATATATGGTTGCAAAGAACTATCTCAGTCTATCTCAGGGCACAGTTAGAAGCCACCATAGTTCTTTATGCACGCACATTGCTGAGAAGTTACTTTATACAGAAATTTTTTTTTTTAAGAAAACTAGCCAACATTATTATATTTGAAGAGTTTTCTAGAAATGCCCACAGGGATTATGTCTAGATCCAACAAACTCCTTGCCTTTCACAAGTGGTAAACCAGAAGTATAAAATTTATTTATTCGGTATCTTTATCAATGCTCTCCATACTATCTGAGTGCCTTTAGTATGTATGATTAACTAAAGATCCAAATCCCAAAACAGGAGAAAGAAGTTTTTAAAATTCTCTTTCCCAAGAACTATTTCACTTCTCATACCAGATCTGTACAAGTCAGGATTCTCTAGGGACCAGTATTATTACAATGTAACGATATTGTAAAAGAGAATTTATTTGACTTGCTTGTAGAGAAAAAGCTAAGTAATCTAATTTTGTCCCTCTCCATGCTGACAATACAGCATCTGGTCCAAGAGCTTGGATGCCTCAGCAGTACCCATCAGTCAGTGAAAGTTGAGTCCACATTCGAAGGCTGGATATGCTGGATTTGACATCAGAAGTGATAGACAGAGTTGTCCTAAGGAAGAAGTAAAGGCCCATCTTCAGTCACTGATTTGTCCTCAGACATTTACATATCGTAGTAACCTATTGGAAGGCATCAGCCAACCCAGTTCCCCTTCTATGAAAACTCTTCCATAAACACATCCCAAAGTGGGTCTGCTAGCTGATAGTAAGCCCAGTTACATTGACAATCCAACCATCAAAACCATTAAACCATCTTTATGTAACTCTAAGGCATCCTAAGGCATTTATTAGCAGTTGTTTAATGGTCAAAAGCAGGCAGAGAAATAAGCTCTGAACTCTTCATTACTGTCAGAAGGTTCTTACAGCCAGCTCTGCTGGAGTGTATGTTTTAAATAATTTGTTCATCTTGGAAGATAGTACAGTTAGGTCATTTCACTCTCCTGAATTTCATTTGTAGACTCCTACTCCTCTTAACATCCAATTTTCTCTTTCTGTATATCTTTCTTTTCTTTTCATTGTAAAAGGTTTGTTTTCATAAAATATACCTGAACATGCTTTCTCCCTCCCAACTCTGCCCTGGTCCTCCCCAGTTCCTTACACACCCAACTCCACACACTTTCTTTCTCTTTGTCTTTAGAAATCAAATACAACATTATCAACTAACCCAGACTCCTCAGAGCTCCCAGAAACTAAGCCAACACCCAAAGAGCATACATGGGCTGGTCTGTGGTCCCTGGAAGAAATGTATCAGAGGACTGCCTTGTCTGGCCTCAGTGGAAGAAAATGTGCTTAATCCTGCAGAGATTTGATGCTCCAGAGAGAGGGGTGCTGATGGGGGTGAGGTTGGGAAGCACCCTCTCAGAAGCAAAGGGGAGAAGGATGGGACAAAGAACTTAGAGGGGACAGGAAGGGGGCAACATTTGGAGTGTAAATAAAATAATTAAAAAAATATCAAATTATCTTTTTTTCAAAGTTTCACTCACTCTTATTTGCCCACTCTTCAGTATGCTTGCTCACTCTGTGTGTCTCTGTCTCTGTCTTTGTCTCTCTGTCTCTCTCTATCTCTCTCTGTCTGTCTGTCTCTCTCTCTCTCTCTCTTCACTCTCTAGCATTCTCTGTAGCTTAAATCATGATGACAGGACCTAGGTTGTTATCAGATATCATAGCAAGGTGATTTGCCTAGGTTCTTATCAGTTCACAGAAATTTAAAGAGCTCCCACTTTCATCTCAATGATCACCACAAAGCCACCTGCTCACATTCAACTCATGTCATGCTGGTTTACTAACCCATGAATATGCAGGTCTCAGAAAGAATAGTGTATGCATACTCTAAATTGTCTTATAACATTAAGAATCTATTCCCCAATTCTTGAACTGTCTTGGTTTCCTTAGAAACAGTCTTCCATAGACCAGTGAGAATATGTCAAAACAGAACTTGCATTCTATTTGGAAGAATAAATTGGAAAACAGTATTAATTGATGACTTGTGGTATTCTCTTCCCATAAGGACCATATGTATGTTTAAAGTATAGCAGAGAGAGAGAGGCATAGGGTCTGAAGAAAAGTTGCCAGGATGATCACCCGACAGTCGGACAAATGACATCAATAGAACATTCTGGAGAAGAAGCAGAAATGCATGTGCTGTGAGACTGAACTCTCTGCTGGGAGGTCAGCAGTGAGACAAGTCTCAGGGGACGTGCCTTGTCCTGGAGGAAAGAGATAACGAATTAAATGTACAAATAAAGTAATTTCTAATTGTGATGAACTCTGTGGAACACAGTTACAAATTACTTTATGTCAATCGGAACAATAGTTCGTGGGTCAGAACAAAAACAAGCATCATGAACCAGATTTGTTCAGGAAGGCTTAAAGCTGGGATGACCCAAGTCCAGAAGGGGCACAGTTACACCACCAAAACGAAATCCAACGAAAACGGCATGCTACCAAGGCTTCTTATCTTGTGATGATTTCATTTCTGCAATGTCATCATAATAAGTAGATTGAACAACCTTATTCAACATGTCACCTGCTAAGAATGTAGATTCGCTTAATGACTCACTACTTTGGTCAGGTTGAGGGCTAAGAAACTTGGGATTAGCCAAACCACTGCTGCTGAGGAGCTGACATTCCCATCATAAACAACAACAACAACAACAACAACAACAACAACAACAACCAACAACAGCAGCAGCCAGAAACAAACAATGGGATGAACTGTTATCACATTTAGTAGATTAGAACAGTATAATTTTCAAATATTAAGTAATTTTGTAAATACATATTAAACTTCGTTTTTAGTTTTAAAGTGATATATGTGCATGTGTGTGTGGTGTGCACATGAATGCACATACTTATATCTGGAGCTGGAGTTACAGGCAATGGTGAGCCACTCAACATAGGTACTGAAAAATCCCCCTCAGGTCCCCTTGAAGAACAGTATGTGCTCTTCCCTAAGAAATCATATCACCCCTAAAAAAACATATTTTAAAGCAGTTTCCAATTTTAAATTTTACACAGCTCCTTAACTGAAAAGATAATACAAGAAACATTTGTGGTTTAAAAATATAGGCAGGAACTAAACCATATGACCTCAGTATCTTATTTGCTCAGTAAGGGTGGTGTGTATGTATGAGGCCCTAAAACAAAAATGGCTAAAACTAAATTATTTATATTAATTAAATTATCTTAATAAAATTTTTAGTATCCTACTTCTGATGAAAATGTAAACATCTCTACCAATGGGGTTTTAAATGGAATTTGCTCCTGGAAGAACTGTGAATAAATATCCCTGGCTTCTGTGGCCTTCAGAGGAAGCATCACTGCATGAAAATGAATGTCCAGAAATTTCAGGGACATTTGCTAATTGAAAATAACCCAGAGTCATCAATTTAGATGTCAGACAATGCTGGAAGGTCCTTTTCAATAGATTTCAACGTACAGAATATACTTAAGAGCACGCAGCAAAACTAAATAAGGAGCTAGGCTATTCCAAAGAATGCCACCAGAACACACAGCCCTGAGTGACCTGAAGTGGCTAAAGCCTGCTAAGGATAAATATCACAGTATCTAATTTACACCAAAATAAAAGGAAGGGTAGGTTTGCCACTGTCAGGTTAAGGTCACATGATTTTGCTGCCTTCTTCATAAAGAAACGTGATATTCAAATGGGAAATGTTGTGTGAAGAATAGTAAGAGGAAAAAAAACTGAAGCAAAGCCTCCCCCAGATGAATTGAACTGACATATCTCAGCTGCACTTCCATGTCCTATTATTACCCACAGTCCTTTAGTGGTTATGGAAACTTGGCTACTTCTGTTCATCGCCATACTAGGATATCCTTTAGAAAATCATGCAGCTTTGACATTTTTATTTCAAGGTTTTGAAAGACTACAGGAGGGTAAATGTGCCTGCTTTTCAAAGCCTTATTGGAGAAGTGACTCCAAGTGAGGGTCTGGCTTGTGTCCTCCAAATGTCACTTAACCCTAAAAAACAAGAATTTCAATCATGGACCTTTTTGAACCAAATTCAGATTAAAATCCATTACTGATGATATTCCCATTTTTATCCTTATTACAATGCTAAAATTTTCATTAAGGTAATAGAATTAACATAAATAATTCAGCTTTAGTAATTTTTATTTTAGGGTCTCATATACATTCCATACACATCCAGCTTAAGTATGTGGGGGAAGATTTAAAGTAGAGATAACATGGGGCTCAGGAAATGGCTCAGTGAGTAAAGTGCTTGTTGAAGAAGCATTGATACCTAGGTTCAAATCCACAGAACCCACAGAAAAAGTCCCGTGTCTGTGTATACCAGAGACCGGTACTTAGAAGGGGCATCAGAGGGATCCCAAGTGTCGACTGACCAGATTTCCATATAGTTAATGAGCTCCCATTTCACATAATGGGCCCAATTCTAAAAGAAATAAGTCATAGAATGATAGAGGAAGAATACTGACATCAACCTCTGGCTTCCATAGCCCATATACAGGCACACATCCACATATGTGTATGGGAGCATGTTTATACAAATGAAGCTGGCCTTATACACTAAAAATCTATCTCAGGCTCATTTTTTAAGCTAATTGTTCTCAATTTACATAGCATGGTAGTGTAATAAAGACTGCACACACAGGGTATTTATAAGTTCCCTACTAGGTGGTATTATGGATCTTCCTACTAGACCCCTGACTACGACACAAACTTAGATGTTAAATACAAGAATGGGTTGAGTGGATTAACAATCTCAAACCTGCCACTCACAGAAAGCAGAAACAGACGCTGAAGAAGTATTCCTGAAAGGTTAGATCTGGACTGAGACACTTTCGATGGGGAAGCCTGGACTCCTAATTTCTAGATTGTGACACTGAAAGAAAGGTATGCTTCACACACCTAAGCTCCAGTTTCTCAGTGTAGAACGGGAGTAACAATGCTAACCATGGGAATTCACAAGGCTCAAAGGATGCCAGGCACTTAGTGTGCTCACTGATGGGCTAGGGTGACAGAGGCCTTGTTGAATGATAGCTGCTGTTGCTATTATCATTTCTAGCTAATTAGATTTGGTGGTTTTGGAAGTGGCAAGCCCACACAATGCTCAAGGAAAAGGGGGCTTGGATAATGGCATAATAAATTTTAAACTGTTAAGAGAAATTATCATATGAGAAAGCCCTAATCTCACATGTTAATATAATGCTCCATTAAAATGTTGTTAATAATCATTAATGTTAATTTTATTTCAGGGTGAGCTCTGCCAAGGTAGTCATAGAACAGTGAAATCATACATAATAAATGTCTAAAACATTGTAAAAACATGTATTAATGCACATATAAATGGCTTGCAGAAACTAATGAAAGACAGTAACTATTATGTATAATTTTAAGTGTGTTTTTCCATTTTAGTGGCCAGCTATTTAGAATTATGAAAAAATACATAGTTCCTTGTAAATCTGGGTGGTGTCTACTGATATGTTCTGTGAAAATAGTTTTCTCTGACCCTAATTTGTAAGTACATTGCTCAATTTGGGATACTTAAACAATGATCTTTGCCTAGTGACTTACAGAATATTAGCTATTTCTATTTGGTTAGGCGTTCTTGCACAGTGGATAACTCATTGGACTTCTAATGAGTATAAACACACATAAGCTTTAGGCACTGCAATATAGGAAAGATGAATTAGACATGGAGCCAGTCCACAGGGAGGTAGAAATCCGCCTGCACAATTCCAATTGTTGCAAATACTTTGGGAAAGGTGCTATTCCTGGGGAGGAAGAAATAAGTACCACTGTTAGTGGGTGAGTGGTGAGAATAGGAATGCTAGAAAGTAGGGTCAGGATAACTGAAGAGATGTGTATGGGTGAGCACTGGAGAATTCAAGTGGATAGAAAACAGGAGTTCATGCAGATTAAATGATTTAGGAAAAAGAAAAGAGCACCCCAGACTTATCTTTGAGGACCATTGTCATTTAGATGCAGAGGCAAAGGAGGAATAACCTAGAAAACTAGGTTTTCTAGAGATTCAGGAAAGCTCGCAAAAGCATAGCATGACCGGAGCTAGAAGGAGAGACAGCACCAAGGAGATGGTGAGCGTCACAGACAGGTAAGGCAAGACTTAGGAAGGTAAGTGAAAAGGTGGGAGAGCTGGTAAAAATCAGTCAGAGAAACTGGACCTATCAGAGAATATGATTAATCTCAGGTAGAACACATGTGGAGATGTTATGATAGACAAGAAACAACAAAAGGAGAGGAATGGATGCAGATGAAGGACAAAGTACACATTTGGATGACGCTTTCTGCCACACCTAGTTAGGAAGAGAAGCCAGTGTTGGAGACCTGATAGCAGATGTGTGCAGATAGAAGAAACAGCAAGCGTGGGAACACAGGATGCATGGCCAAGAGGACAAGGAATCCAGCAGGAGAACTATATGGCCACAGAATATGGGTCACTTTTGAGTGAAATGAGTTGAGATGGATTCTGTGCATAACTGGGAGGGAAACTTTTTGAATCTTATTTTCTGGATCAAGGTTATTTTTTCTTTGGAGTTTAAATGCAATTTATTTTTACACAACATACATGACATTTTCTTTGAAACAAACAGACAAAACCCCCAGTGTCTCCACTCCAAGTAAAGCACAATGAATACTTAAAAGAAAAAAAAAGTCATAGATACTTCCATTGCATTTGTCTTAGGTCTGTTTTTGTATGACTGATAAGCATCAGCCAATCATTTTAGCAGGTGATATGTCCAAAGCAACTTCCCATTTTGTTAATATTTTCCCTTAAAGAAAATCTTATCTGGCGTCACATCCTTTATAGAGTAGTCCGGGAGAGCTACTGCACCATCTCAATTCATGTCTTCACTTCGTGGGGTATGTTTGCTTACAGCCCCCTCCCAGAGGGGTTTTTACTCTTCTTAGTTCCTATTTCTGTTTGCCTTTAAGTGTTTTCAGTAGTATTGACATAGTAAGTCTCTTTTGTGGGGCTGCTTTCCTCCAAATAATGCTTTGTGACTGTGTCACTCACTTTACTGTAGTTTGGATGCCTAATTGTCTGGGCCTTCAGTAGAGGAATTCCTAGCGGTGAGCAACTCATTAATGTTATCCCATGTCCGACTATTAGCACCACCACAAAGCTCAGCCCATCCTGGGTTTTGCACGTGTTGGATCATGGTTCGCCATGGTTGATAAGATTCAGTTAGAGGAAAGTGAAGGTAGCGGGAGGAAGATGGTGGAGGGTCTATCTTAGAACATGTGAGTGAGTTTATATTTTATTTTTTTTTAAGATTTATTTATTTATTATTATATGTAAGTACACCGTAGCTGCCTTCAGACACTCCAGAAGAGGACATCAGATCTCATTGCAGATGGTTGTGAGCCACCATGTGGTTGCTGGGATTTGAACTCAGGACCTCTGGAAGAGCAGTCAGTGCTCTTAACTGCTGAGTCATTTCACCAGTCCTTTTTAAAGTTGATTTTGTTTGTTTGTTTGTTTGTTTGTTTTTCAAGACAGGGTTTCTCTGTGTAGCCCTGGCTGTCCTGGAACTCACTCTGTAGACCAGGCTGGCCTCAAACTCAGAAACCTGCCTGCCTCTGCCTCCGATGTGCTGGGATTAAAGGTGTGTGCCACCATTGCCTAGTGAGTCAGTTTAAATAAAGATGGGATAGGGGCAGAGTGGAAAAGAGCCTGAGAGAGAGGAGTGGGAAAGTTACACGGTTTCTACAGTGAAATTTGTGCATCTTAAGTACTCAAACTATTTTCGGTAGTTTACTGAATTACACTGCAGTTTATGAATTATAATCTATGTGACTAACTTTAAAAAATTCAAAATCTTATAATACTCTATAATAAGAGTGAAATTAACAATAAAATATTTTTACCACCAAAGACAAATATGTCTTACAATACTTTGTAATGAGGTTAGAATTAGCAATATTTTTACCACCAAAGTCAAATATGTTATCTTGTGTTGTGAGCACAAAGGTCCCATGCCCACAGATCGCTAGGGAAACCAGGAACGTTAAACCCAGAAGGTTTTCTCCTCAAGGAAGGAAATAAATACCTGTTTTCTATTGACAAGACTGGGAGTGGAAATTGTTAGAGACCTGGTGACCTTTGCTGTCTACAGAGCCAGACAGTCCCCAAATCCCTCAGTGTTTGTCCCTGACTCTCCCTCCCTACACCTTTATCTTTAGCTCTCTGTTAATAAAACCCATCCTTAGGCAAGACATCACATGTACCTTCTATAGCCTACTGACCTCCATGCTATGCCAGAGAATACACCAGATCCTAGGCCCTTAAGCTACAGAACGCATCTTCATGGTCACGCGTACTTTAAGTTGGGTTTTGAAGTAATTATGCCTCTTTGTGCACCCAATATGGTATTGCACCAGAGAGGTTTGTTTTGGTTTTGGCTTTCGTTTGGTTTTTGTTCTTTTTGTTGTTTGTTTGTTTGTTTTAATTAAATTGTACTGGGCTGAATTGCACTTAACAATAAACCACCTGATGTCAGACTCTCGAGTTTGAGCGAGCAACCTACTAAGTCGGGCTGAACTGAGTTTTCCTTCTTGCCTCTTTGCGATTCATTTTCTTGCCAGTTGTGAGGCTCACAAGGAACCCTGTAAGTTTAAAGGGTAGGAAATCCCAACGAGAGGCTGCCGTCTAATCACTGACAGAGAAGAGATGACTCTACACTCTCGACATCCGAGGCTTTTCCTTATTAAGGTGCTGCCTTTGACTGGGTCATAGGATGCATAGTAGATGCGCTTCTGTCCCCGTTGTGTGGCCAGCTCTCCTCAGCCTCCTTTTCTGAGGCTTCTTCTCCTTACCTCTTTTCGTTTAACATTCACAGGCCTGAATTGCCTTAGCTCTTCTCCATTTTTATAGTTTTTCCCATGGGATGGATCCCAATTTTCAGAAATAAAATTTCCTTCTTCATACCTTCTAGATTTTTATTTCCATCCTTGATGTCGTCTCAAACTTTGAGCGTTCTAGTCAACTTAGCAAGGACAAATGTACAATATATGTTTCTAAAATTCTTAAGCTAGGTATTAGCTTCAGCACTTTACATATTTTATTGATTAGGCAGAAAACAATATTGTCCATAAACAGAAGTATGAGAATAACCCACATTCGTCAAGTTGGGAAAACTGGAAGTAGACAGTATGCATAATAACAAAAGTACATATAATGCTCAAAAGTGATATTGTTAAAGGGTGAAGAAATGGCTGTAACAAGAGATTCAAGGGTTTAGGGTAAGGATGGGGCATCAGGTTAAACATTAATAGAGCAATTTGTGTGCACCTTGTTGAGAAGGTGCTAGTTGAACAAATGTTAGGGGGTTCTGAGAATGCAAAGTAGGAGCCAAAAGGCACTGTGAGGACAGTAAACCCATTACTTAGAATCCTTTCCAGCTATTAAAAGTGCCCTGCACTTCACAGAAACCCAATATTTGTAGAGTGAATTAATAAGAAGTACAGCAACATCATGCACCTATTTCTGCCTACATTTATACATTTTTGGTTTAAGACAAAAATATTCTGGATATCCCTGTNGTCACAGGCAGAGGACAAGAAACAAATAAATTGCAGATTCATGCCTATGTATATTTCACATAAAGTAAATTCATATTTTAATTCATATATTCTTAAAGTGTAAAAGTAAATGTGTAAAGCATAAATATGTAAAAACATATATCAAAATAAAAATTATCAAATAACACCATAGATTCTATTTGTATAATATGATTTGTCTTAATTTTTTCTTATTAAAAGAAAGAGAAATACAATTATGAGCATGATCTAAACCTGTTATATCTGCTGAATTTATCTAAACTTTTGAGATGGGACAGGATGGTCAGTATACATTGAAGATTCGCCTTGGGATCTTATTATAATCTTTGCTTCAATAGACAAACCCTAATTGTGGTATACCTCCACACACCACAGTTTAATGAACCCACCCAGAACCTCATTTCTATGACCAAAGAAGACAAGAAACCTGGAGCTCAATAACACTGTTTTGTTTCATTAAATGTTCTTAACTGTTGGTGTGGAAAAGGATGTGACTTGTCTCTGACAGATGATGAAAGGCAGCAGACATCATTAGTGTCCATCACATGACTTCTGACACCCACTGCAGAGAAGGCTTCTCTCTGTTTGCTCATGATCACAAGTAAAATCTTTGCACAGATTGATGTGAAATTGCCTCTTAACTTGGTGTTCAGATTGAGCAATGAAGCCAGGGTGGTTCCTGTTCCCATTGTAAACACCTTCTCAGGTTCAATCACTTCAGCTGCACATTTCAGGATACTTCAAGGGGCAGTGAAGCTTACAAAGGAAGAAGGTTCCAGAGAATCTTTATTAGAATTTCAAAAAAATACCATCTCTCGCACTGCTCATTACTTGAAACAACCTGATGCCAGGCAATTTATGATTATTAAAACATATAATTTGCATTTAAATTAAATGAATTAATAAATGTGAGAGATTAAAATAATGTATCATATTTTCCTATTGTTCGCTGCCTTAATTTTCACAAAACCACAATAAGGAATAAAGTGATGAGCTTTTATTTATTATTATTTTATTAACTAAGAAAGAATTGAGAAAATAGGAATTGAAAAAATTTGTTTTCATTATTTCCAGCTTTGTCAGGAGAGTATGAACTTCCGTGCATTATTTTCTATAAAGATTATTTTGAAGAAATTGCATTATATTGTGTTTGTTTCATGAAATATTTTTCAGAACTTATCTAAGAAACTTTTAAAAGGGCATGTAATATAACACAGATATATTATACATTTTATATAGAATAGTTCTCCCGTAGCATTAATAGTCTTTATAAGTAATTTACTGAACAAGCTATATGTAAGGTATTATGTAAAATAATATTATAAAAATCAGACTATAACTCAAATCTGTGAAAACATTTAAAATTCAAGACATAACAAACCTATTGGGGAAATTTTAATGTAATTTTATTATATATAGTTATTTTTGGAAAATGACAAATTAAATTTCTCTTCCAGTGATTCTGGGATGGAGGATAATAACAATAAACCTGAATCTGCTTTTAAATTCCATCCCAGCCTCTCACCAATACTATAAAAAAGGAGTAAACTAGGGGCAGTGGTAGTTGTGATCCCAGCACCAGGCCAGCAAAAGCAGAGAGGTTATGAGTTCCAAGCCAGCTTGAACTACATACTAAGACCCTGTTTTAAAACTACAAAAAAGTACAAGTAAGACTAGAAATGACTGAATAGTAGTTTTACTGAGAAAAGGAAAATGCCGCAGATCTCAATTTATCATCTGATATATAATAATGCCACATTGCAGCATGAACTTGACATGACTGTGAGCCAGCAGGTGCACCGGGAGGTCTCAGTAGTACAGTGGAAAGCTGGGGTATGTGCGCAAGTCACAGACTCTAGTGATAAATGATAGAAGCTTTAGTCTGATATTTGATATTTTTTTAACACTGGCAACCAGAAGTTCAGTTGCTAGAATGCTTGCCTGGCATGCATGAAACTCTGGGTTTGATCCCAACACCCCATAGATTGGACAGAGTGGTGTATATCTAAAAATTACAGTATTTAGAATTTGGTCACAGGAGGAACAGAAAAATTCAGTCATCCTTGAATACACCTTAATGCCAGCTTAGGCTACATAAGACCTATCAAACAAAATGAGGGAGGCAGATGAAGACAAGAGGAGCATGGTGCCAAAGAGCAGGAAGAGAGACAACAATGGCACTGTTCAAGTGGCAAAAATGAGAAATAAAGTTAGGATGAAAAAGTGAGGGATCTTCCAGAAATGTCAAAGAAATAAGGTGTACCATTCTTTGCCCAATCCCACGTAGTATCCAACAAAGACTGGCCTCATATGATCGTCTACTGTTACACTAGGTACTTGACTCTTCTAATGAATAAAAAATTTAACTAACAGCCCTTTACAAAGCTAACAGAATAAAAACATTGAAAATACTTTAAGTAATATCTTGTCTACATAAAAGAACAAATAAAGAATGTCTAAAACAGTGTCACAGACATAATCGTAATGCTAATTTAAAATGTCTTTAAAAGAATTTGATGATTAGATATATACATTATAAGAAGATAGGTAAGTAGATAGATGAATGTAGATATAAAGCAGAATAAATTGTAAATAAAATAAAGGTGGAGGGCTGGAAAGATGGCTCAGCGGGTAAGAGCACTGACTGCTCTTCTAGAGGTCCTGAGTTCAATTTGCAGCAACCACATGGTAGCTTGCAACCATCTTTAATGGGTGATTTGATGCCCTTTTCTGGTGTGTCTGAAGACAGTGACAGTGTACTCACATACATGGAATAAAAAAATAAAATTTTTTTAAAAAACAATAAAAGTGGAATAAAGGTATAATTGAGTAAACACACACACAAACTGGGAAAAAAATGGCTAAGTCCATCTCAGAAGAAAGTTAAAACATGTCCATGGTATAATGAATTCCAGTGAAAATTCAAGGGGGAATACTGATTAATCAAGATAATAAAAGTGAGATAAAACATCACTGTTTTGTCTTAGTCTGCTTTGTGTTCCAGTAATGAAACACTATCCAACAGCAACTGAGAGAGGCAAGGGCTCATGTGGTTTGCATGTTCTGATCACAGTCCATCACTGAGGGAAGACTGATATTAGCCAGGGCAGGAACTCATACAACCATGTTAAACAGCAAAGCATCAACAAATGGAGAAATATTACATGGCACAAATGTCCATGGACTTCTAACATGAACAACATGAACAACATGAAATGTCCATGGACTTCTAACAAGAACAACATGAAGAACTGAAGTTAACCATTTCCAAATACCAGCCATTTGCAAAACGTAAGTGGCTTTAATTCATGTACTTCAGGGGGAAAAAAATCATGTTAGGTCCAAAGGTAAATCTCAAGACCATGTTTTATATTAAGGACTCATCTGATACAGGGTGATGTTTAAAGGCTGGTTTCTGAACATTTTGGAGAAAAGATGCCTAAATAGAAAAGAAATAAGAGAAGTAGAAAAATAGATGATAATAGATACAGATTAACACATAGATAGATGACAGACAGACAGACAGACAGATGATAGGTACATATAATAGATTACATATCGATAGACAGATGATAGATGGATGGATGGATGGATGGATGGATGGATGGATGGATAATAGAGACAGATAGAAAGATAGGTGACACATAGATAGATAGACTGTGCCTCCATAAAACTTTTCATGATGTAATAGAATGAGTCAGCACTGTTATAAAGATGACTACATCTTATACCTGTCAGGATAGCTAAGACCATTAAGACAAATGACAGGCCACAATGGCAAAGGAACGCTCCTCTATTGCTGGTAGTAGGAGGGCAAATTTGTATAGCCATTATGGAAATCAGTATGGTGGTTTCTCAGAAAATTGGGAATAAATCTATGCCAAAATCTAGCTACACCACTTCTGAGTACCTAAGCAAAAGTCAGCTCATCTTACCACAAGGACACTTGCTCAACTATGTTTAAAGTGGCTTTATTCATAATAGTCCTAATGGCCACAATATGTGAAAAGCTTAGATGTTCCTCAACAGAAGAATGTATAAAGAAAATGTGGACAGAAATTATGCCCTAGAAAAAGCAAGAAAGTAACCCTTCAACAAACCTAAAAGAAGACAGCCGCAAGAACAGAATCCCAACTCTAACAACAAAAATAACAGGAAGCAACAGTTACTTTTCCTTAATTTCTCTTAATATCAATGGACTTAATTCCCAAATAAAAAGACATAGATAAACAGACTGGCTACATAAAAAGGACCCAACATTTTGCTGCATACAGGAAACCCACCTCAGGGTCAAAGACAGACACTACGTCAGAGTAAAAGGCTGGAAAACAAATTTTCACACAAACGGTCTGAAGAAACAAGCTGAAGTAGCCATTCTAATATCGAATGAAGTCAACTTCCAACCTAAAGTTATCAAAAAAGACAAGGAGGGACACTTCATACTCATCAAAGGTAAAATCTGCCAAGATGAACTCTCAATTCTGAATATCTATGCTCCAAATGCAAGGGCAGCCACATTCATTAAGGAAACTTTAGTAAAGCTCAAAGCACACATTGCACCTCACACAATAATAGTGGGAGACTTCAACAACCCCCTCTCATCAATGGACAGATCCTGGAAACAGAAACTAAACAAAGATACAGAGAAACTAACAGAAGTTATGAAACAAATGGATTTAACAGATATCTACAGAACATTTTATCCTAAAACAAAAAGATATACCTTCTTCTTATCACCTCATGGTAGCTTCTCCAAAATTGACCATATAATTGGTCACAAAACAGGCATCAACAGATAAAAATATTGAAATTATTCCATGTATCCTATCAGATTACCATGGACCAAGGCTGATCTTTAATAACAATATAAATAAAAGAAAGCCAACATTCACATGGAAGCTGAAGAACACTCTACTCAATGATACCTTAGCAAGCAAGAAATAAAAGGAGAGATTAAAGACTTTTTAGAGTTTAATGAAAATGAAGTCACAACATACCCAAACTTATGGGACACAATGAAAGCATTCCTAAGAGGAAGATTCATAGCTCTGAGTGCAGCCTAAAAGAAACTAGACAGACCATACACTAGCAGCTTGACAGCACATATAAAATCTCTAGAACAAAAGGAATCAAATTCAACCAAGAGGAGTAATGACAGGAAATAATCAAATTTAGGGCTGAAATCAACCAAGTGGAAACAAAAAGAACTATACAAATAATTAACCAAATCAGGAACTGGTACTTTGAGAAAATCAACAAGATAGATAAACCCTTAGACAGACTAACTAGAGGGCACGGGGACAGTAACAGTATCCTAATTAACAAAATCAGGAATGAAAAGGGAGATATAGCAACAAAACCTGTGGAAATCCAAAACATCATTAGAGCCTACTACAAACGGCTATACTCAACAAAACTGGGAAACCAGGATAAAATGGACAATTTCCTAGACAGATAACAGTTACCAAAGTTAAATTAGGATCAGATTAATGACCTAAACAGTCCCATATCCCCTAAAGACATAGAAGCAGTCATTAATAGTCTCCCAACCAAAAATTGCACAGGACAAGATGGATTTAGTGCAGAGTTCTATCAGACCTTCAAAGAAGACCTAATTCTACTTCTCCTCAAACTATTCCACAAAATAGAAACAGAAGGTACTCTGCCCAATTCATTCTATGAAGCCACAATTACTCTGATACCTAAACCCCATAAAGACCCAACAAAGAAAGAGAACTTCAGACTAATTTTCCTTACGAATATCGATGCAAAAATACTCAATGAAATTCTCACAAATTGAATTCGGGAACACATCAAAACCATCATCCATCATGATCAAGTAGACTTCATCCCAGGGATTCAGGGATGGTTTAATATATGGAAATTCATGAACATAATCCACTATATAAACAACCTCAAAGACAAAAACCACATTATTATCTCATTAGATGCTGAGAAAGCATTTGACAAAATCCAACACCCATTCATGATAAAAGTTTTGGAAAGATCAGGAATTCAAGGCCAGAGCAATTAGACAACAAATGTAGATCAAGGGGATGCAAATTGGAAAGAAAGAAGTCAAAATATCACTCTTTGCAGATGATATGATAGTATTTATAAGTGACGCTAAGAATTCCACCAGAGAACTCCTAAACCTGATAAACAGCATCAGTTTAGTAGCTGGAAATAAAATTAACTCAAACAAATCAGTGGCCTTTCTCTACACAAAGGATTAACAGGCTGAGAAAGAAATTAAAGAACCAACCCCCCTCACAATAGTCACAAATAATATAATATACCTTGGTGTGACTCTAAGGAAGTGAAAGATCTGTATGATAAGAACTTCAATTCTCTGAAGAAAGAAATCAAAGAAGATNTCAGAAGATGGAAAGATCTCCCATGTTCATAGATTGGCAGGATCAATATAGTAAATATGGCTATCTTGCCAAAAGCAATCTACAGATTCAATGCAATCCCTATCAAAAATTCAAATCAATTCTTCATAGCATTAGAAAGGGCAATTTGCAAATTCATCTGGAAAAATAAAAAAAACTAGGATAGCAAAAACTATTCTCAACAATAAAAGAACCTCTGGTGGAATCACCATG
>NC_034611.1:21984562-21987070 GCF_900095145.1 Mus pahari | reverse complement strand
CAGAGACAAAGTTTGGAGCTGAGACAGAAGGAAGGACCATCCAGAGACTGCCCCACCCGGGAATCCACCCCTTAAACAACCACCAAACACAGTCACTATTGCATATGCCAGCAAGCCTTTGCTGGCAGGAGCCTGATATAGCTGTCTCTTGTGAGGTTCTGCCAGTGCCTGGCAAATACAGAAGTGGATGCTTACAGTCATCTATTGGATGAGACACAGCGCCCCCAATGGAGACGCTAGATAAAGTACCCAAGGAGCTGAAGGGGTTTGCAACCTTATAGGAGGAACAACAACATGAACTAACCAGTACCCCTAAAGCTCATGTCTCTAGCTGCATATGTAGCAGATGAGCTAGTTGGCCATCATTGGGAGGAGAGGCCCTTGGTCTTGAGAAGATTACATGCTGCAGTACAGGGGAATGCCAGGGCCAGGAAGCGGGTGGGTTAGGGAGCATGGCAAGGGGAGTGTATTGGGGACTTTTGGGATAGCATTTGAAATGCAAATGAAATAATTAATAAAAATTTGGTTTTATAAAACAATAAAAAATTATTTGAATATTCTGGTTTCTTTGGAGATTCAGTTGTGTCATGATGATTTTCTGGAAACTGACTTGTGAGAGGATGTTTTTGCTGAAGCAGGCACATGGGAGGATGTTTTGGTAAGAAGAGACATGTGGTGTTTTTCTGGAAGCTGCCTGGAAAAAGGGAATGCGATATTTTGCTAAAGAGGATGCTTGAGAGAACAAGTGGTGTTTGGAAAGGGTATAAGTATAGCCCAACAGACAGTAGGCAATGCTCTGTGGTATTGGTTCACCTTGCCACTCTTTGCTGATCATTCCTTGTTGTTACTTCATAGAGAGAAATGCACCAGAGAACTTCTGGTGGTGTTCCTGCAGCTTCTTGCTGCTTCTGCTGACTCTGGCTGATTGACAGAGCCTCATAGTTTCTTCTGGATCAAACTATGGTTGCTGATTCTTGAATGGTGTTTGTGAATGGATCTAAACAGCTTCATATCCTCCTTTGATCTATTAACCTCTCCTTTCTACTACCTCTGTTGGGATAGAAGGGAGGTTAAAGCATTTAAGTACACTTATTAAACTAGGTTTTGAAAAATACCAGCATATAAGTATTGGCCTTATTTTTTCTTCTTGTGAGCACAAAGCATGGTTAGTAGAATTCAGAACAATAAATAGGTTGTGTGTAAGTAATAAATGACTTTATCATCATGAAAATAGTAAAACTATTTCAGCCCTGGTACTTATTCTGAGGAAATAAGACATACTTAATATCTAATAGATACTTAATAACTGTTAAGAAAGACAATGAAAAAGTGGAAACATGCCAAGTAGGTGTTTGAACCTTAAAGTAACTCAATGAGTCACTTCCCTCTTAGCACTCTCTGAAGAATAGAGATGAAAAATTCAACTCACAACAGTGAAGTAAATCAAGATTAACTTGTACACAGAGATCAACTCCCCTTCTACATGTCTTTTCTATGCATTTTAAATACATATATACAGAGACACACATATTTAAACAAAACCATGCCATGCCATGCAATTTTATAAAGAACTTTCTGGTATCTCGTCATTCAGTTGAATACTTATCACTTTAAGGACGATACCATGCTTACTTTATTGGCAGGCATGGCTTGTTTGTGCTCTTGTGCTAGGCACTTGCATTGCTTTTAGTCTTTTGGGTATTATGAAAGGTGCTTTGGCTAACATTCTTAGCTCACTACCGGCGTCATCTTGAAATGAATATAGAAACTATGTACAGCATTTGAGGCTTTAAGCTTTAAGGTACACGGTAAAAGAGCCTTCCAGAAAACATGTTCCATGATCACTCTCAAGCAGTGTGTGAACGACACTGTTTCTTCAGATCCTTAATTAATGTCAAGGATGCAATGTTAGTTTGTATTTAATGTCTGGCTATCTTAGGGTATTTATACTATCATGTTTAACTCATAAGTCAATGTCTAGAAATAATTTCCTACTACAAGGTTCTAAAGATGTCTGTGAATTCTACTCATAACTGATATGATTTCATTTTCACAGACTGACAATTTGATCAGAAATTAATTTAGTTATTAGACATGGTATATAGGCATATTTATATTTGTAAAGGATACTCAATTTTTAAAATAATTTAATAACCTACCTCTTTATTATTATATATTGTTCATTAAATAAGTATGTATGTTTAGATTTCTTACTACATAAGGCATCTTTTTTTCCTGCAGTTCTGTTTTTTCTATGATTATATACTATATTGTACTATAATGTTATACTATGTTAATAGTTTACACATTATTTCCTTATCCTCAAAATATATTAAGAATTCATATATTAAAATTTTCTTTACTCAAAAGAATATTTATGTTAGTACAACTGAATCATCCATTCATACTGTATGTACTGTCTTACATAAATGTATACACATATACATACATACATACATACGTACTGGCTTACATGCATACACACACACACACACACACACACACACA
>NC_034611.1:21980601-21984556 GCF_900095145.1 Mus pahari | reverse complement strand
ATATATATATATATATATATATATATATATATATATATATATATGCATATCTACATATGTATATAAAATCTTATTGCACTGGCTCTTACTTTCAGAAAAATGTCAGGTAATATAGAAGAACATAATTCATTATTTTAATGAAACTACTGTGTCAATTGTGGTAAAATTTTCATTTCAGTAATCAAAAGGGGATTGCAATAGATAAAATACATCAAATATATAAAACACTGTAACTTACAATAACAATAGCAAATGATAGCAACAGCAATAGTAAATCTCTCCGAATCACAAATGATTGGGATTACCACAACAGCTATTTATACAGCCAACTAAGGGTTTCATTTTGGTGTTTCAAGTAAAACACCATGGGAAGATGAGTGTTACAGCCTCCTTTATTTTAGTCTTTACAGCACAAATTATAGATACCATTTTCTGTTGCTGAACCATAAACCAACTGATGCAACTTCAGACTTAAAATGTGCGTCATGTTTTATAAATATGAGAGAAAGAAAGAAAGAAAGAAAGACAGACAGAAAGAGAAAGAAAGAAAGAAAGAAAGAAAGAAAGAAAGAAAGAAAGAAAGAAAGAAAGAAAGAAAGAAAGAAAGAAAGAAAGAAAGAAAGGCAGACAGGGAGGGAGGGAGAGAGAGAGTGAAAGATACTGTGGAGATTTTTGTTATCATCAGGCACATCCCATAGGAAAGGCCAAGGTGAACCTGCCCTCCACTGTCAGCAAGGCTAGTGCAGATGCAAATTGTTAGCTGCAGACAGACAGTTGTACACTGAAGAGTCTGACAAACTAGGATGAAATTAGATCTTGATATCCACTTCTTTTAGCTTTACCATGAAAGTTTAGCTCCACACAAACAATTTTATTTGAAGATAAAAACATAAGACATACTAAGATGGTTGCCCGTGACAACAGAACTTTACACATGCTATAGCCTTTATACTCACCATGTACTTGATTGGTCCAAATATTTATAGTTCATTGTTATGACTGCCAAAACTGGCAACCACGAGGATTGTTGTCTCAATTAGGACAGTAAACAGATTGTCTCTTTTTTTAATGAAAAAATCTAAAATGTAATACTTCACAGTTTCACATGTTTATTCATCCAAACGAGCTAAAAAATAATGGTGCGACATCTGTTCGAGAAACACTGGTACCTCAAAATTTGGCTGCCTCCCCGCCAATTTGGTTGTTGTTTAAAAAAAATGAAAAATAGGAGGGGGCACTGTCATCAAAAATCTTCTGGCGTGCAAAGTAACTTATTTTTCTTGAAATAAGCATCCCATATCTGTTGCTAAGGATACAAAAATTGTGTAACAAGGCGTTACTATGCAGAAGGGGGTTGCAGTTCGATTGTTCTAAGTGATGCTCTGATCCACTAGGACTGGTCCACAGTGGTGCACTTCTGCACATGGCTCTCGCTCTCCTTTGTACTTACCTATGCAGTTACAGCTGAGGGAAACGCTGAGACTGTTTCTGTAGGTTGGGTTCATCTGCTACAATTTCCTTCTTATGGAAGGTTGTAATGATCCTAGATACAGTGTCAGTGGAACAACATCTAGCTACTATCTTGCTATCCAGGCTACACTGGTATAGTGCTAAGAAGACAAGGCAGCGCTGCTAGGAGAGAAGTAGGAAGTTCCCCCTGCCCCTGTCCCCTGAGAAGCCCCAGGTAAGTGTAAAGTAGACTCCCTGTTGCTAGAGAGAGAATAAGTATAAATCAGCTTCCTAGTCTCTGGCTCAGAAGGATGCTACAGATGCAGTACATTAAAATAGAAACGTGTTTAATTTCTAAGCATTTATTTATGAAGCTTATCTAATGTACAATTCACTCTAATGAATTATTATTGACTGTATACTTTTAGAGCCCAGAAAACTGAGTGCTTTAGTATTCATGTAAACATTGTAATAAAAGTTTAATTTTATTTTCATTTGAAGCGAATATGTATGGTAAGTTGAAGTGAAATGCTAAGAATGTTTTTAAATAAATATGTAGTGATCTCCTAAAAGAGACGGCTGTTCCTATTTCATATCGACTTTGTACCAGTTCTTTAGATTTGCAAGAAATATTATACATACAGTTTATACATATATTATCTTCCAATATACCAAAAATGCTAAATTCTGGGTTGACTTATATTGTGTTTAGATTTATTTATTAAATTTAAACCTTTTAACATTTAATTAAAAAAATCACTCGAGGTTAAGCAAAATGAATTAAACCAAATACTTGCATGCACTTCAATTCATGAGCAGAGGACCACAAACCGAAATGACAGAAATAAAAACCACCATATTCTCAGGATCTCCCTGTCATTGACTGGGGTTAGAAGGGCCATTAGTCCTTATGGAGAAGTTGAAAGACAAACTCTTGTTATATGTTACACCTGTAAAACAACTACCTTATATTTGCACTAAGATTGGTTTTTTGCCTTTGTTTAGAAAGAATATTTTAAAAAGAATATTAAAAAAGGAAAGTGATGGTATTATAAAAGGAAAAAAGAATATTAGATGATGTTATATTTTTACAATATTTCTCCTCAAATAAATTTAAATGATTTTATCTACGCTTGCATGTGAAATCATAACCTTTGCATGTCATTCACAACTCTATAGCTCTGTGCCCTTAGTTGGAAATTTATACCACAATGCACGTTACCAGATCCCAAAGTTCTTTAAAGATTACTATAATGCTTTCCTGTATTTGTCTCCATCATTCTGGGCAGTGTGTATTATTACGGGAGGAGTAGCCATGTCTAAACATTATACTTGACTTTAATCTCGCATTTATGACAAATGCTACCCACTAATCAAAAAATGTGGCCCCCTGAAACAGCATGGAGTTAACATCTTTTTGCCTTGAACCATTCAAACTAGACTTTCAGTATGGTGTTTCTGTTTAGTAGATTGGCTGCCTCCAGTTATTGTGGGTTCATGAGATTTGTATTTGTGAAAACAGTATTATGTAAAAATGTCATCGTCTCTCTTTACCTGCTATTTGCTGAAATCAAAGCTTTTAGCCTGGGATTAGTTCTCTGGGAATGCCATAAATCAACCAGATACACAAACATACCCAGAACAGGGATAAATTCAGGTAGTGAAATTGCTTATTATTACAGCGGATTTTAACTGATATTTATTATTATAGAAACAACGGTTTCTCCCCAAAGCACATCTCATGAGTGAATGGGATGGGGAGCTTCTCTCAGGACAGCCACTTGTCAAACATTTCCAGGAGACACACATCTATTTGGCACACTGAAAACTGCAGAACTATCTCACCTGGATAGGTCCTGATAAGCAATTATTACATGTCCTCTCATTTCAGTTACGGCAGAAAACCAGAAATATGCTTCATTGGATGTGACTGTTTTTAACACCATATGGGAGGGAAATAACTAAATGAAAATTGCTCACGTAAATGTGATGAGACTGGAAGAAAGCAGCATTTCTTGACATGTGGCATGTCACTCAGGAAAGTAAAAGGCCCATCAAATCCAAAATGCCAGCTTGGATATTCCCTTGCCTCCCACTTCGCGAACAGACATACCACATGGCATAAAATGCTGCAACCTTTCCTAAAAATGCCACTTGGATGGGCCCTCTGTGGTGAGTATGCAAGAGCTCTTGTTCCCTCTCTTGAGTCTGTAAGTTCAAAATGAAGAATCCAGCAAATAACTCTGGCTAAATTTTGCCCTCAGATGTTTGGCATAAATAATATGTGAGGATATTGGAACCTTTGGCTGTTTCACACTGATGAAATAAATTATGCTACTTAGAAATTTCTACAGAACAAATGCTACACTGACATACTGAGTTTTTTTTTTTTTTTTTTTTACAAAAGTACCAAAGAATATCTGTTCCTTAAGAAACAATGTTATGAAGTCTGATTTGCTCTTACAGCACTTATTAGAGCGCCCGTCTCTTGGCAAGCACTGAAGTG
>NC_034611.1:21949025-21980446 GCF_900095145.1 Mus pahari | reverse complement strand
ATATATATATATATATATATATATATATATATATATATTATACTTTCGAAGCTTTGTGTGGTCATGTACTTTACAATTTTGTTAAAGTTCTGATAACCAATAAAAGTATTAAATAGTCATTACATTAAACCACAAAACACATATAAAATATTTACAAAAACTACACATAAAAGTAACATGTGACATGTATTTTTCTATTATTTATTTTTCTCTACAGAGTCATAATTAATTCACAAGAGACAAAATGCAATTAAAAAAAAACTTTGTAATGCTCAAATGTAAGAGACAAACCAATAAAATTCTGTGTACATACATTCCTGCTAATTCTGCAGTGTAAAAAACCCTGCACAATTAACTGGCAGATCGTTACACCACTCCCTAACAAGAGGGCAAACTGATACTGCAGGCAGCCAGAACAACATAATTAATATAGAATTCCAACTTTATATTAATGGTGTAATAAGTTAATTAAAATCAAGATCAGCTGAACTTTCTATTTACAGCAGTTCAGGCAGCCCAGGAGACGAGGAACTCCACTTTAGGGACATATGTGACTCTTTGAGCTTCTGTCATCCAGGTGCCATTTCTGACGCAGCACATGTGCACTAACAGTTGGCAAGGAGGAAAAAGATTACTGTGGATGTATGTGCAGATAGTCTCCCTAATGACATGAAATATGTCTGGAAAGAAAGCATGCTTCCTTGTAAAATAGCAATTTCCTATGGCTTTCTGTTCCTTCTTGGATTTTGAATATGATTTTGAGTATGCTTCTGCAAATGGCAATATATATTTTTCTTACAATATACATAGCATATAATAGATTTAGTGATTTGTAGCCAATGGAGTCATACATGTACACTGGAACGAAATCTGGAAAAAAATACATTACCATCTGATTTAACTGTACCACGAATAGGATATCTGCCAGGGCAGAGAGATTTATAAAGGACCAAGTAGCATACGTGATCCTAGATTGCTGGGTAAGGTCTTCTTTTGATATCCTATGCCACTAAGCACAAAGATATTTCTGCAAACTGACAGTAGCAAGAAGCACATTTTCCAACTGTTCTAGTTTTGGAAATTGGCAACGTGTTTGTCCCCAAAGATGCTCTTATCAGACTTATTTCCTTTCCGTTTTTGATTGCTGTTCAGCTAATCTTCATCTGGGTCCAGATCAGAGTCAATATTCGTGGACAATCGGAGATAAAAGAAGGCATAGAAAGCCAGTAGGAGGGCCAGGATAGCTGCAAGCATGAGGCCAACTTCCTAGAGAAGAGAACACAGCAGACTTGAGCTGACGAAGAGAGGTCGGCTTCAGCACATACAATAGCAACATTACTTACTCCATGGTGTAGCATAGATAATGTCAGCTCAATACATATCAATCAGTAATCTGTTTTTCACCAACAAGATGTACTGCAACAGCAAGCATATAAGTATGTGTGGCATTTCTATTACGATCTTTCTAGGAGTAAAGTTTAAATGTATTGTTTTAATATGTTTTCTTAATTTTATCACCAAAATTTTAAGTGCTATCATTGAGTTTGTGCTTATCTCGTCCAGTTATTCTTGGACTGAGTACATGTAACTGTACTTTTAACTATTATGTTATTCATTGATGATGTAACTTACCAGAAGATATTTTACAAATTAACACTATTGTGTATTGGGAGGAAACTCCCAAGGATAATTGATTTCAAGAAATAGATGCTATACAAACATAATCATTCACACTTATTTTGAGATTATTATAGAATTATAAACTATCTTTCTTCCCTCTCCCCTCCCCTTCCCTCTCCTTATATCCCTCCTGCTCACCTCCACACTCATCAACTGTTTTATTAAGCTTTCACTGTTATTAAGCTTTGTATCTTTTTCTCTGTTTCCTCCCATCCACGCCCCTCTTTTTCATTTTGTGGTTTTTAAGGTAAGCTAACCCCTAACTTGGTAAATGGCTGACTCTGCCCTCCAGCCCCTGTTCTTCCTTCCTCATACTGCAGCCAGAGTTCAGGGATTGTAGGTTTGTGCCAACATGCCTAGCTACACTTTCCCCTTCTTACAGAACCCTGACATCTGTAAATAACAGAGTGGGGAACAAAAGTGAACACTAAGCTCATAAGACATAAACTAGTGTGATTCACTTTAGCTTAAAAGACAGGAATTACTTGCTACCTTCGGTATTTTGATGTTAATTTTATTAATCACTGGTATTAAATAAATAATGGATACAATTTAATATACAATTAAGACACATTTCCTCCAAAATAGTAGTGTGTATGTGTGTGTGTGTGTGTGTGTGTTTGTGTGTGTGTGTGTGTGTTGTAAAGTAACCATCTCGATATTAACATGATATTTTACTGCACAGGAAGAAAGAACAGAGTTAGACCATGACCCAGAAGGCTCTAGAATACTTACTGATTTCCACCTTTGTATCACACAGCTTATCTTGCTTTGTTTCATGGGGAAGCAATTCGTTTGGATTTGTATGAATATATTTTATATTTCATATGAATACAAAATAAATAATTCAACATGTACTACCTAATAAACTTTAAAAATATTAAAATGGATTGGCTGTATACTCAACATGAAATTTCAGGTGAACATAAAAAATATGAATAGACATTATGTACAGATTTCCAGCTTCTTGATTACATTTATTTAAATATCCAAACTATGGAAATAAATATTAATAAAAAACCTGGGTCAACAAATTTTGTGCAACTTGATTTTTAAAATATCATTCATCATTGTAATGTCAAATGAAAGTGAAATTTTCTTTGTTACATCTGGACTGCTTTGACATCTCAAAAGGGCATAGAGGCATCAGACAGGTTTCATTTATCCTCTTCTGCCCACAGCTGTGCTCCCAGGCCCATCTGGGTGAACGGCCACTAATTTTAAGAGGATGTAATAAACAAGTGTCACAGCCACCGACCCCATCTGCTCTGTCAAGTGGACAACAGGACCGATCAACAGCAGCCATAGCTTACATAAGTTCAAGGAAAGAATGACGTTTTTATTCTTGACTCAAGACTCTGTTTCTCATCTTACTGGTAATCAATCTTAATGGCTGCTTTTCCATCCACTGTCCTTAAGGCAACCTGCTATTCCCTCATTAAATGAGTTCAGGATATTCACAGTTATTAAGCAGACTCTTGACTTCAGAAAGCAGAGAGTATGTGTAGAAAGGCCCCTATCCTTTAACGCTCTCTGGTCAGTTGTGCAGATGAGTTAAAGATCACTGTGGGCAATATCACGGTTTCCTCCAAATTGCATTTTCACTGAAGCAACACCATGGCGGGTGACTGCTTTGAAGTTCCATGCCATGATCAAATCTCAGAATTAACCTTTGAGAATGCTGGAGGCTGTGACCATAACCTTAGACACCTGTAGGCATGTGACTCCCTTTCCAAGTCTTGGCTGCTATTCAGATTTGAACCCGAAATAACAAAAAGAACAAACAACATTTCAAGCTGTTCATCCCAAAGGGATGCTGGCAGGATCTGCCTGACTCTGATATTTTATTTATGGGGAGAAGTTTTCTATCCTTATTCCTTTGTGATGACTATGTTTTTCTAATAGACTTCTAAAATTAGCAAACAAAGATTTTTTTCCTTTTTCATGTTGGGAAACACAGGTATTTGTACTCTATAAGACTTTTAGTAATATGTACCGACATGTGTCTCTGAGTTTTTGTATTTATTTCTCATGATTTTTCTTTGGCTCTTTTTCTTCTCCTTATTAGTTTGGCCCTATTACAACTTGTTTGGTTTTGTTTTATACTACTACTACTATTATTATTATTATTATCATTATTATTATTATTACTATTATTTGGCTACTAGCAAGAGACAAACGTGTGTGGGTTTGGATGGGAGGGAGGTGTGGAGGAGCTCAGAAGATTTGGGGGAGGGGAACCATAATCAGAATATACTGTCTAAAAATTTATTTTTAAAAAAGAAAAATAAAAAATTAATGTTAATGATGGAAAAATTAATCTTCTATTTGAAAATTATCTTCTAACAACCAAGTATGAACGTTGGCTGTGGAAATCCCTTTTCAGTGCCACCCCAGCCTGTGTATGTCTTAAATTACGATACTGAGTCACACATATGAAGCATACAAAGTAATAGTGGTTTCTAAATTACAAATGAATTCTACTTAATATGATGTATTCATGTATTAAGCTGAAACTACTTTTCCTCCAAAACATTTTCTATTACTCAGTTGTATATTTACAACAAAGCACCAGAAGCCTTACACGGTAAATGCCCTACTTCCCAACCCTTCCCACCTCAAGGCTCAGTGCACTGGTTAGCATGGTGATCCAATGGAGGTGGTTTCCTGTACACTCTTTTCAAGACAATCATGTCTTATTCATCTCCTTTCAGAGATTCTACAACATTGTAATAGCTTACAGTGATTTCTAAGAAACACTGAATCAAGTAATACCTCTATGACTTTGATAGTAAGCATCTTGAAAGTGCATGATGATTTCAAGACTTTAAGTCATAACATCCACAATAATAACTCCATTGCAAATCCAAGATCACTCCATTGCAATGGCTGCACAATGCAAGGTCGGTTGAAATAAGGAAGGCCCTGACAAATGTTCACGGGAAGTCTTCTTATCTAAACTAGACATAGCTTAAGTCTGTGGCCACTTAATAGTCACAGATGCCTTCAACATGGCAAGCTCAAGGCTCTATCTTGCTCTCCCTGTACTCTTCAGCCCTGTGGACACCTCTGAGGTGAATTATAGTCTCCATCCCCAGACATAGCTTCTCAGGCTTAATCACTTAAGTGATCACTTCGATCACTCCAAGCACCGGTGAGGGTCACAAGGGGTGAGATCGCAGGCATTTCTTTGGATGCTTAGTTTGGTAGCCATTGATGTTCTTTTTCTACCCTGTGAAACTCTTTATCTTTTCTGTGGACATAACTCATTCAAAAGTAGCAAAGTAGTCATGTAACATGACATTATGGTCGTCGCGTATCAACTAGATAAGAGCCAAATGCGTTTGATGTTCATTAGTCCTCGGTTGCTTCTCTGACATTATCAATATGGATAAAAATCACTCACTAGGGAAATTAAAAAGCATTAAAAGACAATTGCTGAAGGAAACTCTGTTATTTAAAATCCTATGCCAAAATGACAAGGCAATCAAACTTTGACAGAGCAAACTAATCACTATGCTAGATTTGAAATGCAAGACACCTTCATGGTTCTGATTCTTAAACTTTTCATATCATACCAATGGCCTCAGAAAAATATTTATTCAAGGCAAATAATAGTTTTTGATTCTCTAGGCTTAGCACTCAGAATGATATGTTAGATTATTAAAAGATATATTAGATACTTTCAGTACACACTTTATATTGTGAAACAAAACTAAAACAATTCATTTTTCATAATTTTTAAAGCAGATATTAGCTAATAGCAGTGTGTACTGGACTTTATCTTATAATCAGAGCACAGTGATTCCTTCTAAGCAAACCAAAACAAAGTATAGCAGCAAACTAAATAAGGGGTGTGTATAAAAAGGTGGTATATGTATATATAAGTGGCTGAATTCTTTCATAAATTTTAATATATAACTATTCATTAAACTATGGTAGGAATACATTTTGTTACATTAGCATTTCCTTTAAAAATGCCTAGTATATTATGAAACAAAAAAAAAAAAACAAATATTAACTGCTTCCTTTGGGGACAATGTTAAAATTGTTCCTACTATAAGATTCAAATAACCATGAGACCAAACAGAAAATAAATGCTAAGCATTGCTTTTTAAAAATTCATACCACAGTGCATTTTACAAATGAATGCAACTTCATGTATATTTGAAAAAATAAGAAGTAAGTTTTTCTTTTAAATAAAAAAAAATTTTATCATTAAAACCTGTATCAGAGCAGCAACTGAGGAGACTGTGCTGTGCAAACAGCACATCACTCAGTAAAGCTGGATCAACATCAGCAATCAGAAGCAAAAGGACGACAGTGCTTCATGATCATAATAGCAAGTTCTGGAAGATAACCAAATATATCATCTGGCAGCGGAACAGCTGTCACAGCTTGCTGGTAATACCTTGGCATTTGTTATAAGCTATAACTTAGAAAAATTGATTTTTTATCTGCCAGATGAAAACCCAAATCTTCTTTTAACAGTTTAATATTTAAATAAAATATTTGTATTGGTCATCTTTACTTTACACACTTGGTAGCATTGGCTCCAAATGCCTTCTCCTACCCAGCTTGCTTCATCCTAAATCCCTGGTGAACATTTGCTGGGAATCATAGTGAGAGTAACTTCGGCTTTGCTAGTGAACTAGGGTCTGCTGACATCACTCTCAGTTGCATTTATCCCACATAAGCAGATAAACACTGGTTTGTCAAAAGGACAAGTTTGAGAATGTCATTAGAATTTCATTATACAGAGCACTAGAGACAATAGAAAGACAGCAATATTACAACAGTAATATAAACGACTACGTAGGGAAATTTACTCAAAGTTCAAGAATCTGATGAATGACTGAAATGTCTGAACAATAATTATAACAGCTAGAATAATAACTTTAGGAATAACTTGTTTTCTATGTACTATTTATGTTATATACTTTAACTATACCTTTTGAGAGCCCTCACAATTTCAAGATAGTAAAGATGTTTTGAAATAAGTAAATTATTTCCAAAACCCTTCATTTTTTATGCTAAATTGAAATCTCTCCTAGCATAAGATGTCCAGAATTCAAAACTAATAATTTTACACAACTCATTCCGTTGTATAAAATGTGTAAAATGAATGGGCATACACACATCAAATTATAAATTTATGAAACAGAAGTATACCTTTATGCCTATTGCTGTTTTCTTTGCTTCTGCTTTTAATTTGGTTGCTCGTAAAATAGGTTTGGTTTTTTTATAATCCTGTTTACCTGGAAAGAAATAGTTTCAGACAGTGAGTTATGTTTATGTATAATGTAAAATTCCCAGTCACCTATAAAATGTCTAAGAATGTTTACATAATGTAAAACATGGACAGAGAACTACATGCTTATTCACAGTTGAGATTAGTTTAAACGTCACTTCAAATCAATGTCTTTTTACTCTTTTTGGAAGATCTTGACAAACATCTTGATTTGATGTGCAAAGAATATCAAAGCAAAATTACAACTTTAATTTTTTAGAGACTAAGATATTTAAAGTAAGTGCACCTTTGGGAAATAAAGGCACTGATACACACATAATTATATTAACATATTATTTTGTTAAGTTAACTTAGAAATTTCAAAATAATTCCTGATAAATTTATTATACTGTGGATATTCAACATTCAAAGGATTGGTTTAAGAAATATTTGCTGTTTTTTTTCTGAGGCTAAAAGTAGAACCTACAAACAATTGCCTTTCTATTGCCTAAATTCATTATAGAACAAAATACATCCTTTATTTTCATTCCCTTCACCAGAGCACACATAGACATGACTAAATATGGCAGAAAACAGTGACATTTAGATTGACACTCATTCTTCTTTACCATACTTCATAGCCAAGAAACAAGCAACATTGAGTTAGGGTCATACAATTTTTGGTTTTGGTGTACCATCTGGTGACCCTACTAATAAGCCACAAAAAAAGAAACATGACTCGGCCTTGGTCGGGGGGAATGGATTTTACAACAAAAGTATTATTAAAAACACTCTTAAAGGAAATAAGTGGGCATCATGTTAAGTCCAAAAGCTGTAACCCACGATTCTGAGCTCACTCTGCTCGCCTAGACTCACTCAGCCCCTTTCCTCTCATTGGTTCGTTTCCAGAGCTCATGCGCACATCTCCCTTATCTAAATGACACCGTGACTCACTCCAAATATCCTCATCTCCCTCACATGCAAATGAATCTGAAAGCAGTTGATCTAAAGTATTCCATAAAAATTTAATGTGAAATAAATCTGTTTCTTAATGTATCTACTAATGATTCAAAAGTACCTTTAAACTTTCAAATAGATTTTTAGAAGTAGAAATGGCAGAGGAGTGAGGTAAATGGACAGTAATGAAGGAGAAGTTCTACGGTGGAGTTCATTACTCACATACAAGTGCTTCTCTGGTTACAGAGCCATGTGTTAGTTCTTACAGGAAGACGAGTGTGTGGCTCACCCTGCTGCAGTGCTCCCACTCTGCATCTAACAGCAGAAACTTAATAACTATTATTTGTTGATGGGGTTTAATGATTTGGAAATGAGTCAATTGTAAAAAAAAAATGTATATCAAATGTTCTAAATTTAAATCAAGGAAAAATAATTTGCAGAAAAACATGATTCTGACCCACTTTAAATTAGCAACACTTAATTTTGCTGAACAAAAAGGAGATTGAAAAAAACTTGACAAGTGTTCATTGTGATTTCACATCTCAACAGTCAAGTTGTTCTTGTCATTATTCCTACTGCAATATAAACAGTTCAGAATGATGAACATGGCGACAAAGTTCTCCACTCAGGGTTACCAAGCATAGGAAAACCTAAAACTAAATGTGAAAATTTCAGAGATGAGCAGAAGAACAATACTCCTATTCACCTTCTACATGCTATATAACAATCCCAAGGTAAAAAGAGAAAAATAAGTATGAATGGTGGTTTCAGACAACACGAGTCATCAATAATGTGTACTATTTTATATAATGTTCTGCTATAACACCCATCAGATCAGTATCAGAGGACCCTGATATAGCTGTCTCTTGTGAGGCTATGCCAGTACCTGGCAAACATAGAAGTGGATGCTCACAGTCAGCTATTGGATGGAACACAGGGCCCCCAATGGAGGAGCTAGAGAAAGTACCCAAGGAGCTGAGGGGGTCTGCAACCCTATAGGTGGAACAACAATATGAACTAACCAGTACCCCCAGAGCTCGTGTCTCTAGCTGCATATGTAGCAGAAGATGGCCTAATAGGCCATCATTGGGAAGAGAGACCCCTTGGTCTTGCAAACTTTATATGACCCAGTACAGGGGAAGGCCAGGACCAAGAAGTGGGAGTGGGTGGGTAGGGGAGGGGGGGAGGGTATAGGGAACTTTCGGGCTAGCATTTGAAATGTAAATGAAGTAAATACCTAATAAAAAAATTAAAAAAAAAAAAAGAATTTACCTTTCAGCTTAGGTGCCATGAAACCATTGGTTAAGTTACTCTCCCACCTGTAATCTTTTACAGAACAAACTTCTATGACTGAGGTGGATATGAACATCTAAATGTGTATTTACAGTAGATGCTATTAAAATGATACAGCTGGCACATTTCCAATCAGCACATCTGACATTAGGTCCCCATCCACCTTTCTGTCCATGATACACAACAGCGTACACTGCACAAAGCAGTTAGCAGTGACAGCCCGCACAGAGCTTCATCTAGGGTCATCCGACTCAGGCTACACTTTTCTATTATGAACAAGAACCTTTTAATACTTGAACATTTTATTTTAAGACAGTGTCTTCTTAAGTATACCACGTTGTTCTTGAAATCATGGCAACAGTCCTCCTGAGTTCCCGTCCCGAATACTATAGTTACAGACGTGGTCTTCACATGTATATGAAATTGATATTCCTATGGTGTTGAGACAGAAGCCTTTACCCATAATGACTGAAAAAACTGTAATACATGGAAGTCCCTTGTATTAAGAGAACATGTATTTAGTTATCTAATCTAGATAATCTAGATTTCTTTATATGTACAGTATTAAGCTTACATTTGATTCTGGACATGCCAATAATGCAATAGGAGTGGATAAAGTAATATAGTGACTACATATGTTCTTAGCATCCACGAGGCCCTGGATTCAATCTCCAAGCACCTATAACAGTAAATAAGTGCAAATAAATGTCCCAAGTATTTCTAAGACAGTTATCTAAGTTATATACAGGGAAACGTAAACTGATAATTCAAGACAATGAAGATAATCATACTGATATATGTGTTAGCCCAAGTTTTCCCATTTTGGGGTATATGTTACTAATTCTGCTAACATAATCTTCAGCTCCATTCTACAAATGTCATAATTTCATTATTTATACTTAAAGATATACCCACTGATGGAACAGTGGCATAAATGTTATGGAAGTCACCAATAATTTTCTGAATGAATCTAATACCAGTTTCTTTAGATAGAAGCCATGTCTGGCATGGTTAATGGAGCCAAGAACCTGTGGATAATTAGGTTATAGGCATTTGGAATGAAGCCAATACTACTATTCTGTTAAATGGATATACCCATAGGTCAGCATATCTGTCAACAATCATCAGAGAGGCTTCTCCTTGCAGTAGATGACAATTAATATAAACATTCCCAACTGGTCAATGTGCAGAGATGAGGATGGAGAAAGTAGATCTCAGAGGAGATAAGGAGGAACATGTGATCAGAATATATTACATGATATTATAAAAAAATTAATAAAATTTCAAAAAATATGTTTTATATATTCATTAATATTAAAATATGTTTAAAAACAAGCATTTCCCATAAAAGAAACAAATATTTAAATTAACACAACACATACATATTAAAAACATATACATAGAATATTTTCAGTAAAAATCACACATTTTAGGACTACACTAGATTTCAATCCTTATTCCCCATATCACATTGTCTTAGCAAAGGATGCAGCAACTTATAGGAGGCTCTAAATCAATATATCATCTATATATAAGCAATTACTTCATATTTAAAGTAGTAGATGCTTTAATATTACAAGACCTTAAGTAGGAATTTCCTAAGTTTAATGAAAAACAAACAAAAACCAGACAATTGCCCTTGGCTCTACCCTAGTCACATCTTTACCATTGGGCAGAAAGAAAACTCTTTTTGCTGAGATAGTTGCTCAGGCTCATTATCATGTGACTCTCTGGTTACTGGCTTATAAATGGTCATCTTTCCAGGCGCACACAGCTCTTCTCTCACCTCCACACTGGCCATGCTCACTATCATCATGCGGCAGCACTACTTCTTCTCAGCCTCCACTGCTTTCAGCATTAATGCTCTGTCTTTTCTGAATGCTGCATAAGCTGCTTATAACTCCATTATGCTATCAAACAGGCCCATGCAGAAAAGCTTCCTAAACTGTTATTCTCGCAATGAGCGTGCAGCTGGTTCTGCTTCAAAGGCACAGCCTTTCACCTGCAAATGGACCTGCTTCTACACTTACTACTCAATTCACTGTCTCTTATTTGTGTCTGCAAATCTTTAATTGCCTTTAATTAGAAAAAAAAGTAAATTCGGTGCTAATTCAGCACTTTAATCTTTCAAATACATTCCATCATAATTCTGTCTGGGATGAATACCAAGCTCTATTCGCTGTCTGATCTCTATAACAAAGATATATAATTTATTGTCCATTTATATAGACCACACCAATTAAGATACAATAGAAAAGAAGAGAGATAACAGTCAAAACATTTGAAAAGAAAAATTTGCAATCTAAATTTAATTACTCAAATGAATTATTGGAAGATGAGTTATTTGCAGCATGCCAAAAGCACTGACAAATAATATTTGCTAATCAACAGTAAAGACTTTTATCTTGCCTTCGACATTTTAGAATAATTTTCAACTGCTTCAAATACCTCCTCTCTTATTCAAAAGTCAAAAATACTTTATAATCTTTTCTTATACTACCACAAGTAAATATAAGGCCAAGACAATTTGTCATATAATTTCCAAACTGCCATATGAGCTGGAATACGACTCTTACTATATTGCATGTACCATATAGCTGCAGAAATTTCACTATGAAACCAAAACACAACAGTCTTTCACAGAGTATCTATGGAAAACTCGAGTGGCTACATCAGTAAACAATTTGCATTTTGATGTCTTAAAGATAAACCAACTTAGAAATACTAATAAAAATAATTAGAATAATAACCAAGTTGGTGAAGTTATAACATAATAAGAAGCAAGTAGAAACATTGATCTATGAAAATATACAAATTTAGCTGTTGTCGGTCACATAAAATGATACCATGTGCTTCCTAAAAGATAAAGGTAATATAATAGTAAAATTTGAAAAAGTTTTTTTTTTTTCAAAATTACACAGACATCTGGATTATAGCAAGCAACCCAGCAAACTAATCCCTAAGCATGTAAACTCAAGCCAAAACATTTAGATTAATGATATTGTAGAGATAATTACAACAATTTTCAGTGGTGGGCAGCACATACTGATAGCTATCATAGATTTCAAAGGCCGTCTACTAACACGATACAAATAAGTAAGCACTAAGATTTATGGTACTGAAAGAAAATAAAACAAAAATGGCAAAGCATGAAAAAATAAAATATTCCAGAAAAGTCCCGTAACTATAACAACCATATCTTCTAGCAAGTTTCTAAGTTAAGAATGTTTAAGCAGACAGGGCACCAACACTCAACATGCCAAAGTGGAGGCGGAAAGTTCATGACACCCCAGTCCTTCACACAACACTGCAGGTAACTGGAGGTGCTGAGGGCAGAAGACACTGCCTTCTTCACCAACTTCTCTTCCAGTAACAATGCTCAGACCTAAACACATGCATACAAGTAACATAACGTAGACTGAGCAGGTTACATTTAGAAATATATATGCACACACATATACATATGTGCATGTAATGACAATTAATTAAAAAGATTATAGATTTGAAAAACAGCAATGAGGGGGTTGCAGGGAGGAAAGAGAAGGAAGAAACATTGTAATTATAATCTAAAAGTAAGAAATTGAAGATATTTAAGCAAGTCTTTATTAAGTTCCTTCTGTAAACATCAGTATAGATGCAAATAAAGAATAAGAGCATCTGCTTTAAGAATATTAAAATTTAATAGATACAAACATATGAGAAATAAGAATACTCAATATGATTTTAAAACCTGATAAACATTACATTTCAGTAAATCTAATGTGACAGAAAAAAAAACAGAGAATAAATAAAAATCCCAAGAAAGAAAGAAAGAAAGAAAGGAAAGAAGAAATTCAATACTTATGAAAGAAAAAATGTAGTCCAAATATTACACAGCTGCAGAATAGGGAGCAAACTAATAAAGAACATTAACTTTAAATAAATATAAATTTAAGCTGGAAAATAAACCTTCAATTTACAGAAAAATATTAAATGTGTTTATCCAAATAAACATGTTGAGGAATATATATATATATATATATATATATATATATATATATATATATATATATAATCAAAATTTCAAAATCCCAGTTAAAAAAAGAATGAAAAACATAATTGAGCATTAGACAAAAGCTAGAAGGGATTTATGAATACTACTTTCAAACAAAAAGGTTCAGAAAATAAACAAATACAAAACTTTGTAAATACTTTTAAGTTACTAAAAGAGAAATGGGGAAACAAAAATAAGTATTAATTTGGACATATTAAGCAATAAAATGGATAGAAATGTATTGTAAAAATACATCATTATTTTAGGGCAATTTAATTTTCTTTCTCAAACAATGGATTATATATATATATATATATATATATATATATATATATATACACATATATACATATATATAACATAATAAGAGATATTAAAATCATAATTAGATGCTTAGTATTGTATCTAAATGTATGATAGTAGTTTTCTTTCAACAGCGGAGAGGATGTTAGCAAGATTGACTGCACAGAACAAAGTATCTAGCAAAACCTGATAATATAGAAAATGCTCCTTCCAGCTTTGTATGCAATTTCAGTTGTTACCAGCTTTAGCTGGACTATTATGTTTCATGTAAGTTTTTGAGCAATTAGAAACCACATCAATAGTAGATACAGAAAAGATAAAGACTTTATAGCATTAAAGAATCACCAAATTGCAAAGAAACAGCAAGGGAGGAAACAACTTAAAAATTAGAAACCAACAAAATGGCAAAAGTAATTCATGTTCTATTGACAATTATTTTAAATGTAAACAGATTAAATGTACCAATAAAGAAACAAATAGCTGAGCAGAATTTTAAAAGACACAATTAAATTCATTCAAGATGAGAATCACTTTAGATTTAATGATACATAGGCTGTGTCATTACAGAAACAGAAAAGATATTGAAGAGGGAGGGGAGAGGTGGGAGAGGGAAAGAGGGAGAGAGACAAGAGTAGAGAGACACAAAGAGACACACAGAGGGAGAGACAGAGAAAGAGAGAGAACACGAGAGCCAGCCAGCCAGCCAGCTAGGAAGCATAGAAATAACTAGGCTTACATCTGACCAAAGCAAACTATAAAAGCCTTGCTAAAAAAGTAACCATGCTATTATACATGAGTCAATTCAAGAAAGGGATATAGTAGTTATAAATGTTCCTTCGTCTTCAGAGGCTGGATCCAGGACCTTCAATAGATGTTCATATCCAGGAAAACTCAGATGCTGCCTACAAATGCTGTTAGCATGCAGCTAAAGTGCAGACCTCAAGGCGCCTTTCCATTTCTTATAGTCCCTAATGCAGTACAAAGCCTGCACAACGCTGCTTATTTACAAAATGGGTGACGATAAACAAACCCTCTTTATGTTAAGGTCAGAGATAATTTTTCTATTCTGAGCTTGTTGACACTATCACCTTTGAAACATGTGACTTTGTACGCACTAAACTTTAAAGTATGTACATATAAAACCATATATATATATATATATATATATATATATATATATATATATATGCATGCATATATTTGTATGTATGTGTGAGATAGATAGATAGGAGATAGTTAAATATAGTGGATAGTTAGATATAGTAGATAAATATAGATATAAATAAAGCTAGATATTGATACATGATAGATAGATGGAAGAATAATAGACAAACAAAATAAGAAACTCAAAAGATCACTATGAATATAAATAATTTATTGATAATACGCACCTTTTTATGGATAAATCATCAAGATAGAAATAGTTAACTTAGATAATACATCGCATAGATAAATGCAGATTGTCTAATTCATAGGAACAGATTACACAGTTTTGAGGGCATGCTTACATTTTCCAGGATGTATCACATGCTAGGGAATAACAATTTTTACCAGACACAAGGAAACTAAACTCAGTCAACATATCTTTTCTGCATATAATGGAATTACACATCAGCAAGTCACATGGGAAAATTGACAAATATGATGTGAAAGCAAATAACTGACTTAAATAATCACCAATTTTGGGACATGAAAATTAATGAATTAATTGTGTGCAGCAAAAGTAGGTGCCACAGTTTGAATGTCTTTTTTCAAAATTCCTGCTGAGATGTAATTCACAACCTAAATGTTGCTAATAATTAGAGTCACGCAGGTCATCAGAAGGGGACATAGCAGCGCTGGCGACTGCAAGAGCAGAGAGTCTGAGTTGACTTGGGCTTTCCTTAGGTTCGACGTCATACCTGATGGCATGTTAAGAAGCACCAAGGTGGCACATGTGACATGCTAGTCAGTGGGGAGCCTCCTGAACATTTCTTCTTCACATACTACTGGTTTTAGCTTAGTTTTGTTAAAGTTGCAAAAGGGCTGATATAGTATGGAATGATGTTTGAACTAATAACCACCTTCATTAAAAGGAATCATTTTAACTAAACAACCCCAAGTATCTCAAAAAATTATGTAAGTATAAATTAAGTGAAAAGTTAGTAGAATGAAGGAAATAATAAATACTAGATAGATGATATATGGACCTAAATACAATAGAAAAAACATAAACAAAGGAGAGTAGGGATTTTCTAGATTTAGGAAAGTGAACAAATACCAAAATGAGGGGAGGGGTATAAACTGAAACATAAAAGACTGTAATAGGCTATCATGGAAATTATATGCCAACAAACTGAATAACTAGAAGAAATGGAAGTATTTATACAAATATGGGTATATTCCTAGAAATAGTTTTTTAGGTCGTGGAACCAAGAAGGAATCAAATATAAATAGAAAACCTAAAGAGACAAATAACAAATAAAGATACTGAATCAGTAATCAGAAATTTCCTGACTAAAGGCATCATAGTACCAGATGCCGGTACAGATGAATTCTACCAGACATTTAGAAAAGAACCTTCTTCATAAACCCTTTCAAAATATCTTAAAAACAACATGTCATCTCCAAGATAGTTTAGCTTATATTCTGAGGCCAAGCAAAGACATTACAAAGCAAAAATTAATATCTCATATTCATAAGAAAACAGTTGCTCAGATCATCTACAAATTAGCAGAAGGTGAAATTTGACACTACACTCAAAATACCATTCGCACTGACCAAATTCCAACTGTTGAGGTTAAACTGCCAACTCACCTAGATTTGGAAGTACTATGAAAGTATACCTCTGTGTTTGTCTGTGAAGACATTTCCAACAACGTTTAGCTGAAGAGGGGATACCTATAATGAACTGTGTGGCCACAAACCATTGGCTGGGCTTTTTGCCTGAATAAGAGGAGACCTGAGCAGTGTTCACTTCTCTTTGCTTCTGCCTGTGGGAACGATGTGATCAGCTGCTTCTCAGCCCTTTCAGTATGCCTTCTTTCACATGCTAGACCACAGCCTGTGAACCGTGACTCAGAGTGGACCTTTCCTTCCTTAAGTTGCTTTTGTCAGATATTTTGTCCCAGAAGTGATGAGAGGAACTAACTGAAAATTGGTACCCGGAGAAGGGTTACGGCTGAGATGAATCAGATCCTTTGTTTTGGTGCCTTTGGAATCAATTTGTGGAAAGAATGTGAAAGTGTTTGGATCTGCGGGCAAGAAGTGCCCTATAATGCTGTGGTATAGCTTGTCTGACAATTCTTGGGGATAGCTCAGAGACTAGAATGCTAGCTAGCATAGAGTAGAGGTCCTGACCATGAAGTTTCTTCAACAAATACAATATCTGAAATGGAATAGAGGCCGATCAAGTTGCCCTCTGCCAAAGAATCTTACTTAACTCTGCCCACAGTCTGATAACGTGAGTCAACTGAGTTAAGAAGTAATATGTATACAACAACAATAAAGAGGAGGCCTTGAACTTTAACTAGAGCAGTGGGAGAAATAGGGAATTGGGGGGGGGGGAGAAAGGAAAGAAGTAATGAAGTAATCACAGTATAATCTCAAAAGGAAAAGGATCCAAAAGAGAGGAGATGGATTTCTTTGGTTCTTACCAAATTGAAGGACAGAAATGGGGGCATGCAAATCAAAAAGTGCAAAGCTGTGGCAGCTAGAGCTCTAACATGGCTACATTTAATAATATTGTGTCATGTTAAACAGAAAATTGATGAGTAGATTTAGGTGGGGTTATCCTATACAAAAGAGGCAATTATGGGGAATAATTGATATTTAAATAGGATTTTCTATAGCCTCATAACATTGATATGTGTATGTGTGTATATATAAATATACATACATTTCATATGGCTAATACAAAATACAAAAATTTATTCATTGGCCTATGCATTCTTATTTTTGTTTTATAATTTGTATGTTTTTGTAACTATTTAAATTTATGTAGTGCATGTTTTGGGAGTATTATAAAAATAAATGTGTATTATTTTTTAACAGTTATTTCACTAATTTTATCTGAATCCATTGAAACTTTTTTATTTTACAATTACTTAAAGAGGTTCTATTGCTTCCTTACACTTTTGTTTAACTATGAATGGGTAGAGGTAGGGAGAGGAGGGAGAGAGTGGTATGTTGATCCGAGGACATGGTTGTTCAGCTTCCGATTTCTACTTTATTACACTTAAAAAAAAATTGTTCCTAGGCTACCAATTCTCTACAATCTCAGGCTTTTCCTTGTGCATTGACTAGTGCATGAGTATTCTGTGAGCAAAGACTTTGTGTGCGGATAGAACAAAAGCATGTATTCAGGTGCAAGCTGCTTCCAGCTCCCCGGAGATGTGCTATCTTCTCCCTGGAGGGCCACCTTCCCTAAGGGCTCTCCCTACTCTCTGAGGGTTTGCTTGGAACCTGAGCTGACAAAGCCTTGCATCTTGTTTCTTGTAAGTCTTTACTCAGGACTCTTGGGAAGTTCCTTTTCTTTCTAAGCACAGTTCTACATGTGGAATGACATTTATATTTTATTCAGCTATTTTAATGAAGTGTTCTGAAAATACGAACCAGTGCCATTGTGGGGCAACAGAACTAAATATTTAGGTGACTATAAAGGGATAAATTATGAGATGGTAATATGTAAAATACTGTAAAAAAGTATCTATTTATAAAAATAACAATATAGATTTTGCTTTTGCTCAACTGATAAAATCCCCACAACACTTGAAAGAGCAAACACATGAAGTATGTCCTTTGCTAGGAAGCAGTTTTCCATTTGCTTTCCTCCTAAAGACCTTTAAGGTATTACTTTATTCTTGTTTTTCTGTGAGTCACATACATTATAGAAAATGGAGTCTTTAATCGACATATTGCCTGGTTTTTGGTTTCCATCTGCAGAAGCTCATTGCTTACCTATTTGCTTTCTGTACTGATCAACAGGAAGTTTTGTACTGGAAGAGTCTTTCCTACCCATCTTTGATCTCCAAAATACCTGCTAAAAAGAAAGACAACCATTAGAATGAAACACATTTTTAAAAAGTATCTTTAAAAAAAAAAAACCCAAAATTTCCTTAAAATCATTTTTAAATCAATGAGTAAAAATGATGCCAGCTTAACTTCAATTTAATATCTACAAAAGATGACAACACTCTTCAAATAAATTATCAGCTATACAATTACTAGTGATAAAATCTTATTCATTTATTCTTGGTCACATTAATTTTATCAAGAACTAAGCTCAGTTAAACCAGAATATTAGAGAAGTAGCTGTAAATGGCGAATTTCTTTGCAGTTACCCACTGTGTTACACTGAATAGAGGGGTTAAAGTATGGGAATTGGCTAGTTTGAATTTTGTTTTAAAATGCCTCACGAATGTGGCCACAGGGGATGTGTAATGCAGCAGCAGAGAACCCTGCTACTACTCTCACATTTGCAATATGTGAGAGTATGCACTCTATCTAATCTGCAAATCAGCGTTCACATTCTGTTTTTATTAAATTTGATTTTTGCACCAAAAACTATCCTCTTCTCACCAAATCTACACTCACTTAAAATAGTAGTTAAGTTCTTATTATGGGAATTGGAATGTATCATTTTCAAGCTTAAGTATGAAAACCTCGCGGGCACCACCATGTTTGCTCTCCCCCACCCAAAGCAATGGAATATAAATGAGCCTCAGACAAATTAGGAGTGGAGGAAGTAATTTTAATAACTTGTCATCCTTGAAAAAAAAGAATTAAATCCTCGTGTGGTATTTGTGGGCCGTATTTACTATAATCACAAATGTTCACGAACGCAATGCAAACACCTGTGTTCAGTTGTTCCTTGTTCCTTCTGGTATAGTTATGGGTGACAAACATGGTCAAGCAGGAAGTCACTTTAGGATTAAAACCACAAAGGTCTTTTTTTCTTTGATTATTATTGTTAATAAAATATACATGCATACATATATAAATACAGTCTGCCTTGTCTGCTAAGTGTGGCCTGAGTGTCCATGACTTCAGGACTGACTTCTTCATACTGGGTACCAATTAGGAACTGCATTCCTGGGAGAGGCTAACTCTCCCTTCCTGAGCAGTCATTTGCTGCCCATGTCTAGGGAAGGGAGGAAAGGAAGTAGAGAAGTTCTATAATTATGTTTTAATTAAAAATTAGTAAATAGAAATATATAAAGGCACAGGAGTTCTAAGATCTTGGGGTTTAAGAGGCTTGAAAAACTAATTTCTAAAAAACAGATTAGAAGAAAAAAACTGAAAAAATGTTGAAGATCAGTTTAAAAGTCAGTTAATATTTCTCATCTGAGAAGGCAGGGAGAGAGAAACGGAAAAGGGAGGGATAGAGAGACAGTACAGAGAATGTGAGAGAAAAAGGAGAAAAGAGAAGGAGGAGGGAGAGGGAGGGAGGGAGGGAGGGAGGGAGAGAGAGAGAGAGAGAGAGAGAGAGAGAGAGAGAGAGAGAGAGAGAGAGAGAGAAGATGGGAATTACCTTAAGAATAGACAAAAGGGCGATGGGATTATATTTAGGAAAGAAAACGTGATAAAATTACAGGCACATGAAACTTCCTGTAAGTGGTTATGAAGACTAGCAAAAATTGAGAAAACTATTTCCTAAGGAAGATACAATTTTAAGCACAGGATTGATTGAATGAAAGCAGGCCGTGGTCCTTATTCTCTGAAGGAGCTAAGAGAGTGCCATGGGAGGAGGAGACATCCAAAGGAGGCAGTCACAGACATGAACACACACAGGAGTTTCTCTAAAGTGATCATGATTTAGTTAGAAACAGAATCTCCCCATGGGTGATACTAGGAAGGGCATGGGTCGGCTGTAACTTTCATAGTCTGCAAACCTTAAGGCGCTCAGGACAGAATTTGAGATAGGACAATCTGTTGTAGTCTCTCAGGTTTGGACTGGATTAATAAAAGGGGAGCTCTTTCAGGCTCTAAATAAACAGAATTTTCCTAATGGGTTTTATCAGGGTTCTCAGAAACCAAGTACTTCGAAGTCTGTTCAAGTTAAACTACATTCTTTATGTATCCTCACAGAAAAAGCCAATGAGCATATCATTCAACACAGCAAAAGGACATAACTTCTACCCATGTATAAGAAAACTGAAAACTCATTTAAAAGCTTTTTTTCTTATAATAATAACCTTCAGGTTGATTGCATAACAATACCTAGGAATATAAAATATCTACTGATAAGAGAAAGTCAAATAAATTAAGTCTTTATTTCTAATAAAGGACAGATTTGTTACATCTAAGATGACACACACTTATAGTTTTCTAAATGAAACTGAGATATTACTAAACCCTATATAGTCTTACTTGTTATAAATCAAAACATTAAAAATAGTTCTGTCAAGACAAGCCATAAATAATGTCAATAGATATAATATATTCATATAGCAGTTCTATTTTGCATAGTGTTTGCATTTATTAATAGTAAAGTGGAGTCATTATTTTAATCTTAATTGTGTGGAGCTTGAAGACATATCCATTTCAAGAGAGAAGTTAGCTTGCATGAATAAAAACACAAGATAATAATATTTCTTCAATATAGTTTTGTTCCTTCATGGAATATGCTTAAGATAAACACACAAAGCACGGGAAATTACTAAGTCAGCGCACCAAATGGCTGTTCACACACAACCCTTCATCTTGGTCCCTATACTACCCTTGTATTCTCATCATTTAACAAAAGGAACACTTAAGAGATCAATGCTGTATTGATTAATTACTTGTAGTAATAAAAAACAGTATCTTAAACTGGACTTTATTAATTTCCAAATGTGCTTTTCATAATATTATGACAAAAAGGTTAACCAATCTAAATTGTTATAAGTGTCTGTAGGCTGTAAACAGAAAAAAATGTATTACTCATATAAACATACTATAAATAATATATATAACAATTTTATATAAATTATGAATATCTTAGGAAGCTTAAAGATCTATACAAAATACAAAAGCTAGCTTATAACTATTATTTCTAATCATTTTAGTGATTGCTAATAATACTTGATCAGAATTATAAAAATTCAACTTTCTTATTTTGTTTGAAATAATTATATTCTATTCTTTAAAGCCAAAACACAACATTTAACCAGATGATGAGTATAAAGCAATTAAAAGCCTATAACCCACTATGAGCATGACTAAATTTTGTTAGGCAAAACAAGCATAAAATAGTTTAATGTGCTTTGCTTTACTCATAAATGCTTTGACTCTATTGAAAATGACCTAAAGACATGCACGTTCATCTGTATAGCACAAAGTGTCAGTGTTTCAGACATCTAGAATCTATAAAATGTCCTGACTGTGTTTTGCTCTTCAAAGCTTTGCAGTAATCAACATTCATTTCTATTGCTTTGATGGCATGATAGCAAACTCCCAAGAAATCCAGAGAGACACTGCCATATACTGCCATGATTTCTAATAAGACAGCTATTTGCATATGAGATCAGCCACAATTTAAAATGTGTTGTGATAGATGTAGAAAGGGAATAACAGATTTATATTAGCGTGCACAATACCAAGATTGTATTCACAACTTAATTCCTTAGAGACTGCATCAGCGCCTTCTCTTATAAAGAGCACTGCATTCCCTGAGGAGGTAACTTGCTCTGAGACCCAGCTCAACTAAAATATGGATTAATAAGCTGCTATTTATTATTTATGAATTTTGCTGTAGGAATGATTTCAGATTAAATCATCAGAGAACTTTTTATCCTTCTTTAAACTTGATAACATATTTAAAAAAGAATAAATGCCAATGTTATTCAAATCATAGATCACATATTAAAATAATTCATAATTAAATTTGTTAGTTAATTAAAATTTTACACTCTAGAAGTTTTAAGAATGAAGATGTCATTACTGTTTATATATGGTTTCCTAACTTGAATTAAATAGAAATTTGTATTATATGTAGGTTCAAACATATTTTGGGTCATTTACTTGAACTGGAGATAAGGTTTAGTGATTAAGTGATCATATTCATGTGGCAGAGGACCATATTCAGGGGGACATAGGACTGAGACATGAAGATCCATAGGGGGACAAAGGACTGAACAGGTCTTACCAGAAAGGGAGTAAGAGAAAAAGGAATGTATCCTGTCCTGAATTTTATCTCAAGCCTACACAGAACCCTGGTACCTTACATGACTTATCTAGGGGCTAGGCGGAATGGGGAAATCCAATTCTTCTGAGAAAGGTGAGCTAGATAGAAGTCAGCCACACAGAGGAAAGTCTCCAGTCTCAAGGGGCAGGGACACTGTTCACCAAGCAGGACTAGAGGCTCTAGGTCAGCAATTGTCAAAATATCTGTTCATCAGTTGTGTATTATCCATAGAGAGGCAAGTTCCCAGGCCCTCCCCCATCCCTGCTAGATCAGAATCCCAGAAACAAAGACTTAGAGAGAGTCAGTGCTGTTTTGCTTTTAGATTTCCCAAGTAATATTTGTCAGCATCAAACCCATTGACCACTGCTTAGTCTTTATCAGACACACAGAAATACTTCTCCATGTGATCATGAGCGTAGTATGATGCTTGACAGCAGGCTGTGACATCCTTCAGCCTTCTGGGTGGGTGACAGCCTGCTTCTGCAGCATGACTAGATTGTTGAGGCTTTTAGTTTTGATAGGCTTTCTGAATGCAGCAAGAACTCATCAAACAAACCATGCAGTGAGGAAGCCAAATTCAATATATATATATTTACTACCATTCCATAGGCTGGGAATTTCGAAGCTAATAAACTTAAGAGATAATAAGGAACTTTCAAAGGTAATCCGCCAAGCAAACAGGAAACACACACATATACATAAAATAATACCTGTGAGCTGGCTATTTGGAACTGAGAGTCAGCCTAGAAATGTTTGTGAGGCAGAGAAACTGATATTAGCAATGATTCTCAACTTCAAGAATGGTTTATCAAAATACAGATTCCAAGGCCTCATCTTCTCCATAAAGAATACTCAGCAAGGCCGGGAGTGGTGGCACACGCCTTTAATCCCAGCACTTGGGAGGAAGAGGCAGGCAGATTTCTGAGTTAGAGGCCAACCTGGTCTACAAAGTGAGTTCCAGAACAGCCAGAGCTATACAGAGAAACCCTGTCTCGAAAAACAAAACAAAACAACAACAAAAAAAGAATACTTAGCAAGGATTGGAGAGAGCTAAGTACATTCGACAAACACCTACTCCTTACCAGAGTTTTCAAACGTAAGTGGTCATGCAGAATATTGTGCTAGACAGATGGCACACCACTAACAGAAATAAGTAACACAGGAGAAGGACACAAGGGCTAGGTGTCACAGTGGGGAATGTGACAAAGCCAACTGATAAAATGTATGTAACTGCTGTGGGAAAGCAACTGACTTGGTTTCCCTAAAACCTAACAGAATTGTTGCTTCAGACATAATTGTACCAGAAGTCCTTCAGCATCCACCAAAAGATATCCACAAATATTTTGCTTACTTTTCTCTTTGGTGCCTTTTAATGCACAGACTGTTGTGACATACTTGAAAACAACGCATTAAATTTATACTGCCCCAAATTATCAGAAAGTTGCCTTCTGTATGCCGTTAATAACATTCTTCATTCAGAGAGGTTAATGTGACATTAGCTGGGACCCATAGAATAATTTTTATAATTCTAAATGTTGCCCAAATATAGGAGGAGTAGGCACCACAAATCTGAGGTGCCATATAAGAGAGACCATCTCTAATGAGTGACCATTTTCCAAAACATGAAAGTAACTGTCACAACTAAAAAACCAAAGTTTTTTAAGCAAAGTTTTATTAGAGAAAACAAAAACTAAGCTTCAATTAACTTCTTATTTCCAAAGAAGATGCATTATTTAAATACAAATTGTCTATGTGACTCATATTAATTTGTGGTCATTAAATGAAAGCCATTAATTAGGCTGGGGAAAGTATTCAGTAAGAGTGCTTGTAAAGCAGGCAGTCCTAAATTCTAGTTTCCAACACAACCAAGAAGCCAAGCATGGCCACACGAGTCTGTAACCCACAGCATGGGACATAGAAGCAGACAGATCCCAAGAGATTGCTAGCCTGCCATCCTAACTGAAATTGCAACCTACAGATTTAGGAAAAACCCTGCCTCAAAATTAAGGTGAAGAATGGTAGAAAAAGACCCTTGATAGTCTCTGGTCCTCATCAGATGTGCTGCTGGAAGGGGGCGTGTGTAGGGACACCTGTGCTCATATACCCTCCTCAAACATACATATAATATGCTTTCAAAGGTGTATAGAGACCTAACAAAAGGAATTCTGGAATTTAAAAAAAGTGGAAAAAATGTAATCAAATTACACTCTCTTTTAAACAAAGTTACATTTCACATAAGTTTTTCTTTTGAACAAGTTTCTAAAGGGGACTACAGAAATGGCTCAGTGGTTAGGAACATTGTCTGCTATTCCAATGACTAGAATTAAAGTCCTAGAACCACACAGAAGCTCACAGTCACCTATAACTCTAGTTCCTGGGTCACAAACCCTTTCCTAGCCTTCTCCAGCATCAGCATTAAGCATCTACAGGCATACATGCAGTCAAATACATATTTGAAAACATAATTCATATATATATATATTTTTAGTGCTAATGGTCCTAGTAATATAAAACCAAAAATAAAAATGTATGTCTTGGTTTTGCTGTAGTGCTGAAGGAAGAAGGCACACAGTTTAAAATGTAAAATAGACAAACTTATACAATTATCTTATAAAATCAATGCGGTAAATAATTTGGATCACTGTATATAAATGCTTAGTGAGTCAAAGAGAATGAGAAGCAAGACTGTACATTGCAATAGTCAAGGATATTGTTGTGGTTTGACTGAGGCCCCCATAGGTCCATCCATTTGAATACTCAGTTTCCAGTTGGTGAACTATTTGGGAAGGATTAGGAAGTGGGCTTGTTAGGGAGGTGTCTTACTGGGTATAGGCTTTGAGTTTTCAAAAGGCCACTCCACTTCCACTTAGCTCTCTGCTTCATGCTTGTAGATCATGAAGTATTCTCTTAATTCTTACTGCAGAGCCGTGTCAGACTACTTGTTGACCCACCATAATGGTCATTGACTTAAAAACTATGAACTCCCAAAGTAAATGTTTTCTTCCATAAGTTCCTCTGGTCATAATGTCTATTCATATCAATAGAAAAGTAACTAAAGTAGATACTAATGTTAAGTAAGGCAGAGTAATATCCACCCTGACTAATAAATAACACAGTACAAATTGTTTGCTCTAACGAGATAAAGAGTAATTGAAACCAGAGCTATATCTACACCCTCAAAGCTTGAGTTCCCCATATGTATCCTCCTTTTAAATTTCCTTAAAAGATTTATATGAAAATGAAGATTGTCTAAATTATTATGTAGATAATGACATCCTCACTTTATTCAGCAGGGACCAAATGCTGGTTCCAAAGGAGAAAGGAAAGTAATAAGCCATAGACATGGCCATCTCAGATGATATTTTCTCTTTTTCCATAATCCCTGAGTATGCAGAGGTGATGGTAAGTGGTATTGTAATTTGACAAAGGTTCACATCATCTGAGAGATAATCTCTGGGCATGCTTGCGGGGGTGGGTTGATAGTATTGTGAAGAAATAGTCAGCAGAATACGAGTAAGTCAGTGTTCATTCCAGATTGTGGGTTGATGGGGCCAATTGTCTGAGGCATCTGTTCCTTTACTTTGCCCACTGTGAAGAACCACAATCTACAACTAGCAGCCAAAGTGGGCTACCTCACTTCAACTGCTTGTCTTCGAAGCTCACAGCCAACCATTAGACGGAGCGTGGAGTCCCCAAAGGAGTTAGAGAAAGAACTGAAAGAGATGAAGTGGTTTTCAACCCCATAGGAAGAACAACAATATTAACCAGCCAGAAACCCAAAGCTCCCAGGGACTAAACCACCAACCACAGAGTACACATGGAATGACCAATAATGGTTCCAGATGCATATGTAGCAGAGGATGGCCCTTGGTCCTCTGAAGGCTTGATGCCCCTGTGTAGGGGAATACCAGGGTGGTGAGGTGGGAGTGGTGGGACATCCTCATAGAAGCAGGGGGACGTGGTATGGGAGAGGAGAATTGCAGAGGGGAAACTGGAAAAGGGAATAACATTTGAAATGTAAATAAATAAAATATTCAATAAAAAAAGAAAAGAAAAGAAAAGAAAAGAAAAGAAAAGAAAAGAAAAGAAAAGAAAAAAGAAAAAAGCATGTATCTCACAGTCTCTAGAAGAGCTTGGATATACCATATTACCCATTTTGTTCCTTGTATAACTTTTAAAACTATCTATAATTTGATCTTGCAATTTATTTTCTATGCAAAGTTTTGGCAGTAAAAGGCTCAGTTATTAAGGGTCTGATTTAGAAAGATAGGGGAAAATGAGCACTTGACTATTATATAAGATATAAAGACTGTCATAAGTATATTCTTATCTATTAGTTCCAGAAAAATAATCCTATAAACAGAAACCTATAGAAAGACCAACCATACAATTTACCTTATAAGTAAGCCACTTTCAAGACTGAAAGGGGGCTCCATTATATCAAGACAAGCAAAAAGACCTGGCCATTTCAGGACATCTAGAGACATCCTTGCATCATCACTGTGAACTAAGAATTTTCATCTTTATATTCATAATAATCTACAATAATCTTCAAAAATGTGTCAACTTCATCTTGCTTCTCAAGAAATTTGAAGCTACGAGTCCAGAATCTACTTGTACTGAATTAAAATTTGACAGCTGCCAAGTGAGGCTGATTTAATTTCCTCCGCCTACATTTATTAGGTGGAAATGAACACATAATATTCTCTTTTTCATTTACATGTTTATCAGTATACAGTCACAGAAGACTGTTTTATTCACCCAGTTAGAGTTCATTTTTATTATCTTGATGGTCATATTGCCCAGTGTCAGATTCTTCCTTCAAGGTGGGTTGTGTCCAGATGAGAAATTGTCATCCTTTTTAAAGCACTTCCATATTTGTTATCCTAGAAGCTGCCACTTTCTAAGGGGCCCAGTTCCCTTTTATCAATATTTTGTGTGAAGTTGACATAAGATACATGCTTATGTCCAGTTAAGGCATCAAACGCCAGGCTTAAACGGACAGTTCAGATGGTAGTTACTTTGTTCACTGGATAAAGTGCTTCACAACAGACACTCAATAGTTAAAGGGATAAAGGGTTTACTTTGGCTCATGGGTTAAAATAATACAGTGCATCATGGCTAAAGCATGGAAATGGGAACAAGAGGGGTGGGATCACATGGCATAGTCAATAAAACATCTGACCAGAACCAGAAGGCTAAAACCCATGGGCCCATCCTCAGAGACCTACTTTGTACTAAATCCTCTTTTAAGTGTACTAGCTGTGGCACTGTTAAGAGCTCCATGGTACTGGAAGGTATTCTGCATGCTACCAAAGAAGAAATGTAAACACCAGCCTAGCCATAAGCCCTTTGGTCTACAATGGACAATTGTCTACAAGATTTTCTAGAGCAATGGTGGCATAAAGCTTGAGGGAGTAGCTGACCCATATCTTATTTGATTAACATTCCCAACATTGCTCAGGTAGCCCTGAACTCAACACCAGACAGGCAATAGGCTTAGAAGGCAACAAAACGACTCCTAATGACACTCTGCTACACTCATAGACCAGGGAGCTGCTCGGTTGTCATCAGCAAAGCTTCCTCCTACAGTAGATGGGAATCAATACAGACACCCACATTGGACAATGTGAGAAAGCCCGGAGTTACCAGTCCTATATGGGATGTCTCCCTCAAGGCCCAGGGGACCCTGGAGAAGAGCATGTAGAAAGATTTTAAGAGTCAGAGGGATGGAGGATGCCAAGGAAATAAGGCCTTCTAAACACAGAAGGACCAATGTAAATATGAATGCACAGAGCCTTGCACAGGTCTGGGCCTGATGGGCTTTCAGTGCAAAGAGTGGAAGTGGACACAAATCCCCCATCCCTAGCCCAGAAACTATTTCCAAGTGATTATCACTGGCAAGTGAAAAACTAACTTTACTTTTCTCTAACAATGTCTCACTTTGCATACAAACAACCCTTAAGGCCAGGCCTCATGCCCAGCAATAGATGGTCAACAGAAAACAAACTTAATGGTAATAATGGAAGGATTGTGCTGTTCTTGCTGCTGCTGCTGCTGCTGCTGCTGCTGCTGCTGCTGCTGCTGCTGCTGATGATGATGATGATATATTGTTTTGTCACATAATGCTTTGCCTGTTCTTGTTGCTTTTTCTATTTCTTATCCTACAGGTATTCCACTTATATATTATGGTTTCTGAGTTTTGTGTCTTTAAGGATGTCAATGGGTACCAATATGCTTGTCTCTACATCTATATGTGTTTCTTATATTTTTCCTTGGCTCTTTGTTTTTATGTTTGTTGGTTCTTTCCTATTCAAGTTTGTTGTCTTTTTATTTTATTTTACCTTATTGTTTTATTTTTTAAAAATATGCCTACTTGTTTTATAATGACAAAGACCAAGAAGGATATGGCTTTGTATTGGTGGTAAGGAGGTGTATCTGAGAGGAGGTGGGATGAGTATAACCAGGATATATTGTATAAAAATCTATTTTCAATAAAACTATGAATTTAATAATTATATGGTATGAACATAAGTATAAATTAGAAAGTACATATAACAAATTACAAAAAATCAAGATGTTTATTGCGAATTATGAGTATATCTATCATAATCTAAGATCCTTATAACATGATTTTCATACTTTTGACTAGAAAGAAATATATAGATGAGCTTATACACTGAGCTTTTCATATTTATTTTTAATGACAGCAGTAACTGTTCATTGCTAGTCATTTCGATGTATATCATCTACTTCAGATTATCAGGCCTCCAAATGTCAGAACACTATTCTAGAAAAAGACAGCCAGGGTTACTCTGAATGTATAGAAAATACAGATGTGTCTTTTTCCTATCTCTGCATTTCTAACAACTTCAGGAACAATAAACTGAAATAGAAACTTAGAGTTATGTTCATGGAAAATTTCCAAAAGACCTTCACTGTTTGTTCTTTGACAAATGTGGAATAATGTATGAACACCCAGACTAGAAGGTTGAAGGCCTTAGTTTTTTCTGTTCAATAAAAGAATATATGGCCCTACAAATTTTCTTAATAAAATATTCCTAATCTCATTTGTACAATTTTTAAACATAACATGCATGAATCCATGACTAGCCTGAGAATTATTATTTTAATGCCTAAAACCATATTTTTGCATATTAGAATAGTCTAATAATACTAATATTATAATATACATTTCCTAAAACAAATGGAAGATATGAAGTAAAGATAATCTAAGTGTTGAGGGGGAATCAAGTAGCTCAAATGAGCCATAGCATGTCCTCTGTGGTTACTTAGTCTCTCATAACTTGGTAATTCTGCATTACTTATTTAAGAACAGCTTTATTAGTAAGTAGGTGTCAAAAGTGTAAAACTAGTATGCATTCAATTGGACAGAAGTTACATTAAAAGTATTCATTATATGAATGTCCCATGTGATATCACCATTACCAGTTCACTAATGTAAGAATTTCTCAAAGTGGTAGTTTTCAAACAGATTGCAATATTAAATTTTATATTTACAAACCATGAGGCAAATTACACTTAAAAGCTACCAAATTATACTAGAAAATGCAATAATGAATACTGAGCTCATAATACTGGGAAAATAATATGGAAAAATTAACAAGGTGAAGCACTGTGATATCACTAATATAACTGTACTAGAAAGTAAGAAAAAAGAATAATAAAACTCATAATTAAATTATTGTGGAAGTACATCATAGAGAAAAAGGTCTAATCAGATAAAGTACATGAGCAAGAACATTGGAAAGTCTACTTTGTCATCAGTTTCTAGCCTCCATTTCTTACTCTAACCTTTATATTTTATCAAAGGTACAGTATACTTTCACTTAAGGTGATGTCAAAGAATTGATTCATAGTGATACTGAACATTTTTGAACTATCCAATTTTAAAAATAGAAATAAGACAGTTCTCAGAAAGGAAAATATGGCAAATATATATTTGAAATATAATATCCAGATGAAAATGACATCAAATTTTAGCCATTTTGAGAAACATAGATGCTAATCTGCAAAATGTCTAAAAATTATGGCTGAAACAACCAGGAATTTATGTAAATGGTAATTTTGTGAAAATAAGCCTTATACACTAGAATACAAACACACACACACACACACACACACACATACAAACACACACACACACACACACATATATAGTTATAATTAGTTAGAGGCTAACTTTAAAAAGAAATGAGGCTAAAATTTTAAGAAAACAAACTTAGACAAACCAAAGAGTTAAAAAATGAACTATAAAAAAACACATCAGAAGTATGATCTCTCAAATTACAGGTAATAAAACACTAAGTTAAAAAGCAGTTTAAAAATGTTAGGAAACAACATTTCAAAGAGATGATTAAAACAGACAAAAAAAAGGAAATTCTTTGAAAACATAAGAAACTAGACTGCCAATGTAATCCACTACATAAACTCAAAGACAAAAACCACATGATCATCTCGTTAGACACTGAGAAAGCATTTGACAAAATCCAACACCCATTCATGATAAAAGGCTTGGAAAGATTGGGAATTCAAGGCCCCTACCTAAACATAATAAAAGCAATCTACAGCAAACCAGTAGCCAACATCAAATTAAATGGAGAGAAACTAGAAGCAATCCCACTAAAATCTGGGACTAGGCAAGGCTGCCCACTTTCTCGCTACCTATTCAATATAGTACTTGAAGTCCTAGCCAGAGCAATCCGACAACAAAAGGAGATCAAGGGGATACAAATTGATAAGGAAGAAATCAAAATATC
>NC_034611.1:21911797-21946576 GCF_900095145.1 Mus pahari | reverse complement strand
GCTATGGGATGGAACACAGGGCCCCCAATGGAGGAGCTAGAGAAAGTACCCAAGGAACTGTATGGGGATGCAACCCTGTAGGTGGAACAACAATATGAACTAACCAGTACCCCCTGAGCTTGTGTCTCTAGCTGCATATGTAACTAATCGGCCATCATTGCAAAGAGAGGCCCCTTGGTCTTGTAAACTTTATATGACCCAGCACAGGGGAAGGCCAGGGCCAAGTAGTGGGAGTGGGTGGGTAGGGGAGCAGTGGCGGGGAGGGGTATAGGGAACTTTCTGGATAGCATTTGAAATGCAATAAAGAAAATAATAATAATAATAATAATAATAATAATAATAATAAAGAAACTAGACTGCATTTATTCTTATAATGTGCTCATTCTGATTTTATTTCAAAAGTGTTTTAGCCCCAAGTCATAAGTTTGGAAATGCTGTTGCTGTCTGTGTGTTTCAAAACCACTTATTTCATATTTAATAGGTTTTTCTAACGATTATCTTCACTTGAGTGCATAGTAGACCATACCTATAAAATTAGTTAGTCTTGCCTATTTTATTTTCTATGTATATGTATACAATGGTATAAAGGCTTAGGACTAGGCTTGGGTTCTGTCCCTAGAATTCCAAAAACAAAGATAAACAAACAGAACTGTACAAAATATGGTTAGTAAAGTTGACATAAACTTTACAATGAATGGAATACTTGTTGAATTAAAAGCTTGGTATGGTCAGGGTTATCTTAGAGACTCTCAAAACAATGTGAACAACTGCTATTTTCCTTGATTAACCCCCAGATTTAGAGTAAGCCCTTAGTGCTAAAGATTCCACACTTTAGAGACAGAACTTGGAAGAATCTTGCTGGCACTTAACCTGGAAGGCTAAATCCTGGGAACTATGTCTAACAATACCCAGAGATGTTATGCAAGATACCAAGGGCAGAAAATATTCAATAGACAGAACTAGCTATAAAGTCTATAGACCACAGCAATGACCAGCCCAGCAAGGCTCTCCTATTTGTATAATAGTCCCTTGTTTATTTGGAGGGTTCATGCCTGGTACTGTAGATTCAGCCAACTATGCATGGCTGGAGAGGTCCTGGTATAGAGGAATTGTAATTCAACACCATGGCTGTTCTGGCAAGAAATCATATCCAAAGATCTGCTAGGTCTATAAAATCTAAGCAGAATGCAGACACACCCTGGATTATAGAATATTCTAGCTGGATATACCTTTAATCCCTAGCACTGAAGGTAAAGTTAGAATATAGAAGGAAGCAGCTGTGCCTGAAAGTGATTAGTTGGGGGGCAGACAAAGTAATGAACACAAGGAAGATTTGACAGAATGAGTTAGAGAATAGATATGCTCAACTCACAGGAGAACAGCACACACAAAAATAGGCTATTTAAGAGAAGCTAGAGCAGAAAAGGTGTGTGGTATACATATAGCAATTATTGGGACAGTTTAACAGAGACAGGTTTTAGAGAGAATAACCTTGACACAGGTGAAAACAGAATGAGCCAGAAGATGAGAAGCTAGAAGACTATACTGCCAAAGTTAGTATGGATCCAACAGAGCAATTCAGTCAGAAGCTGAGAAAAGCCAGATTGAATCAGTCATTCTGGAATATTAGATTGTATGGAAGCTAGAAGCTTCCAGGCCTAGGCTCTTACTAGTTAGATGGGAAAATAAAATGTTCTGGGTTCAGGGCAAGCCATGTACTGGAACAGTTTAGGTATGGCTCTCATATCACCCCTTTATCTGAAGAAATAAAAGCCACATTTACAATTACATCCTGGATTCTAGAGGTAAAAATACTACTGCTACTTTCCAAATCCAGCATGATTTCTGACTGCATTCTAAATGTGTATCCTTACATCCACATACAGGTAGAGCTTTCACGCCTCATCAAAAAATATTTTGTTTGTTTGCTTGGTTGGTTTGGTCTTATTGTTGTTGTTTGTTTTAGACAGCAAATAGAGACTACTAAAGAAATCTACAACTGGTCAAAAATGCAGAGAACACTGATAATAAGCTGCCCAACTCCACCTGATACATCTGCAATCCAGCCCCTACCTCTAAAGCTCACAAAATATCATCTAACATCAAAATATCGGAAAGATTGTAAAAGTGAGATGCAAGACTGCATCATTTAGATATGACAAGAAAGCTACACCCTTGAAATCTCAACCAAAGGTTGCTTAATCAAGACTAGCGCAATGACTCCAGTTGACATGCCAATTCGGATGGAAAGAAGTCCCACTCATCGGTGAATAGCTAGATGTATGCACTGAATGACCACTGGGAGAATCCAGGGGTGAGTCCCCTGATAGATTATGCAATAGCAAATGGTTAACCCTAAACACGTACACATATGGACAACACTAAATAGACTCAATGGATGCCATATTAAATATCTATATGTGTGCATATATGCCACATATCATATAATAGGCTTTGTATATATACAGTATAAATATATTTGTTATATATTATAAATAGATTGTGATATATAACATAATAATTAAGTCATGGATTTGAATGAGACTTGGGGTACCAGAGAGACACCGAGGGGAGGGGGAAAGGAATGGAAGTAATGTTCACGTAGAAAATTTTTTAAAATTAAAATTCTCTTCTTAAAAACTCACTGCTATGTGTTGTCTACATTATGTGTAGTTTACTTGCCTCCTCATCCTCACTTTGTACATTTGTAAATCCCGTAGCTATGAGGAGATTCTGTGGCTATGCTATGTGTAAATAGCACAAGGCATATCAAGCGCCAATGAAGTTCCCACATGAGATGATGTTAAAAGACGGATATTATCCTTGTGGGATTGATCCAGTCCCATCAACATATTAAATCTTGGTCAAAGAGTCAGTTATAGAAATTTAAAAGTCCAAGTAAATATGAGAAAGTCTCCATCGCTAGCCAGGTCAGTGATGATCCAATCTACCAAAAAGGCAAATGTCTGACATCTGCGCTGGGCTGTGTGGGATATTTGCAAAAGAGATTATCAGTAGTTTGCTATTTGCCTCAGTAAACTAACAGAATAACAATAGCTAATGTTCAAAAATGAGAAGCTGCAAGCACAGGAATTCAAAATGTTTTCTGAATAAAAAAGGAAAAGTAATTTACACATTTAAAAACAAAAGTGATGCTTATAAAATAATTTTAATACTAAAGCCAAATTATATCATAATATTAGTCATCATGAAATACAATCTGGGTCTCATGGAATAAAGGCTCCATCCCATGAAACCAATTCTATTAATATAGTTCATAAGTATATTTAATTTCAATCTTTTATATGCTGTTACTTCTATAGTGATAAGACATAGTATCTGTCCAGCCTTGGCATTTAATAAAAGAATGTGCTTTACAAAATGCAGTATCACTCAGCTGTTTAAAAAGGACATCCTGAAATCTTCAGGCAAATGAGTAGAACTGAAAAATTCATCCTGAGTGGGCTACCCAGAAAGACAAATACGGTATATATTCCTTATAGTGAACATTAGTCATTAAGTAAGTGATAACCAAGCTATAGTCCATAGACCCAGAGAAGTTAGGTAAAGAGGAGTGTACAGGGGAGATCATGGATCTCCCTTATAAGGGGAAATTGAGTAGATTTTACAGGTAGACTGGGGTGGGTGGGGACTGGAAGAGGTGGGGAGGTCAGGCTGTGAGGTAGGAAGTGGAGAAAGATGGCTGGAATTGGAGGATGTTTTGGTGATGATGTGGAAAACTTAAAATAGTGGAAACTTCCTAGAATATATGACGGCAATTCTAATAAAGATTCCTAGTAATTGAGGATATGGAGTTTCAATGGCTTTTTCTTGTGATCTGGTGAGGATTCCAGGGGTGGGACTGGGTTTCATTCAATTGAACTGTTGACCAAGAAGTTCCCATTTAAATCCCCAAACAACCCAGGATTTTGCTAAGATAAATGGTTTCCTTTCAAAAACTAATAATAGTGGCCCCATTCCCAAGGATAACACCCACATATCTCACTGAACATGAAAAAGTTGAGCCCTTACCCCTACATTCTACTATATTTGTTATGGGAAGGTACACTGTAGGATACCAAAAAAGAAACCTGGAAAACAAGCCAGCCACATAACCTTTGACCTAAAACCCGTCCTGCTTCCAAAATATATATAAAGGCAATGGTATTATCTGGCTTTGCAATTTTGAAAATTTCATTTAAAATTTTCTAATCTCACGAAATAAATACTTATACAGGTGAAGAATACTATCTGTTCAATACGGAATCACAGGAAAGGAAGAGCAGAGCACAGCAGACAAACAATTCACTCACGCGGACTTGGATTCTTCTCTTTCTGCTTGAAACCATGAACCTTTTATAGAAGAACGAGAGCATCATCTAAGATATAGAACTGCCTGAACTGACCAACCAAGCTACTCAAGGTCTGACTACAGAGATAAGGAGTGACCCTTCCCTTCCTGAGCTGAGGACTGATGTTGGCAGGGTTTATCCATCACAATGAAATGTCTCAGGAGACAATGAAACTATGCCTTCTAGATATTATTGGTTTTGCAGATTTAAGTAATATCCTGACTTGCAGGATTTCCAAATGAGTAGTGAAACTGACTGGTGCCAGAGAAGGGACAGAAAATTTTAAGTAAAATCTCAAGTTTGAAAATTAAAAAGGCAAAATGAATTTTAGTCATTCTCACAACTTGTATAATCATTCATACTCTGAAAAGTAATCCCTACATAAGTAGTGGAATATACTTTCATTTGAGAAGCACATAGCTATATGCATCAATAATCCACATATGTTTTCACATCATATTAGTTACAAAGCCATTCTTCATGTAATAGTATATATGTATTGGTATATATACATTTCTATGCTCATAGATAATATGCATATGTAGGCATGGAAATTCAGTCTTTAATGACATGTGCCCATTGAAACAGCCCTGTGTATTGTTAGGGTATAAAATACAGTTAATTCTCAACCAAATTATAAACAATGGTATCTAGGGTTTGTCCAAAGATAAAACAGTATCATTTATAATTAAAAAATAAGAACAAACAGCAAAGATAAAGAGAAATATACTTATTTTAAGAAACTCTAAAGAGAAACAAAGTTAATTTCCCAGTGGAAAAGATGGTTTGTTAATGATATAATCTAACTCTGAAAAAGTCCACACCATTTCCTAGAATGCTTTGATGATATATGTAGAAAATGATGAGGAAATTATTTCTCAAGTGTGATGTATCGAGGAAATAGACCAGAGAAACAAAAAGAGTAATATCACAGCACACAAACAGAGAATTCACATTTAGACAGAAATCTCACAGTTTACATCGCATTCATGTTTAAAATTAAACAGCACTTTTTCACATTTTGAAAATTTACCCCTTAAATGCGGAAAGAACAGCAAGCCAGGACTTTAATATAATATTTTTCCAACCTGGAACAGCTGCAAAAAAAAAAAAATCTTGCTGTAGATAAGTTTGGTTATAAATATCAACATTCTCTTTAAATAAGGGAGTCCAGTTTTCATACCATCTGCCTCTTTCTAAAGATGGAAAACCATAAAAATCATAAACCAGGACATTCCTTTCAAATAAAGCATATAAAAATGAATGTAGTAAAAAGTCTGTGGATTATCCCCAACCATAGTCTTTATACTTCCTTTCACAGCTCAGATCACAAAAACAAACAAAATAGATTTCATGAAAATAAATAATTCTTATTCCATGAAAAAAATTACATAAATCAGCCAAGGGAAAAGCTACCTTCCAAGTTCTCCCTGTGCTGGTCACTACTACCACCTCTGGTTAGACCATTTACCTTTACTATAGCAGATTAATTTTTCATTTTGCTTCACTTTTCTTACTGCTACCTTTTCCAAAGTTACCAGAGTTCATTTCAAAAACTTGCATGTTATCTAACATAGCACAAAAATAAAGTCCCCAACAGGGACTTTCTAGTAACACAGACTCTGTCCCAGGCAGGAAACCTTCCTTTACTTCTCGTAGCACAGTACTTTTTTCTTTTTTTTCTTTTTTTTTTTAACTTAAAGATAGACTTTTACACATCATATATCTTGATTATTGTTTACTCTCCCTCTACATTTCCTTCCCATGCCCCATCCCATCTGGACCTACCCTCTTTCTGTCTCTCATTAGAGAAGAAACAGGCTTCTAAGGGAGAATAATAAAATATAATAAGAGAAAGCAAAACCAAACACATCAAAGTAGGATAGAGAAACAAACAGAAGGAAATGAACCCAAGGAAAGGCACAAGAAACATAGAAGCAGAAACCCATTTGCCTCAAGAATAGCATAGAAACACAAAACCAGAAGCCATACTATATACACAGGGGACCTGGAGGGTGAAAGAGAGAGAGAGAGAAAGTAAACTTACAAACAAACAAACAATTATGAAATTTAAAAGAAAAAGCCCTTATATGGCATTATAAGACAAGGATCCTCCAAAGAGGCTGTTGCGTTCATTTTCTGTGGTCCATCTTGTGCTGGGCACGTGGCCTATCCTTAAGAACAGAACTAGATAAAACAGGAACCTGGCATAAAAGCAAAGACTACTGTTCTACTAAAGTAACACGGCAAGAGATGACTGCTAATGACATTCTGCTATTTCCATAGATCAGTGTCTTGTTTAGCCATCCTCAGAGACGCTTCCTCCTACAGCAGATGGGAACAAATACAGAGACCCATAGTCAGACAACATGCAGAGAGTGAGAGACCATGGGAGACTCAGCCCTGAAGGGGACGTCTCCATCAAAGCCCTCTGCTCAAGGCTCAGGAAGCCATACACAAGAGGGTCATGGAGGCCATCCACAGGGACTTTTAAACACAGCTGGGTAGATGATGCACACAGTACTCAGAGAAACTGAGCTAACATGTGCAGGACATGCACAGGTCTGGACCCATATGGGGACCTTGAGCTCAAAGGAGAAACAGGGAACCCTTCTTTAACCCAGAAGTTATGTCCAAGTGATAGCCACTTGCAAATGAAAATTTTGCAAGGGAGACTCACCTAGGAAAGCCCAGCACTTCTTAAGGGCTTCTTTTCTCTTTTGCCCTTAAATTTTTTCATTTTTGTCAATGTCACTGGGATTTAACATTTCAATTTTTCATTATATAATAACACTACTATTTCAATAATTAAGTCCATAAACTGCAGTTATTAATAATTCACCAAGGTACTAAAAAGATTAATATATAATAGTCAAACAAACACAAGGTTCAGTATGCTAGACCAGCTCAATAGACAGGAATATTACTATAGTAATACTGAAACTGCTTGGAGGAAAGCAGCAGAATCGTGAGACGGAAAACCAGCACGCTCCATCTTAAAGCACATATGTGAATGCTTGTGAGTTTCAGTTCAGGGAGATTGATTAGGTTTCAGAGTAAATACAAAAGAAAGGTGGCCAGTCTCCTGGGGTGCGTTGCAAAGGGTCTATTTTGAAATAAGCCAGAGCACCTATTCCTCACAAGTTCTGCTAACACAAGATACTAGTTAACCAGCTCCTACCTCATAATAGAGAAGAGTCAACAGCCAACTCCATGGCACACTTAAGATAAGAAGAGGGAGATAACTAACTTCAGGTCACCACCGAGTTGAGATTAATACAGACAACTCCAAGTAGAAACAATGCAGAGATCTACAGATCATGGGGGAAACCCACCCCAATGGATAGATCTATATTACAACTCTTGCATCTATGACTCAGGGAACTTTGCAGAAGGGGTAGCTTAAAGAGTATAAGAGCCAGAACACCAGGAAGTCTTCTGTTAAAGTCTCTCATAGCAACGACTATGCAAACAAGATCTGAACAACGGTAATATCCCATTCCTGGACAAGGAACCCTAGGCGACTGATGACTGATGACTTCTGAGAGGGAGAACAGCTTCTCCCACAGAGGAGCCACATTCCTGGTAATTTAACAGGAACCTCCATTGGTGTTATGAGGGCAGAACTGAGTCACTCTGGAAGACTGTTGGGTATTTTCTTACAAAATTAATCATGTGCTTACCATGGAACCAGCAGTGTGGTATTTGCCAAAAGGAGTTGAAGATCTTCATTCAAACAAAACCCTGCACATAGTTGCTAACACTTAGAAGGAACCGATATATCCATTAATATGTGAGTTTTAAAACTATAAAACTTCCACACAATGGTGTATAATATGACAAAAGAAGTACACGAGCAAAGCCAAAACAACTGAACCAAAACTTCAACTACTTGGTGAATGAAATTAGTGAAAAAGCTACTATTCTTTTTATTATTTTTAATTAGCACACCAAGTAAATAGGTTTCGACACAGCCGTCTGATGCACACTTTGTTCCTATTGCCCTTCCTCTACCATCCCCCTCCCCTTCCTCTGACCTCCCACATATGAGAGAAAACATCTATATTGGTTCTATTAGCTAATATGAAAACCTGGGAAGTAAGTGCAGATGTACAAGGGTCTCTAGGGTAGGACTTCATCCTTTGAGTATGTTCACAGGAGGGGTACTACGGGGTAAGATGATATATCTACTTTTAGCATTTTGAGAAAGCTCCATATTGACTGGCATAGTTTCTACACCAATTCCAAGTACACCAACAGTATATAAGGGCTCCTCTGACACCCCATTCGCACTAGCAGGTGGTGGTGTTTGCTGATGGTTACATTGCAAAAGGAGTTAAATGGATTCTCAAGGCGATTTTACTTTTCATTTTCCTAATTGTTAAGCTTTTCATTCTTGTCAACTTGTCTCATATGTACACCCACTCCAGTCTCTCAAAATCTCCATCTACCTTCATTCTAGTCTGAACATATGGCTTTGTTTCCCAGGTCAAATACACACACACACACACACACACACACACACACACACACACACACTATGCTCTATTTTGAGTTGTACATATTCCTGAATTTATCAAATCACAGAATAGTTTACTGATTGTGTTCATGTTCTCTCTCTCTCTTGGAATAAGATTTTAGAGACTGAATCAAATGTTCTTCCTTTAAAGCAAGAGAAAGGGGTAAGTTGAGATGGCTTAGTGGAAACAGGCAGGGCCGTCATGCCTTATGACCTGGCTCCACCCCCAGGACATGCATAGTAAAAGACAACTAACTTTGGTGGTTTGTTCTCTGAGTTCTCTGTATATCCTGGCACATGTGCACCCCCTCCTACACACACACATACACACACATACACACACACACACACACACAATACAACACATACATACAACACACACACAACACAACACATTCATACACCACACAGACATACACACACAGACCCATACATACACCACACACACACAGACACACACACACAGACACATACATATACCACACAGATACACACAGACACATACAAACATACATACACCACACACATACAACATAACACATACATACACCACAAACACACACACAACAAATATATACACCACACAGACAGACACACACATATATACACCACACACACACACAACACATACATACACCACACACACGCAACACATATATACACCACACACACACACACAAAACACATATATACACCACACACACACACACAAAACACATATATACACCACACACACACACACACACACACAAAACACATATATACACCACACACACACACACACACACACACACACTGGCAGACAGACAGCTTTGGCAGCTATGAACATGACTCAACTCTTCTCCATCCTTTGTCCTGGTGGGGGAAATGTTGTAATCATCACTCCTGCATTTGAAAGTAAGTGATGTGCTTTATCTAATGAAACTCTAAACACGAAGCCAAAAAGCTGCTCTTCTCTCTCACTGTTAAAGTGATGGTGGAAGTGGCTTCAGGTGAAGCCTTTGGTGTTGGGGGTCTTAAGCTTTCCTATGAATAAATTTTGGGTACGGTGCCTATATAAGAAATAAACCTTTGTGGTTTTAAGACATTGAGATATGAACTTTCTAGCTCGTGGAGACTGAGCCATCATATGCTTCATAAACTCTTCTTGCAGTGACCAAATGTCTGCAAAAGAAACAATGTAAAGTAGAAGCAGTTTATCTTGGCTCACTATTAAAGATCCAGCCCACTGTAGCCCTGAGGTATGGGAGATGCCTGTCACAGGCTGACAGCAGGAGCATGAGGCTGCTTGCTTACACCTCCATGGATCAGGAACAAAAGACAGGTCAGGAAGCAGAGCTGACCTACATATCCTACAGCCCGCTGAGCCACTTCTTCCAATAAACCTCAATGACCAGAGGTTCTCCAGCCTCCCTGCAAAGCACCAAGTGTTCAAATAAACGAGCCTGCGTGGTACATTTCAGAATAAAACCACTATTGCATATTGTAACCTTGCTAGTGATGACTAAAATAAGCAAAATAAGTATAAAATATACGACTTATTAAATACGGAGGAATACTACAGTAGAGAGAGCAATACTTTGTGTTCATGGCAAATGAACTAACTGAAAAGTGACCTTATGGTGACATTTTAATACAGTGCAAAAGGAATAAAACAAAACAGAACAGCAAGCACAAACTTGCTGATATGGGGGAAGCCTGGAATGATCAAAGAAGTGCGTTCTAAGCCTGGAACAAACAAATGGGTACAAGAGCAGAGATAAACTAAAAAACAAAACAAGGGGCCAGGCTTTGTTTTCAGCACCTCGGCTTTCAGCAGAAGTGACTAGAGAGCCTTTGGGGGATTGTGAATTGGGACTAAGAAAGGAAAGATGTCGTCAGCCAAGTAAGGGACTTTATGCTTTATTTCCTTCCTAGTACTCTTTTGAAGCCATGTGCCAATAAATTAAAAAAAAAAACAGTAAATGTAACACTGAATAGCTATGTTTATGTTCACTAATTAACATATTGCAACATGGACTATAATCAATAAGTAATTACTAAATATTATAATGTACTAAGCCATAATAATGTACTAAGTATCAAGAGATTATATGTTAAATGTGGTAACAAGTCAGAACACAATAGTACAGTGTTATTTAACAAATAAGTCAGCTAAAATCCACAGCTTATGAATTTTGCTTGATTTACTTTGATATGTGTAAATTACACAGAATAAAAACATGTAAAACATTTTCTTATTATAATAGTGCCCTCTGTAACAAAAAGCCAAGTTCAGAGCCCAAGTTCATTGCCAGAAGCAAACAATTCAAACCAAGAAAAACAAAGTACAAGGAAACAAACCACAAATCAAAACACCTTTTTCCAAGCATTCAATCAGGAAAACACACCTTACGCTGTGTCCTCGAGGCTGCCAAGTTGAAACTCTGGAGAGCGGCCAAAACGAGAGATGTTTCCCGAAGCAAAGTCTCAGAAGCTCTGCAGCATTCCTGGCAAATTCAACTCGTTGCCAAAAATTACACTCTTGGTTGATTTTTCTTACTGTAATTTAAAATGAGAATATATGGACAAATTAAAATGGAAGATTTTCAGTCACCCAACTGACTAAATACAAGACACATTGAAGGGGCTAGAAACAGATCAGTTGGTAAAGAGGTTGTTGGGCAAATGTAAGGTCCAGAGTTCAGGCTTCCAGATTGCATGAAAAGGCAGGCAAGAAGCAAGAGACCACCAAAAATTTCAGTGCTTGGGAAGCTGAGATGGGATACGTTTGAAGCAAGCTGGCTAGCTCAACTAGCGAAAGGTGTAATTTTAGGCTCTAGTACCTGACCCTATCTAAATATATAATGTGAATATAACTGAGGAAGACTCCTGATGTCAGCCCTGGGCCTCCTGATATACCCACCTTACATTACATACAACCACAAATATGAACACACACACACACATAGAGGAGCAAAAAATAATTTAAAAATGAAAATGAAACAATCGAAAAAACAAGAGCATTTTAAACTTTATAGAGTTTCTTTTGTTTCATTCTCTGATTCCAGGTTTTCTAACTATTGATCAATTAGCATGTTGCAATGCTGACTAAAACCAATAAGTAATTACCAAATATAATGTACTAAACTATAGTAATGTACTAAGTATCAATAGACAACATGATAAATGTGGGAACAAGTCAGTGCACAGTAGTACAATATTATTTAACAAATAATTTAATATTTGTTTGTTTACTTACTTATTCAACAAAAAATATTTTCAACCCAAACCAGATTTAACTGCCAAAGTATATTTAGAAGTTAATGCATCTTTATAAGGCACAAAACCATAATAACGGCTGGGAGAAGGTCCCTTAGAGGAAAGCATTACAAAAATTTGCTTGACTTAATATATGTGCAAAGGTCATCTGAAAAGTAGTGGGACATGTGCTAGTTTATTCTAGAGCAATGGTTCTCAACCTTCTTAAAATAACCCTTTAATACAGCCCCTGATGTCGCCGTGACTCCCCCACCATTAAATATTCTGCTGCTACTTCATAACTGTGATTTTGCTAATTCTATGAATTGCAGAATAACTATCTGATCTGCAGAATATCTGATACACAAGTATCAAGAGGGGTCATGACCCACAGGTTAAGAGCCACTGTGGTAGAGTCATGCATGAGTATAAGCGACAAATTTCAAATTACTTTTAGCTATTTCAATTTGTATCTCACTAACTTACAAAGCAATAATAGTACCTAATGATAAACTTTAAAGTGCATATTATTTCCTAAACAGTTTATTAACAGTAATAATGGAAAATAACTGTATATATGTAATTTATACACATTTTCACTGAATATAAGAGTAAGACATATTACATATTATACACCAAATTCTGTACTTTTTTCTAGTTTACACTGAAATTACTCTTGTATAGAGGAGAATCAAATTTATATGACTCCAAACTGCTTTCTAATAATACTGACAATTAAAATCCATATATTTGAGGATATTTTTAATTCTAATATGATAAATACAAATATCTTAAAATTTTAGGAAACACTTTTTAAAAATGGTATGTGTATGCGCTAACATGGGGGTGGGGAAGGCATAGGGGAGGGCATACACACACTTACATACTCATGCACACATATGTGAGTGCGGTTGTCTGTGGAAGCCGGAAGGGGGCTGCAGATCCCCTAGAACTGGGGAAGCTAGATCATCTTCAGCACTCTGCAAAAGCAGCAAGCACTCTTAACTGCTGAACCATCTATTCAGCCTCTAGGCCATTCATAAGTACAGATGAAAATTAAAGTCAAGAGTCATATTATGAAAAATGGCTTTTAAATAAATAGTGCAGTTATAGAGTAAAGCTTAATGCTTATCTCATACAACTGCCTAAAGATAACAACAAAAACAAAATAATCCAGTCCTAAATGCCAGGGCTAGTATTACAATACTCTTCAAAAATGTGTGACTCAAATGTCACGACTTTGAGCTATATAACAGTTTCTCAGAGACTGAAACCAGAATATTATATGCTCCGAAGGATAAAAACAGTTCAAAGATGATCCATACAATGGGAGCAAACATTTACAAGTCAGATAATGGATAAAGTTTTGTACTAAGATTATATGAAAGACTCTTGCTATTCAACAAGGTAAAAAAATCATTAATCCAATTTTCCAATGATTAACGAATTTGAAATGACATCTTTCCAAAGGCTTTTCAATTTTCCATCAAGCACATACATTATTTGTTGTGGAAATTCAGAACAGAGGCTCGGCACTTTCAGCTCTGCATGGTTGACCAATCAGAAGGAAAACGCTGACAGTGGAGGAGGATGCCAGTGAAGAGATTCGAACCCTCACTCATTGGTTAGCAAAGTGAAAGTGTGAACTCACACTTTAAAGAGTCAGCGACTGCTCCCCCAAAACTACACACAGAACCTCATATGACCATACTACCTCTGCTAGTAAGTGCACGCTCATGAGACGTGAAAGGCTTGTCATACAAAATGTACATGTGCGCATGCGCATCTTCAGAACGGAATTATTCTAACAGCCTCAAAGGGGAACCAACCCACAATGAACTGACTGAAAAAAAATCAAGGCCACATACCTGGTTACTGGTCAGAAAAACTAATCAAATGCTGATGCACATCACTACACGCACGGTCCTAGAAATAAAGATAGGTAAAGAAGAGCATGCAGAATCACTCACTAATGTATCAGTGCTATTGTTCTCTTCACAGGAAAATTCAGAATGGGGGAAAACAATCAATAGCGAGAGTAAAACAATTATGCTGTCGAGGTGGAAGAGATAAATTGTGATTTTTTAATGGAGAAAAACATTCTTGCTGAAATATAAAACCATTTCAAATTTAGATAGTGTTGATGGTTGCACAAGTCTGTGAACATGCTAACCCTACTCAATAGTACCATTTTTAACATGTCAAATCTTATGCTTGCGAACTATGTATCTCAATATGGAATTTAAAATAAAAGTAGCATAATAATCTACTCGGTGGTCCTTATCTAGAATCTCGGGGCCACATGTTCCTTGGGAGGATTTAGATTATATAAAGGTAACCTGTCTACCCCTCCGTGTTGTGTATTTGAGAGTCCTGAAGTAAAGGGACGATACAGAGTGGAGAAAGGTTCCCCCCACAGAGGCACAAGCACCCCACTAACAGGTCAGCCCTGGCTCACACCTCAATCACAGCTTTGGTAAAGCTCTAGAAATGGTCATTTAACAGAACAACTGAATTTTCAAAATGTAAATAACGGACTTGGCCCCTTATAAATGATGATGAAACGAGTGATAATCTCGAGGAGTTGGCATTTGTTAAATGGCAGCTAGTGTGGCAAGCACTGTGATTATGTAACCAGCTGTAGGGATTGAACTTGTCTTCACATCCCTCTGGCATACACACAATTAGCTGTAACTGAAGAAATGTGTCCCTTGGGATTCGGTAAGTGACCTACTTGGGCATGCTACCTTGAGAGTGAAAAGGACAGGAATCTACATTAAAATCTGTCTGTAGAGTTCACTCTTTACAGGGAACTACATGTTCTGAGCTGCAGACTGACATTTCATCTGTGAAAAGGAGGAAAGACTCTTTATAAGATGAGATATGAATACCAGAGCATATATAAATAATATGTTATTATCCAGAAAATGATTTCATTAGCGACAGAACCAATATTAAATGAAAAGCAGAAAGTCAAGTTCTCTGTGGGCACTGAAATATTAATTTTATCAAAATTGATAAGCGTTAGAGACTGCATTATCTACATCTAAACTATAAAATATATACAGATCCAAGTGACCCCTAACTAAACCACCATCTTAAGCTTTCATGGACTTCTTTGCGACATACTTAAAGTTACCACAGAAGGCAAACATGACTATGTATCATGTTCTGTCTAAATTGATATGCCTTTGAAGACCAGAAAATATTACATTTTGTACCTTATAAGTAACTTAATCTTCTGACTTTTGAGTGATTTTTGGCTTGTTTATTAGCACATACATTTACATGTGACATAATTTTATATACTCCATGTGTTCCTAGGGTGGCTAAGAAACTATTTACATACAATACTTTCAAAAAGAGTATTAAAAACAACTAGAATCAGAATTTCTCATGGTTACTTTCATTTATGTGATAACAGAATTTAAAAATGGGGAGGGAGAATGCTGTGAAAGGTTTGAGAGTTAATGAAGTGCTAATCTGATCCTTTATTGTACTATTTTAAAACCTGCAGTACATCTTCAGCTAAATGATTCAGACGTTTTATACATAGCAAATGCCAGCCTTTTCACTTGGACATGAGGACTCTGTGGTCCCAGTTTCAGCCATATTACAAATAGAGTGCCCTGGCTGCTGAACCCCTTTCTATTTTCTAAGTAAAAGTTACTCCTGTTACAAACTTCAACCGCTTCACAGCTCTATCCCATTTACTGAAATCCAAGCTTCCTCCTAGACATATCAATCTTGGTTTTGTGGAAATTCTTAAGACTTCATTTAATTTTACACTTAATCTGTATAATTTACCTGTTCCACCCAGACAAACCTTTGATAATATGTTTTTCACTTATTAAATACTGCACTCTTACATATGTAGTCACTTAGTTTTAAAATACAATAGTCGAATATTTATAATATCAGGATAGTAACTTATTTTTGCCTTTCAAAAGTCTAAGATCTTTATGGAAATGTTGACCCATCCCTATAAAATAAAATCACAATTTTGAAATGCAAAGAAAAGTAGACTTTTCTGGTGTTGACAGCACAGTTCCTTGAAGAGCAAGAAGATGCCAAGGCAAATAAAACATTGATAGACATTTGGAGCAAATCTGGATCCCCTGGATGGAAAGGCAATATTGGTCCTCTACATTAACATTTATCATTCAGACCAATAGAGGACCACATTTTACAAGTTTTAAAAAAAAAAAAAAAGGCCGAGAAATGCAAAAGGCATCTTTTTATGTAAGATATGATCACTCAAAAAAAAAACAGTTTTAATTTATAATCATATTTCACATGAAAATAAAGAAGGTATCTTCAGGAAGGAAAATTTCATGGTTTCTCATCTGTTTCATGAACTGTCTAATTCCACAAAACCAGCAAAGCAATCATTTGGGAACTTCATGTATATTCCTTGTGTTTTGTATTTTAGGATATGAGCAAGAGAAATCTGCTACTATATGTATATAAGAGTCTAGCTACTTTTTTTGTTTGGGGAAGGAAAAAAATCAACCTGATAAGGTATTAATTATATGACATGAGCCATGAACATAAAAGCATCTGTGTATGCTATTCTAAATACTTTGATTCAACCTAGTTTAAAATTGACAGCACATGCAAAGAACAAATTAATTCAATAGTGTAATATATATTTGAATAAGAATAAAACATTGTGAACTACTGGCTTATGGATATCAGAGATGGTATTATATTGCCTCGCCCAAAGATATTCAAATTCTGCTTCCTAGAACCTCATATAAGTTACTGAAGGATCCTTGCCGCCATTAGGAGATGCACTACAAAAGACCAGTCAGATACATACAATGTTGCTGACCTAGTAGATGAAAGAAGAGGGCAATAAGCACAGAATTTGGGTAGCCATAAGACCTGCAAAAGGAACAGAAACCAAGACTGCCTTCTGGAGGTTACACAAATATTACAGCCCTGATAACATGGTCATTTCCACTATGGCACCTGCCAAACTCCAAATAGAAGTATGAGATATTAAAACTATATTTCATAAAAATACTTAAGGTATATATATATATATATATATATATATATATATATATATATATATTAAATTTTCATGACATCTTTTACCTTCGCCACTATCTCTCTGCTCTCACTTTATCACTGTCTGTAATTTTTGGATGGCGCTCTAAACACAGAGGCGATGCGTTATGAATGCATTGGCTTCAAAAGCTTCCCTGAGTTGGTCTTCTTTGGCTTGAGGCATGCCTCAGGCTTCTTTGATAATTTCCTTGATTTGATGGGGTATTTTCTTCCACTTGTTTTCACTGTCAAACTCTTTATTGTCCAGAATATTTTAGTACGTAAAAACTTATATAGGACATTTCTGCATAATCTAGCATTCCCCACATTTGAAGGAAACAGATTTGAGAGTGGAATGAAACTAGAGAATGGTAAACCAAGAAGCAGAGAAAAGACAGATTCAGAATTCAATAAACTGCTCTGGCCCTACTCAGAGACTAAAAGCGATCACTGTAAAGGACACAGAGTCAAATCTAAAGCTTCCCGAAGTCTAGTGTACCTCCCGCTGAATCAGGATGTAAGCTATAATCTCTAATTAGGATCTTGTCATGTGTAGATTACATATAAATTATTATTAAAAATCCAACAGAGGCATTTTTATATAAAATCAAGTGTTTTCTAGATTGAGTTGTCTATCTTTTGTCATAGTTAAACGTTTGGATTTACATCCTAACTGGACTGCTACTTTTGTAACCATGTAACTGTGGAAAGTAGAAAAGAAGCAGGTTTCACTCTGGAAATCAGTCTGGCGGTTCCTCAGAAAATTGGACATAGTACTACCGGAAGATCCAGCAATAACTCTCCTGGGTGTAACTCAGAAGATGTTCCAACTGGTAATAAGGACACATGCTCCACTATGTTTATAGCAGCCTTATTTCTAATAGCCAGAAGCTGGAAAGAACCCAGATGTCCCTCAAAAGAGGAACGGTTACAGAAACTGTGGTACATTTACACAATGGAGTACTACTCAGCTATTAAAAACAACGAATTTATGAAATTCTTGGGCAAATGGATGTATCTGGAGGATATCATCCTTAGTGAGGTAACCCAGTCACAAAAGAACTCACATGATATGCACTGATAAGAGGATATTAGCCCAGAAACTTAGAATACCCAAGATACAATTTGCAGAACACAGAAAATCAAGAAGAAGGAAGACCAATGTGTGGATACTTCATTCCTCCTTAGAATAGGGAACAAAATACCCATGGAAGGAGTTACAGAGACAAAGTTTAGAGCTGAGTCGAAAGGATGGACCATCCAGAGGCTACCCCACCCAAAGATCCATCCCATAATCAGCCACCAAACCCAGGCACCATTGCATATGCCAGCAAGATTTTGCTGAAAGGACCCTGATATAACTGTCTCATGTGAGGCTAGGCCAGTACCTGGCAAATACAGAAGTGGAGGCTCACAGTCATCTATTGGAGGGAACACAGGGCGCCCAATGGAGGAGCTACAGAAAGTACCAAAGGAGCTGAAGGGTCTGCAACCCTATAGGTGGAGCAACAATATGTGGGTAGGGGAGCAGAGCGGGGCGGGGGGGGGGAGATACAGGGGGCTTTCAGGATAACATTTGAAATGTAAATGAAGAAAATATCTAATAAAAAAATGAAGAAAAAAAGTTTTCTTTATTCTTACTTGTTGGGCGCCCCTACACTCCATCCCGCAGAGGTGGGACAAAGAGGACACCTATGCCAAGGCAGGGTTTGAGCAGCTTTCACAGCTTCCCGCTGCAACTTCCTTTATTCTCTCTACTGCTCACCCCAGCTCAGCTTCCCCCTCTTTATTCCCAATTTATCCCCTTCCACCCTCTGCACTCCCATCTCGCATCACTCATCATCCAATCAGCATTCAGCACGCTCTATAAGTGAGCCATGCATGCAGACAGGGTGGGTGTTGATAGGCCAGTGACTCAATATCATGCTGTATGACGCTATACATCAAGCAGGCAGCATGTAATCACTCAGGTGCGCATAATCAGGTTTTTGGCAACCAAGCAGGGAATCAAGGGGCTTGGCAGTGAACCAGGGTGCCTTCTTGGCTCACAAGGCCACAGCCATGGCCACACCCGCTTCCCACACTTACTGCAGTGTCGATGACTTAAAAGACATAGTGTTGACAAGAACCTTCATTTTATGACACTCTCTTACCTGTGACTCAACACAATGGATTGTTATATCACTGCATAAAGAATGTTTACCTTTTTTTTAGTATTCAGACTTATGAGGTAAAATTGTCTTTTTCACTAAAATACATGCACAAATTACTCTCCTTCAAAAACACCTAGCATTTCTACCACAGAAAAATATTAAGTATATTTAAGAGGTTTGTAAAAAGAATTAGTTGTAGAACTAAATTATTCTTATTTGTTTAACAGATTTCTTGAGGAAATCAAATATAAATAAATTGTATCACTATTTTCTATTAGCATCATAATAATAGAATACTATATTCTAAACAGTATGTTTCAGACCTTCATAGAGCCACAAACTGTTGATGTTAAAACATGCATATATTCATGAAGTGTGAGGGAAAGATGACCTCACTTCATGCTTTGACACAGAGGAACACTCACAGATGTGTACTTTCCAATGGGGGCACTTAGCATTTCAGTCAGAGAAGACTATTCTTCGTTCAACTGACAGATCTCCCTGCTACCCAAATCCATAGTCTCAAAACTAGCTCTTTTAAGTCATTGAAATGATGTAAAAATGCTATTTCATACTTCAAATGACCAAGGAGTGTCACTCATTATAAGAAGCCAGAGTGCTAGGTTAACAGTCTTGGCCTCCAATCCCATTCACTTGCACCTACTAAATAAGAGAATATGATAGTTATATCAATTATCAACTTGATTGAACCTACAATCATCTAGGAAATAATCCTTTGTGCATATCTGTGAGAGATTATCATTACTATGTTGAAGTGGAAAAACCCAGTCTAAAAGGAGGCAATGCTATTCCCTGGGCTGGGTCTTGGGTTGCATCAAAAGGAGAAAGTCAGTTGAGCCTAAGCATTTATTGTTTACTTCTGCCTGACTGTTGATGCAATATTCCCAGCAGACCCATGCTCCTGTCTCCATGCCTTCCCTACCAACTTGGACTACTTCTAGAACACTAATCCAGAATAAACTTTCTATCCTTAAGTTGCTACAGTCAGGTACTTTGTCAGCACCAAGGAAATTAATATGGAAGTGTATCTAATCAGTGACTGGAATCCACCAGTCTACATCTCTCCAGTGATGAAGCTAAAGTGGATGATGCAAAATGGTGTCTGAGTAAGTGGGTCTATTCTGAAATCTGAGTATTTTTTCACAAGGTGATTAAAGTCTAGTTTCTGGAAAAGGGAGGAGAGGTTATGATATTTGTGGGAGTCCAGGTGGGTAACATTAGTGAAAGTATTTACAACCAACAGTCTATAATGTCACTGTGATAACAACTTGGTTGTTAATTTGACTCCACTTGGAATCAACTAAAACCCAAGCAGCCTGGGATATGTGTGAGGGATTTTCATGATGGGATCATTTGATGTGGGATGACCCTTAAGTCTGCTCCACATCTTCTGGCGGCAGCCCACATCAAATGGAATGAAAAGAGTAAGCTTTGCCTAGTTTCCCTCACTCTTGCTGGCAAGTTCATCTATTCTGGGGCTGAAGGATTCCTTCACTGGGGTTAGAATCTACATCTTCAAGATTCCAACACACACTGAAGGTTAGTAGCTTTTAGGAATCCTCGGGATTCTAGCACAAGATTGGAGCTGCTGAGACATCCAGTCTCAAGAGCTAAACAAAGGCAGAATTCTTGGCTTCCCATTGGGAGCCAGTCACTGTTGGATAACCCAGACCACATCCTGTAAGACATTCTAATGAAGCATCTTCTAATGTATACATACCTGTTATACCAGTTCTGTTTCTTTAGAGAACTATGAATAAAAGTTATTTTCCCTGTCTTGACAAGAAAAGAAAGATGAAAAAAAAAAAAAAAAAAAAAAAGGATAGAAAGAACCAACAGTCATTTTGGTATCTAATCAAAAGCACTAACCCCTAGTCAGTTTGTTAATAGAAAACTGATATTTAGATACTGTTTTCAAACTCAAGACAAGAAACAAAAAAATCTATTATTGAACCTTAAAATGTTTATGTCCTTGAGATGCTAAGTCTAGTCTTTCTTTACCTAATTTCTCTAGTAGAAATGGAGAGGTCAGTAAAGAAGGGCACAGTAGTTCTAATACCAGGCCCTTTTGTACACTCAGCTGTTACTACAAAAGAAATAGACACTTCCTATTCTAATGCTTTGTCTCTCCAGTGGTGGCATGTATACATCTGGTACCAACTTCTTTGGGTTATTTGAGCAAAGTAAATAACAAACTCTATTTAAAATCTTCTATTTAAAAATGAAATTGGGAAAAGAGCTACATGTAGAGAGAAACTGGAAGAATTTCTGTGTGTGGAAAATTGCCTGTCAATAAAAATCTAATGGCCAATAAGCTGAGAGAAGATTAGAAGGCGGGACTTCCACTGAGAAGGAGTCAGGCTGGATTTGCCACCTGACCATCTCTGAAAAAGTCAGACAAAACTGAGGAGAGGTAACCAGTCATGTGACAGACATAGAATAGTATCAACAGGATAACTGAGTTAAGAGCTAGTTTGGCTAGTTTAAACAGCTCTTAAAAGCTTAAGGCCTAGGCATCTATTATTAAATAATAAGCCTCCAAGTCATTATTCAGGAACTGGGGCATTGGTGGACAAGACATAGGGTTACAGTTACCAGAAACTGAAAGCAACCAGGATATTTTTTAGCCTATGTACATTAAAACATAAAAGTTCTTTCACATGAGCTGTAAGAAAGAATCAGGTAATGATTTTACAGTTGCATGAACTTAACATAATAAGACACTCTTTGTTAATTTGTCCAAAATGAGGACTGATGCAGAAGAAATTTTACACATGTAACATTTATCTCAAAGTACAATTTAACACAGTCATATAGCACTAGGCTTTCTTCCCCTGAATATGCTTTCATAGATATGATCAAGGGCTTACATTGAAACAAAGTAACAAGTTATTAAACATTGGATGTTTCTGTTGATTAATAGTAAAAATGAGATAGATTGTAATGACCTTATTTGGATAGTGAAATGGGATAAAAGGCTATTTGAAAGAAAGAGTTAAAAAATAAACTAAAAAACAAAACAAAAAATTCTGCTCCAAGTTTTCCTTAGTGAGGCATGGAGGAAAGTAATCATTGTATCCCAAATTAAAGGAAAATGGTGGTCTGGAAAAAGCTTCCACTTCCTATTCAAATGCTACCCAATCTACAGGATTACTCAAAGCTTTCTTTGGCATCTCAAAATGGTGACATCGAAAACTGGAAATTATTAGATTTAACACGAACATTACCTAATCTCTCCAAGAGCTCCTACAAAACCACAACCCATTCTCTGTGTATTCTTGGGTAGTGGGGGACTAATATTAAGGGCAGATAGACTGCAAGGCCTTTCATGTGCTACCTGAGCAGAAACAACACTGAATTAATAGAGGAGAAATGGATGGACTTGATCCTTACCTCTCTACAAGCCAAAGAAATAAGAGAAAAGTCAAGATCACGTAAAAATACTCTAAGATAAAAACAAACGGACATTATAACCAATAACATTTTGGATTACTGCAGATCACTATTTTAATTATACTTTTAAATCAATCCGGCAAGGATAGACACTAGATCGAGAACTTTATAGATGAGATGGTTGAGGCTCCTCAACTAAGGAAAACTAAGGGGCTTCCTTACTGAGGGTCATTGTTAACAGCAGACCAAGAGAAGCTCTCTTCCTGAGGATTTACACTGGAAACCTGGCATGGAAAACTAAAGCCAACTCCCTTCTCCTTTGCGTTTTCTTATAGAATGTTTGTTCTTCTGAATCATGTGGGGCCAAAAGATATGAGGGAAGAAGATATTTGCAGTGGTTATCTGTGTTATCTTGTAGTTGATCATTAAATATGGTCTCAAGAGTAAGTGCTTAGAAGTTTAACATGCTTCACAGTAGACTGCAAGGAAGAGTACATATGAAAGTCCTTGCTGTAAGGAGCTGCAACTTCCAGAAGTTCACTAGGTCAAGTGAAAGACAGCAAGCATAACACAGAGCCTCTTTTCCTAGCCATCCACATACACAGCAACATCGCTTGGGTTCGGGGATTCGCTAAACATCAGAAAAAGTAACCCCACTTCACTACTACCACTAACCCATAAAGCAACTCCACAAATATTTTGGCTTACAAAGACTGTTCCCATAGAAGGGAAACAGGAAAGAGTACGTTGGAGTTATAACACAGGAGGCGGCGGCCTGAGCAGGATTAGTAGAAACTAGAGTCACCTGTAACTACAAGGACAAATTAGTGGACAGCACAGCAAGCTAATTAATCCCCAGCCCGGGGTAAACCTGGGGAAGTGGGTGGGACTGAGAGTTTCAGCAAGGTCCTGGAGCACTAGGACACGCTGGCAGGGCGCACCCCGCGTTGCTCGGCAACCCTGGCGGCCACGCCCACCCCAGTCTGGCCCTTCTCTCTGGGCCGGAGAAGCCAAAACGGCCGAAAAGGAGGTCGCCCTGCTGGGCTCGGAGCCCAGATCCCCTGGAGGAGCCTCCGGATGCTCAGGCCCAGCGCCTGGGGCTGTTCCCCAGGCCAGATCTACAGTCTCCACGGGGCTGGGAGACGCTGGGAAAGCGCGATTCCAGCCCTGGGCCCGCATCCAGAGAACTGTGACCCCGAACCCCCAAGCCCTCGCCGGAAACACACCTCAGCATTGCCCAGCGAGGGCGGCCCAACTGCGGGTCCGGCCGGGTGGGCAGCTGTCCACGCTGCTGTCACTCAGAGGCAGGGGCGGGACGAGGAGCCGCACACCCCTACTCCAGGAGGGCCAGACGAGGAGGGGCGGGGCCAGCCTTCAGTCTGCACTCTGATTGGCTAGGCCTTCCCAGCGAGGACTGCGTGCACTCTTAGATCCATCATTTCTATACTTTAGAGCTTCAGTCCTTATGAGGATGCAGACCTCAACAGAAAGGAGCCTGACTTCTTTTCACAAACATAAAACGAAAACCAAAAGTTGTTTTAATGAGTGACCACTTCCACCTTTTACACGCAAACACCTAAATCTAGTCATATCCTTAGGAAAACATTCCAACAGTGAAACACATTCAAAGAGATTCAAGGGGCAGGACTTGGGGTAGGATAAAAAGAAAATGAGTAAAATACTCTTATTTTAATGTTTAACTTTTAACAAGAGAGTCGATTTAGGGAAGGCAATTGCTGAAACGTGACCAACGACTGTGATTGCAGGCCTGTTTCAGGGACTTAGTTTTCGCATCTGTAAAACAGGAACAATATTGAGGTATTTAACATTTGGAATGTTTTTGATAACCGACTGTTCTTTAAATTATGCTTTTATAATCCCGACAAAACCTCCTGGGAAATATTATTATCCATAGTGTATGAAGCACAGACTAGAAGCAGTTGAGTTTATTTAATAACTGAACAAACCACTGAACAGAGAGTAATTCTCTTTATACTGACATAAGCTAAATTTAAAACCCAGATAGTAGGAGTCAGAGGGGATGAAGGACACCGGGAGGATATGGCCCACCAAATCAATTAAGCAGGTCTCACATCGGCTCACTGTTAGTCTGTGTGGCTAGCATAGGGCCTTCGGCATGGGTCTATGCCAGGTCCCCTGCATATGTTAGGACTGTCACTGTATTCTCCCTAGACTCCACACAGTGGGAGCCAGCATGCCTCTCACTCTTTTGCCTGCTTTTAAAACTATTTTCCTCCTATTGGGTTTCTTTGTCCAACCTCAATATAAGAGATTTCACCTTATGTTACTGTATAATGTTTTTTCCAGTTTGGCTTTTTTTTTTTTTTCCCAGTTTTTTCTCGGAGGCCTGCTCTTTTCTGAAGAGGAAATGGAGGAGGATATCTAAGGAAGAAAGAGGAACCTGTGATTGAGATGTAGTGCATGACAGAAGAATCTATTTTCAATTAAAAAAAGAAAATATTAAAATGATAATAATATCCCCTCAAGTGTTACAAAAGTTTGGAAAAGGCAAAATATCATACAAAAAGAATGTAGGCACATTTAAATCGATATCTCTGAAGTCTCCCATGATATCTTATTGAGAAATGAAACCAAAAATGTGATTTTATTTTCTGTACTGCTAAATCATTTTCTGGTATTCAGGATCTTTAAAACTAAGCAAAGACAGAATTCAATGACGCCAAATTAATGTTCTTAATGAGGCTTGTATATGTGTGTTGCTTGGAGGAGAGAGGAAATAGTGAAGCCCCAACATATATGCTTCCTTGTTCAAATAAAATGGCCACCATGTTGTGACAAAATTACTGGAAGAGAAGGAATATATTTTGTGGCAAATGATTTTATTTTCTAATCTTGCTGAACTTCCAAATTCTTCTTAGAGCTTGAACTATGAATAACTCCACCCCAAAGCTTTCTTGATTGTGTGTGACCTATGCTCCCATTTAAGTTTCTTTAATCTTTTAAAAATGTTTTATTCTGAAAGAGTTATGATTGTGTAGTAATAAGTATATTGTATAAATAAATACTGTTAGCTTTAAATAAATGCAGAGAATAGATGTGAGTCGTTTATCAAATGCATATTCACATAGAGAAAATGCCCTTGTTTGAATTTCTCACATGCATAAAATATACATTTAAGTAAATGTATTGTAGGCATGTAAATGTGTTATCTTTGAAATAAACACAGCTGTATGCTCCACATATGTATAGCTGCAGATGTTTGAGGCATTTATTCTGATTGCTGGAACTCTGCACCTTTCTATTTTGTCACACATCCAGTAGAAAACATTGTGCTCTATAAGCAAAGAACAGCAAATAATGAGAATCTGCCGCTGAATTTCTTACTGTGAATATCCTTAGGAGATGAGCCTGGTTAAGTTACTTTATTGCATAAGCATCTACTGCTGTATGAAGTGGCACTGGACACTTTAGAGTATATAATAACTACTACAAAATAGCCTTACAAAGTAGCTTTTAAAATAATTATGCTAAAAATGTTGTCTCCAACTAACTTAACACTTCCTAGATTTTGAGTAGAAGAGTTTGTACCTCAGTTACTTATTTTGTATATTATATTTCTGCTCCAACCCTTGTAATTCCTTCATAGATACAAGATATATATTTATATATCTTGTTTGGAAGTTGGTGACATATATATATATAAATATATATGTAAAAACTGCCAAATAAAGAACCTTTTAGAGACAGGCAATATATACATTGAAAGCCCCTGCTCATGTTCTCAGCATGTAGGAAACCAAGGCAGAAGAATCCCTGAAACTTCTAGGTAAGCGACTTAGTTAATGTTTTATTGCTGTGAAATGACACCATGACTAAAGCAACTCTTATGAAGGAAGGTATTTAATTGGGATTGGCCTATAGTTCAGAGGTTTAGTCTGTTATTATCATGGCTGGGAACATGGCAGCGTGTGGGAAGGCATGGTGCTGGAGAAGTAACTGAGAGCTTTGCATTCTGATTCTCAGGCAGCAACGCGCGCGGACACACACACACACACACACACACACAGAGACAGAGAGACAGAGACAGAGAAAGACAGACAGACACAAAGAAACAGACAGAGACACAGAGAGATAGGGACAGAGAGACAGAGACAGAAAGAGACAGACAAGAGAGACAGACACAGGGACACAGACACATAGATACAGAGAGTGAGACTGGAAGCCTGGGCTTTCCCTGGCTATGGCATACCTCCTCCAACAAGGCCATATCTCCAAATCCTTCCCTGACTGCTCAGCTGGGGACTAAGCATGTAAATCATACATGAGGCTGTAAAGGCCACTCCCATTCAAACAGTACAGTCAGCCCAGGCTGAGTAATGAGTACCAGGCCAGCAGAGAATACTTAACAAGACCGTCTCAGAAACCTGAACCTGAGAACATCCAGATGTACATTATGAAGGGTTCTCTATTTCTGATATTACCTACTGTGAAGCAAAATTTTCTGTTATCATAATCATGTCTAGTGCCTTTCGTTATTTTGTTCCTTTGTTCTTTTTTATATTATTAAGATAGGTTCCCATACTATAGCCCAGGTTGACCCGGAACTCATTATGTAGCCTAAGTTGGCTCTGAACTCATGGAGATCTTCCTACCTCAGCCTCAACAAGCACAAATATTACAGGCATGAAACATCACACCAAGCTCTGCCTTCTTTTGCCCACTGTTGAATTATTTAAATTTCCGATTTTACTTTAACCACCCTGTGTCTCCATAGATAACGTAATTTTTCCTTTAATCTAATGTGACATCGCTAGCCTTGTGATTGGCCTGTTCCCATTAGTGTACTTCATTATATGGCTGGGGCTTCTGAATGCTTTCTTGCTATACTTTTTTTCTCTCAGATCTTTGTATTTTTGTTCTCTTTTGTGTTCTATTAAGGAATACTCTTATAACTCAAATCTTTTTCTTTTACTGGTTTAACACGAATTAAAATTCAATGGTTGACACATGGTTGCAGTCTTTATATTTAACCGGCCTGTATCTATCTGAGTAATATATATAATTTCATACATAATGAAATAAACTTCGCACAGTCCATGACATATCTTTAGCCTGTGATATTTCATGCATTTTGTTTTAGATATGCCATAAATTGAATAAGGCTTGTGATTAATTCTTGTGGGGTCTTCCCTTAAAGCCATGGATCTCAACCTTCCTAATGTTGTGGCCCTTTAATAAAGTTCTTCATGTTGTGGTGAGCTCCAGCCATAAGATAATTTTCATTGCTACTTTATAACATAACAGTATAACATAACAGTAGTTTGCTGCTGTTATGAGTCATAAGGTAAGTATCTGCATTTTTCAGTGGTCTTAGGTGACCCCTGTGAAAAGGTTGGTTGATGCCCCCAAGTGCTTCTTACCTACAGGTTGAGAACTGCTGTCTTAAAGAGATCTTTAAAACCTTAAAAATTAATCTTGTATATTCACCCAGATATTAATCACTCATAGTTCTTTTCATTACTTTCTGTAGGTACACATTACAGCATGTAGTATTATTTGTCTTCTGCTTTATGGGCTTCCTTGAACATTTAATATTGTGCTTGTCTACAGCTGTGGGTTTTTTTAAACCATTTTGTGTGTTGTAATTAGTTTTCGTTTTACCTTTCATTCTTTCAAGTATATTGTGCTTGAGCATAAAATCCAGGAGCTGGTTTGTATCAGAACATTCAGATTATTTCCAATTTCCTCCTGCCGTGTGTATTTCCGACAATATATCTGCTGCTTTGTAACTACTGAATCTTCCTTCTCTGCTTGCTCTGATTTTTCCCTTTGAGCACATCATGAAAGAGAGCTAAATTTTTTTCTTCTCTTTTGTGTTTTGGATCTGTTTCATTTCTTACAAGGATTTAAAATTTTTTCAAAACTAAAAATATTCTAGTCATGATTTAATATTTTTATTCTCAGTGCTATTTACCTTCAGGAACTTTGCATATATAAAATTTGAAATCCATATATTTACTTGACTTCTTAGTTTCTACTTATTTCAATAAGTTTTAATAGATTTTATTGTTTTATATTCACAGTCATTGTTCTATCATCCAATGACTATTTTTCTGCTATACATTGTTCACTCTAAAATTCGTAAGCTTAAAGCAGTACTTTTTAAATGACATACATTTATTTCCTTCCACATACTCTTCTCTTAACTTCTGAGCACTTGGGCGTATATTTACAGTGACTGTTTATTCTGTTTACTAACTCTATCATCTGTATCTCTTCTTTTTTTTTTTTTTTACTATTTTTAATAACATATATTAAGTGTACAAAGTAATTGCCTTACAATGTTTTCATACTTTAATATATCATACTTTATAGCCCTCTGAGTTCAATTAGGACTGACCATGTGAAATGGGTTTGGGGTCATCTAGTGGAGCATGGACTACCTCCCAGATGTCACATCTTCAAAATAATAATAATAATAATAATAATAATAATAATAATAATAATTCTCCCTTCTTGAGCAAACATTACTTGCCTTTATTTTCGCTCCTAGAAGTAGGGCCTCTGGATCTGCTCCTCTGTCAATAATGCGATTTTGACTGCCTTTATTTTGTACAGGTCTTGTACTGCCATGAGCAACTATGTACTTTAATCATTTTGTGTGTAGAAAACAGAGTTTCATAGCAGTATTCGACATCCTCTGGTTCCACTTGCTCTCAATGTTCCTTAAGTCTTGGATAGGGAAGTGATATATATGAACCATCTACTACTGAACACTGAAAAATCTCTTACTCTCAACATTTTGGCAAGTTATGAATCTGAGTATTAACCACTAACTGATGCAAAAAGAAACTTCTCTGACCAAGGTTTAAAGATGGACAAACATATAGACATAAGCATAAATATTAAGGAGCTTTCTATTGCTGTGACAAAACACCTTTACCAAAAGCAGCATGGAGAGAAAAGGGTTTATTTGGCTTCTGATTTCTGCCTTTCCTTTCCTTGTTGGTGAACTGTAAACCCTAAACCAAATCAATCCTTTCCTTCCTACGTGGGTTTTCGAGTTGGTACTAGATATTATTGAGATGGACCTGACCACGTTGTTTGGAGGAGGATTGTGTAATTATTTAGAACGTTGAGCTGGAAAGCCATTGAGTGATCAGCTCTTGTACGTATGCATGAACAATAAATAAAACATTGATGAAAGGTAGGCAACTGGTCGACATATCCATTTAGAGAAACATTGACAGGTGTCCTCTCCTGCAAGAACTATGATCTCCCTAGGCGTGAGGTATGAGATTTTGAACACGTTTACAGTATCAGACATGAAATATCATTTATAGAGCATGCATCTAATCCAGCCAGAAAATGGTTGACCTCATAACTATCCTACACAACTGCACCAGTAGGCACAGGTTACCAGGTGTTGTAGAGCATGTAGGGTCCAGTAACGTAAGACAATTTGTAAGTAACTCCCCCCCCGCCCCCGTCCCCAGCTGCGTGTATAACACTGAAGCACTATGAAATCTGGAAGAATACTTTCCAGTCAGTTAGAGCTAAATTTCCTACTGTTCTGAAACCAAAGTGGGAAATGATTTCAGCAATGAAGTCTTATCAGTTATGTTAGTCACCCAGGAGAAATGGAAATAGTCTATGTTGTTTCTTCCTAACTTGTAATCACTGACATTTTCATCAACTATTCATGGCTTCTGGGACCAGTATTGTTCACTGGTGCAGGGTATTTCTGATGGAAATTTCATTTTTAATAGTATGCTTTTAATTAGCTTGCAAACGAGTAGACTTCCACAAGTCTCACTCATATTTCCTTAGCTTTGTTTAACTTGACCCCTATGTCCTGGTCTCCACGACCCTCTTCTCTTATCCTCACTTAAACCTTTAACCAAGAGTATCCCTCTGCAGCCTTTTATGTCACTCATATTAACCCATCCCATTTAATTATATTTTACTAGGTTATAAGATTGTATGTTTTTGTATCTTTTTATTATATTCCCTTTGTTTTGGTATAGGCTTTTTCCACATCCTCATTTCTCCATTCCCTTTCGCTCAACTTGTTTGAAATGTTTCTCTCCAAATATCATTCCTCTCGACTTCTATTTTACTAAAAGCACTTTAGGATCCCATCTCACCAGGGTCAGAATGACTATAATTAGGAACACAATTAACAAAAGATTCTGGCATAGGTGTAGTGACTAATAGGGACAGTGTAAACTAGTGATAGCATTCTGGAAATCGGCCTAGAGCTTTCTCAAAATCTAGGTGTAAAAAGCCCACAGTCTTGTGTTTAATATTCACCCTTGTGCTTGACTTTGTTAATTGACAATGCTTTATTTTGCACTTTTCATTTATTTCATTGAGTTTTTCAATACCAGTGGTGTGAGTGTGTGTGTGTGTGTGTGTGTGTGTGTGTGTTATTTTCAGAATCTCTATTAAGTAAATTTTGTTTTCAAGTTCTGTATATACTTCTTTACATTTATTTATTTATTTTCTGCTGTTTGAAGTTATTGATCATTCTAAAATTTGGACAATTATATTCTTTCCTTAACATTTCAACGGCCTCAGTATGATCAGATCCAATATCGGAGAAACCATGAGATTTTGCATAAGTCATATTCTTTTGGTTTTCATAATCTTGTGTTTGTACCTTACAGTTGCTGCAACTGGCCACATGGCTATCCCCTCCAGTTTACATGGGATCATCTTAGCAAGCAGCCTTCACTTGAAGTATCAATCCCCCTTAGAGCACAGAAAATAAACTAAAATATCATTGACAACTCAAAAATATACTTGCTATAAAATATTTAGATTTTAAAACTATAAATAAATATCATAGCTCCAACAAGGGTAGAAACACAGAGACGTTATAGTTATAGGATAATCTATAAATTTAATAACTTAATAATTGAAACATTTCTTCCATATCTTGGGGAGTCAAGCCCTAATGAATACATCTGCATCAGAGCTCATGTATCTCTGCCTCAGGGAACATAGGAGAAGAAAGGACGGAAAGACTATAAGAACCAGAATATTGGGGAAGTCAGCTGTGAACCTGCCTCTCCTAGAAATGGCTGCATAAATAAGATTGGAAAAATGGCAATACCAATGGACATGTTAATGTGGAAAAGGGAAAGATTTTTCTGGGTCTCAGCATAGACAAAGAAATACAAGGACTAATGCCTACCAGGGGACGAGGCCTCTCTCTCTCTCTTGAATTAGCCCCATTATTTTTTTCTTCAATGCTCAGTCCTGAAGACACATTCACACAAACCACAAAAATAGACTTAGCAAATTATATATTTAAAATATATTTTTGCATATATACATATATGTAACAATAATTATGAAAAAAGACTACAATGTATGAGAGAGGTTTGAGCCCCCAAACTCCCATCAGACTGGATCATTAAGTCTTGTTTATAGATTCTAGAATGTCTCGAGCTCATCATTGCAACCAATGTCAAAGGCCTATAGACTGTATTTGTTAACACTTTATTAAAGCCACATCTCAGTTCCTAGTACCAATTTTCTGAATTAATCACTTTTTTTTTTTCTTTTTTTGCTACTGAAATAAAGTATCCATGAACGCTTCTTAATGAAAGGTGGCAGTTAGGAGGATTGGAGAGAGGGAAGGGAAAAGGGAAAGTGATATAATTCCATTTCAATTAAAAACATATTTTTAAAATAAGCAACAATAAATAAGAGATTGCCCCCGCCCCCCAAAATAACACTTTGCATTACCTTGTATTTGTTACTTTTCTTGTTATGGTGACAAAATACCAAATGAAGTTAATCTGTGAAATGTTAATTCAGTTTGCTGTTTGAAGGGAGAGTGTGGTGGTTTGAATGAGCATGGCCCCTATAGGTGCACATACTTGAGTGTTTGGTTCTATGTTGGTAGGATTTGGAAGGGATTAGGAGTTCAATGTTGGGTGGGGATGAGCTTTGAGATTTCAAAAGCCCATTCCATCTCCAGCCACTCTCTCTGTCTCATGCCTGTGGATCACAGTAACCTTTCCCGTTCAGCTACCGTGCCAGCACCATGGCTGTGTACCGGAGGCCATGTTCACTGCCATGATGGTCATGGATGGATCCTCTGAAACTGTAAGCAAGAGCCCAGATCAGTGGCTTTCTTTCCTAAATCCCCTTGGCCTTGGTGTCTCATCACAGCAATTCAACAGTAACTAAATGAAAAGTCCTACATCATGAGGGCATGTAGAGGCAGGAGCATTACGCAGCTAGTTACATTTCGTTTGAACAGAGCGGGACCCATGCTGGTGCTCCACCAGCTTTCTCCTTCTCCTTCTGTTCAGCTTAGGCGGGAAACACACAGGATGGTGGTACCCACAACCAAGGATAGCATTCCCTCTTCACTTAATCTGCCTTGGAAATACTGTCAGAGATGTTCCCGGAGGTGTCTCTCTCAGGTGATTCTTACTTCCATTAAATGGAAAATCAAGATTAAACATCGCAAGCCCAACCCTAGTTAGCTTGACACAAAACACGTCATGCTAAATTCTCAGACCTTAGCCCCTAAAAGGCCCTCAAACTCCTATCAGATTAGATCATTAATTCTTGTTTACAGATTCTAGAATATCTCTAGCTCATCGATGCAATCAATGTCAAAGGCCTATAGACTCTATTTGTTAACACTTTATTAAAGCCACAGCTACATTCCTAGTACCAGTTTTCTGTATTAATCACTTTTTTTTTTTGCTACTAAAATAAAATACTCATGAATGCTTCGTAGTGAAAGGTGTGTTTGCGCTATTTTAAAAGGATGTGGTCTACCGTGGCAGAGGAAGCATATTAAAATAATGTCTCTAACTGAGGTATCAGGTTGTGTTGCTCATTTTCATTCATTCCAGGAGAGCCCTCTAGGACACCATGGCACTGCTAGTCAAGGTAGGATATCCTTCTTCACTTGTTCCTCCCCAGGAATAGGCTCAAAGCCCAGAATGTATCTCCTAGATACATTCCAAGTCCATCAAGCTGATAATCAAGACTAACCATCATATTAGTGATTTTCAGAAACCATTGGCAATTCAATACCTGAGATTATAAGAGGTAATTTAAAATAGAAAACCATTATCATGGTGTTCAGCACTGGTCAGAACTGGGGAAGATAGAGTCAGAAACCTGGACTCACCAACAAATCAGTGTAGTGTGCTAATTGTTCTTTGATACAAGGAAGTGAAAGCAACACAGTTCATAAAGATTTTTCTCAAATGTTGGGAGCTTCTTGTCTTGTTTGTCAATTTATAAAAAAAAAAAAATTAAATTAACCAGAACATCTGTTGCTCTAAGTATTCAGTCAATTACATACTAATATGGATGCTATTTTTGCCGTGATGCTCTTTTTTCCGCTCACTGTGTTTTATGTTTGTGTCTGCACAATGTTTTGTATGATAAGATTTGCCAAGATAAATTTCTATCATTGGTATTTAAGCTAAAATGTAAAAAAATAAACATTTTTTATTTCTTGTACCAAATAGGATCTGTTGATAACAAGTGACAAAAATTTTGATTTTGATTCAAAATAAAACATATGCATACATATATACATAGGTATGTATTATGTGAGTGTGTGCATGTATGGGTGTTTATTCACTGGGGAATTCACAGAATTAAAACCCATGAAGGAGGTTTTGCTAGCTAGTTTTATAAACTGGACCCGAACTATAGACACCTGGGAGGAGGGAGCTTCATTTGAAGAACTGCCTCCATCAGATTGGCCTACGAGTAGGTTTTAGAGTATTTTCTTGATAAATGATTGATGTTGGAGGACCTAAACTGCTGTGGGTGACACCTATTCTGGGTAGGTGGTGCTGGGTCATAGTTGTTTCCCCCCTGGAAATCCACTATCCCATGCCCATCCTCCTGCTTCTATGAGGGTGTTGAAGTCTCCCACTATTATTGTGTGAGGTGCAATGTGTGCTTTGAGCTTTACTAGAGTTTCTTTAATGAATGTGGATGCCCTTGCATTTGGAGCATAGATATTCATAATTGAGAGTTCATCTTGGGAGATTTTACCTTTGATGAGTATGAA